>NC_090820.1:94635222-95235222 GCF_000390325.3 Nicotiana tomentosiformis
AACATTAACTTGAGAAAAACAAAATAGAAATGAACTTGGAAATAGTAAAGAGAAGAGAAGAGTTGGATGATCAACTATTTTACCTAAGCATCAAACCATGGAAACACATTTAACTACTACTCACAAGAGAAGTGCTTCTCATCATTTTTTTACCAAATACATCAACGGCTTATTTTCAGTTTCACCATTTCTATCCAAACATGTAACTACTTTTTCATAAATTCAGCTACACCACTTAAGTGTTATGAAAGGCGAAAAGCGCAAAAAAGCTTAATGTTGGGGCTTTTAGCGCAACACCACTTCGGTGTTATGAAAGGCGAGAAGCGCAAAAAAACTCTAAGGTCTGTTGGGGCTTTAAGCGCAAATAAAGCATGAGTTTTAACGAAAAAAGGCGCAAATGGAAAAAAAAATATAAAATGTATGTGTAGTCCAAGACTAATAATTATAAGTGTGAATAACAAATATATGAACAAAGAAAATTGAAAAAGAATTACGATAAAGTGAAATATCATTTGTTTAGTATCGCCTCTTCAGGATTACGCTCATTGGCTAGGAAAAGTATGCCTTAAAGCTTGACGACGAGACTGAAGTGCCTGCTAAGCGAGGCGAAGTGCTCAACATGTTTTGAGCCTCGCTTCAGAGCTTAAGCGCGCTTTAAGTGCGCCTTTGAATACACTGCACCACTTAAGAAGTGCTCAAATTCAGCTCACCAACGGGCTCTATATCTGCAACTGGTTCTGCATAAATTACCAAAGGATGAGTATAACACATTGTAATTCCTATTGTCTCCTATATCTTTTCTTCCCTTGGTGGGACTTCAATTAACTTGTATTTTGATATTAAGTAGTTGTACGGAGCTAAGAATTTAATAAGGACAACAAAGATCATAGCCTAAATAACAATAACTATGATCTTGAAGAACAACACCAAAACAATATTTATATACAAAGCAGGGGAAAAGAAAGCATGTGCGGAGAAACACATTTTGTCAAACTCTATTAAAAAGGAAACATAAAGAAGTAGGTAAAATGAAACTCACCACACTTCCCTTTGTAGAGAGGTTAAATCTCGAGTAGGTAGTGTCCAAATTGGAGAACAACACATAGTGTGCTACACTTTTGTTAGACCCTAAAATTGAACTGGACTTCCGCTTGGCATACCATGAGCTAATTGTATAGCACGCCATGCTTTGTGGTAACTAATGCTCAGTCCATATCTCTTTCTCATTTCTTCTACCACAAACCTTGGTTTGATTTCTATTTTAGTGTCATGTAGTAGCTCGGTGATGTAATCGGATATGACCTTTGATGTTGCGTGTCGATGGTCAGTTACATCAACAGAGCAACTATGGTTTTTCTCAAACTTAGTAATCTTGAATAATGCAGAATCATGGACCTGTGCAGAATGCAAATACCAACTGCATTCGTCATCATAACACTTTAGACAATACCTTGTTTTGCTCGATTTATAGACCTTAAAATTGAACTGGTACTTAATTGCATGATTTGAAAAACATTTTTTCAAACTTTCTTTGTCCTCAAACATAGATCCAACAATTATTTCATCCAATGAAGCATCTTTGTTCAAAACCATAGTTCGCAAATCGCCTCTTTTACTGGCCGACCTTTTTCTTACATTCCTACCATTTGATGTCTGTCCAGTTTCCTCAGTTAATTTTCTACTCGTCAGAGGTTCAGGTGCCATTGCTGGTTCAACCACTATCAATGCTTTATCTCCAATATGCATTTCCCATACTCCTTCCTCTTGTGGAATACAAATATTTACTTCTTCATGTACGATGTTATTGCACAATTCCGTTTCTGAACTGTTTGCTGACAAAGAATTCCTTTTCACGATATCGACAATGAAACGGGCAGTCTTGAAACTGGAATTATTTTTCACCAAGAAGATGCAAGTAGTAACTTCATTGTCGTTTGTTACTAACATTCCTTTGCTTGTTTCTAGCTTCGTATCAAACCAAATATTTACTTCAATGTCACCCCTTTTCAGTTTTAGAACCTGAAAAATCTTTTCAACAAGAACTTCAAAGGTTATTTCATCATTTACAAGAATTAGTTTGGTGTCATGATCCAAATACTTGTTATTAGTAGTCCATCTGCCATTGTAAGCAATATAGATGCAAATTTCATCCATCCTGCATCAATTGAAATAAAAGACATTAGACATACATCTAAAATATGTAAAATATTCCTTAACAAATTTGGCCAAGTGGGCTAAACTTTCGAAACAACATTATTAAAGCAGATTGTCACGACCGACGAGGACCATGCTATCTTTTCTGTATCGTTCCAATTTTATCAGATGAGTAAGCCTAACTTATTTGCCATATCAAAAATCCGGCAGAGTCTCCTCTGTACGTGCTAAATGCACCATAACACTAGTAATTCTAACATGTTAAGTTTAGAAAATATGAACAATCTCAAGCTACAAGCTCCCACAACAATTGTATAAGTTTCAAGCTACGCTATCACTAACACAACCCAAAATACAATCCCAAGACTGACTTAGCGCCGGTCATGGCCCTCGTCGGGTCGTGACACAGATAATCAAATCAGTGTTTTCTTTAGCCCAGTGGTCCAAGCTCTGCTTTTAACTTTTAACACTTCCTACGCAAACCGTGGCTACAATGCTTTAGTCTTATACAAAGTATTATTCTAGATTAGGAAATAGTTATGACCATAGTGTGACAAAGAACGGAAGAAAGTAGAAAAGAAGGACAAGTTTAGGTAGTAACTTTAGGTAGGAGCTTATGTTCTTATTAATGAGAGAAAAAGAAGTCAGGCATAGATTTTTTAGTGAGAGTATTGGAGTCGGCTTCGAAAGTACTTTTATATTTGTCCACTATCTTTATTCTCCTCAGCAATTTTCTTCATTATTTCAATTATCTAAATATTTAGAAGAATTAACCTAAATAGTGCTCACCCAATCGCTCAAACTAAAAATAGCATGCGGATGTATAGTGTATGTATAATCCATGTATAATATGTGTATAACCATGTATAATTAGTGTACAATCTATGTATACCGGTTAGGAAAAGTAAACTGTAAATCCGTCTGGCTATTTGTGTAAAAATATTAACTATTTGTTTGGTTGATAATTTGTACACTGAGTTTGTTGTTGTACTTTCCAATAACTAATTATTATGACTGAGAAAAAAGGTTAAAAATTACTTCCTCCAGTCCACTTTAAGTGATTTTTTGGCTTTTTTTTTTTTTTCGATAACCGTGGTGTCCGGGCTAGCTTGCGCGCACCTCGACTAATTTCACGGGATACCTGCTACCTCCCACCAGCAACAGGTACCAGGTAACTCTATCCACCAAGGCTTGGATAGATGGGAAGAAATCACCTAGTATTTGCCTCCGCTGGGATTTGAACCTGAGATCTCATAGTTCTCACCCATTTCATTGACCACTAGGTCACACCCTTGGGTGCATTTTTTGGCTTATTTTTATGGTCCACAATATTTGATTTCTTCGGATATCAAGAAGGAATTAACTTTTTCTTTCCAAGGTTGTCCTTGGAATAAAGAGCCTAGAAGTAGTTTGTTATACTTCCAATGAGCAAATTAAGGTTAATATGGTCAGTTTCATTGTTAATTACTACTAAAAGGTGAATTCCTTAATGTGTGAAAAGAGCCAAAAAATCACTTAAAGTGGACCGGCGGAGTACACAAGAAATTTGCTTTAAAAGAAGTAACAGGATAAAAAGCTCATGAACCTTCTTCATCAGATGTTCATCTGTTTTTCTGTTTTAAAAGGGGTAAACAGCCTTCTGCATGGGACAAACTAATTCAATTCAAAAGGTACAAATGTTAAGGCATAAGCTTGAAAATACTTAAATATGATCTAGAAGAATTAAGCATGACAAAAACAAAAAACTGATGACCGAGAAATCCATTTGGGGCCAACTCTTAGGACCAATAGGAGTCTTTAAAACTCAGGAACAATGGGCCTGCCCCTCTACCCATCTGCACTTAATAGGAAGCTTAAACGGTACCTCAACATTTTGCACTTGAACTAAGCCCTGGGTCTACTTTCATTACTTCTTAAATTTTAACAATCAAACACATTAAATACTCTGAAGCAACCACATAAATTCTTTGTTGTAGAAAAAGTTGGTTAATTAAAGTAATTGTGTTATTGAAATTAGGACTACTATACATAGTGCCGCAGTAAAAAAAAAAAGAGCCTTAGAGCAATGGTAAAGATGTCTTCGTGTGACTTATAGATCACAGGGTTCGAGTCGTGGAATCAGCCATTGGCGCTTGCATCACAGTAGGCTGCCTACATCACGCTCTTTGGGTGCAGCCCTTTCCGAACCCGAACGCAGGGATACTTTGTGCACCGGACTGCTTACTGCTCCTTTTATACAGAGTGCCATAGTAATGAGAAATCTGCAAAGCAGTAGGTAAGATTTTCCTAACGGACATTTTATCAAACATTTCATATGCATTAGTTAGTAGTGCCCCTCTACCTTTCGCATTTAAGTGGAGAATCGTAGAGGGGCAGACCCATTATCCCAGAGTTTCGAAGTTCAAAGAACTTGCCGGTCAACAAAAACATATAAATATATAAACCAAAACCCTTATTTCCTCGTCTTCAGAGAAAAAGAAATCAGTGCACAAAAACACATACACACGAAGGGGGAAAATTCCCAAAAATAAACATGAATGCTTACCGGTAACAAAGTAATTTAGAGGAAGAAGCAACGACTGAATAAATGAAAGAGCTTGAGGAGGAACCAAATCAAAGGTTAATGAGAGGAGCAGTTGCTGACTTTCTTTTAAGAGGTCCTGATGTATATGTGCAATAAAATATCAGTGGTGTCAAACCCTTGCATAGTAGGAGTAATAAAATTTAAATTTATAACTGCTTCAGTTTTTTTTGGTAATTAAAAGAATGGACTCATAAATCGCGTTCATTGAACGTGACTTATAAATCATATTTTTACTAACACATAGTAGCTTTAAATGAGTGCGACTTATAAAGTGCATTTCTTTTTTGCCTTATAAAACATAGTTCATCGAACTATAAATCTGTATACGGGTAAAACCGAGGATATCGAGCACCCCGATTTTCCGGTGGAGGAAACGAAGCAATGACATAACTATTCGGAATCGAGATCGAAGTCAGAAACCTCTCGCACTAAGGCCTTGACGAAGCACTCACCACCGGGGCCATCGAGACAACGCCGCCGAATCCGGTTAGGGCTCCAAGACCTCGGAAGGCACAATCAAATGGTTGCACACGACTAACGAGGGGCCGTGCTATCCGCGCCCAATCGGATATCACAGCGTGGATTTCGGCCCGTATCAGCAGCTGATCACTGATTAACGAAAAAAAAAAATTTTACCTTTCTTAGAGTTGTACTTAGGGTAAAACTCCCCTACTATATAAAGGGAAAGTTGATTGTTCAATAGGGACACTATAACACGCATATCAAGGCAATATAAACTTGTTTCCTCTGTTTCTATGTTATTTAAAGGTTCTATTCTTGTTCATAGCTTTTCATATATATATATATATATATATATATATTGGCTATGAGTCGAAGGCAGATTAATTGTTAAGCCTGCAACCTAGCCCGGATTCAATACTACTACTGGTTTGGCTATTTATTCTATCTTTCATTTGCTTATATAACATTATTGATCACTTGTATTGGATTAATCCACATATCTTTAAAATCACGTATAAATTCAATTGTTATCCATTTTAAAGGTAAACAGTTTGGCGCCCACCGCGGGGCTAAGGATAATAGTGGTAATTTAATACAAATTTCCATAACACACTATGTTTTACGCTTGTTCTTTGAGATTTTAATTTCAGATCAACCTAAAAATGTCAAACTCTCTGCATGCTCACTTGAACGTTGATGCTGAATCTGACCATCACGACGAAAACAACAATATAGTACCTAGTAACGAGGTACCCCCTGCGGATCCCAATGGAGTCCTAGTTACAGACCCAGTCGACGCCAACTCACTTGTGACCATCGACGTCAACCTGCCGACCGACCCTAAGAACAACATTCGTAGAGGAGCCCGTCCAACGTCTCGAGGTATGCCCGAAGGTGAAGGCGACAGAATCATTATGCGGGTGATCTTCGAAATGTTAAAGGCCCAACAGACGTCGATAGCACAGCTGCATAATCAAAGTCGCGCCCTCAGCAGAGTTGAGCCCGAACCATCCATGGAAAACACCCGAAGAAATGAGCAAGCCACAGAAAGCACGGGTGAAGCTGAGCCCGGGACCAACCCCGAAATAATAAAAATGCTTGAGGAACTAACAGAACTGGTGGAATCGGTGGAGAAAAAAATTGAGGCCGACGACAAAAAAATGGAGACCTTTAACTCCAAAGTCGATCAAATCCCATGAGCGCCCCCGGTATTGAAAGGCCTGGATTCCAAGAAATTTGTCCAAAAGCCTTTCCCTCCGAGCGCGGCACCGAATCCAATCCCAAAGAAGTTTCGTATGCCCGATATTCTGAAGTATAATAGAAGCACGGGTCCAAATGAGCACGTGACCTCCTACACGTGTGCAATCAAGGGAAACGACTTAGAAGATGATGAAATCGAGTCGGTTTATCTAAATAAGTTCAGATAAACCCTGTCAAAAGGAACAATGATATGGTATCACAACTTACCCTCAAATTCTATTGATTCGTTTGCTATGCTTGCAGATGCCTTTGTGAAAGCGCATGTCGGGACCATCAAAGTCGAGACCAGAAAATCAGATCTTTTAAAGGTAAAACAAGGAGACATTGAAATGCTCGGGGAGTTTGTATCGAGGTTTTAAATGGACCGGATGGACTTGCCTCCGGTTGCGGATGATTGGGTCATTCAGGAATTCACTCAAGGACTTATCCCCCGAAGCTCCTTGGCTTTGCAGTAGCTGAAACAAAATTTGATAGAGTACCCGACGGTATCTTGGGCCGACATCCATAACAGGTACCAGTTAAAAATCAGAGTCGAGGACGATCATCTCGGGGCCCTCTCCGGGTTCGTTTATCCTATCAGAACTAATGAAAGGTCTAAGAGAGTCGTCGACCATGAACCAAGACTGAACAGAGACCGGTATCAACCGTATAATAGAGATAGAAGGAGTAACAGATCTGGGCGTAACCCTACAAGAAACGAGAAGATGAGAGATCGAGGCCATAATAGTTGGGGACTCATGAGCAAAAACGGTTTTGATAGGCCACTTGGGGCCAAGGAGGCACCAAGGTTATCGGAATATAACTTCAATGTCGATGCTGCCAGTATCGTATCTGCCATCGGGCACATCAAGGATACCAAGTGGCCTCGGCCATTGCAGTCTGACCCTACCCAGAGAGACCCTAACCTGATGTGTAAGTATCATGGTACTCATGGCCACGGGACCGGGGACTGCCGACAATTAAGAGAAGACGTGGCCCGGTTATTCAATAACAGGCATCTCCGGGAAGTTCTGAGTGATCAAGCAAAAATCACTTCAGGAAGAGGGACTCCAACAAACAGACCGAACAAGAAGAACATCAGCACGTCATCAACATGATCATTGGAGAAGTAGATGTCCCACAGGGACCAATGCTAAAGCGCACTAAGGTGTCCATCACAAGGGAAAAACGAACATGAGATTATATCCCGAAGGGAACCATTTCGTTCAACGATGAGGACGTCGAAGGCATCGTACAATCGCATAATGATGAACTGGTAATAGTTATACTTATAAATAAATCTCGAGTTATGCGTGTGTTGATTGATCCAGGTAGCTCGGACAATATCATCAGATCAATGGTCGTAGAGAAGTTGGGTCAACAAAACCAAATAGTGCTAGCAGTCCGGGTTTTAAACTGATTCAACATGGCATGCGAAACTACCTAAGGAGAAATAACCTTGCCAATAAATACCGCAGGGACAATTCAGGATACCAAATTCTACATGATCGAGGGGGCGTGAGGTATAACGCCTTATTTTGAAGGCCTTGGGTTCACAACATAAGGGCAGTACCCTCGACATACACTACACCAGGCACTAAAGTTCCCCACACCGGGAGGAATCAAGATGGTTTATGGAGAGCAGCCGACCGCAAAAGAAATGTTCGCAGTCAATGAAGTGATCTCGATGTCCGCACTCTCGACATCAAAGAATACAAAGCCAGTTAGGAAGGAAGAAACCAAATAGCAATCACCGATACCGGCCCCGACCGAACCGAAAAAGCAAGGAGCAGGCGAGGATGATGATTACGGAGTCCCTAGGCCGTTCATCGCCCCTGATGATTCCGATGCCACCAAGTCAACGGTCGAGGAGCTAGAACAAGTCGTATTGATCGAACACTTGCCTGATCGGAAGGTATACCTGGGCACGGGGTTAACTCTCAAGCTCAGAAAAAAACTCGTTGACTTTCTTATAGCTAACATAGATTGTTTCACTTGGTCCCATCTTGATATGACAAGGATCCCGCTAGAGATAACCACTCATAAGCTGAGCTTGGATCCAAAGTTCCACCCGGTTAAACAGAAGAGGACGCCTCAGTCCGAAGTCAAGCATGCATTCATCAAAGACGAGGTATCCAAACTCCTTAAAATAGGTTCCATTCCGGAAGTTAAGTACCCGGATTGGTTAGCTAACATAGTGGTAGTGCCTAAAAAGGGAAATAAATTAAGAATGTGCGTAGATACAAAAACTTGAACAAGACGTGCCCTAAGGACTCTTTTCCTTTACCTAACATCAATCGCATGATCGATGCGACGGCCGGGCACGAGATACTCAGCTTTCTCGACACCTATTCCAGGTACAACCAAATCCGAATGGACCCGGGCAATCAAGAAAAAACTTCCTTTATCACTAAATTTGGCACCTATTGTTATAACGTAATACCATTCGGGCTAAAGAACGCCGATGCCACTTATCAACGCCTAGTAAATCGGATGTTCGAAGAACAGATAGGAAAATCAATGGAAGTTTATATTGACGACATGTTAGTTAAGTCTCTGCGAGCATAGGACTATTTGAAACATTTGCAGGAAACCTTTGACATACTTAAGAGATATAATATGAAGATGAACCCGAAAAAATGTGCATTCGGGGTCTAATCCAAAAAATTCCTTGGACTCATGGTGTTCAACTGAGGGATTGAGATCAATCCCGATAAAATCAAAGCTAGAGAAGACATCACCGTGGTGGACAGTGTCAAGGCCGTTCAGAGGCTAGCTAGGGCACATAGTCGCCCTGGGCCGGTTCATATCGAGGTCCTCAGACAAAAGCCATCAGTTCTTCTCATTATTGAAGAAGAAGAATAACTTTTCTTGGACCTCGGGGTGCCAACAAGCTTTAGAAGAACTCAAACGGTACCTTTCGAGTCCACCCTTGCTCCATACTCCGAAGACGGACAAACAGTTATACCTTTACTTGGCGGTATCCGAGGTAGCAGTAAGTGGAGTGCTAGTCCGGGAAGAGGAAGGTACGCAATTCCCTATTTACTATGTTAGTAGAACTCTAGGCGAGGCCAAAACAAGGTATTCTCACCTGGAAAATTGGCGCTCGCTTTGTTAAGCGCCTCCAGAATGTTAAAATAGTATTTTCAATGCCACCGCGTATGTATCGTAACCTCTTACCCACTAAGGAAAATTATGCATAAACTCGAGTTCTCGAGCCGGTTGGCCAAATGGGCCGTAGAAATTAGCTGGTACGATATTGAATATCGACCCCGAACCGCCATCAAATCAAAATATTTGGTAGACTTCGTGGCCCACTTTACGCCGGCCTTAATACTCGAAGTCGAAAAGGAATTGTTATTAACCTCGGGGACTTTCTTGGGAATATGGACCCTATTTACGGACGGTGCCTCGAACGTAAAGGGGTCTGGACTCGGCATCGTATTGAAGCCGCCTAAGGGTAATGTAGTTAGGCAGTCTATTAGAACTGTGAAATTGACTAACAATGAGGCCGAGTATGAGGCTCTGATTGTAGGTCCCGAATTGGCTAAAAGCCTTGGGCCCGAGGTGGTCGAATCTAAGTGTGATTCCATCCTTGTGGTAAATCAAGTCAATGGGTCGTTTGAAGTAAAAGAGGAACAAATGCGAAGGTATTTAGACAAGAAGTAACGCTGCATCAATTCAAGGAATGGACTGTAACAATCCGGTCGGTCGTTTTGAGTATTACAATCTTGTTTCCCCATTTACTAATCAATTTATGCTTTATAGATGTATTATGACCTATCGGATTAGTTAGTTCGGGTCCGGAGAGATTTCGGAATGAATTGAGACACTTAGTCCCATAATGAAAAACTTAAGTTGGAAAAGTCGACCGGATGTTGACTTATGTATAAACGACCTCAGATTTGAATTTTGATGATTCCAATAGCTCCGTATGGTGATTTTGGACTTAGGAGCGTGTCCGAAAATTATTTGGAGGTCCGTAGTAGAATTAGGCTTGAAATGCCGAAAGTTGAATTCTTGGGAAGTTTGACCGGGGGTTTGACTTTTTGATATCGGGGTCGGAATCCGATTATGAAAACTGGAATACCTCCGTTATGTTATTTATGACTTGTGTGCAAAAAAAATTTGAGGTCAATCGGATATAATTTGATAGGTTCCGGCGTCGTTTGTAGAAATTGAAAGTTTTAAAGCTCATTAGGCTTGAATCTATGTGTGATTCGTGTTTTAGTGTTGTTGGAGGTGATTTGAATACTCGACTAAGTTCGTATGATAATTTAGGACTTGTTGGTATATTTGGTTGAGGTCCCGGGGGTCTCGGGTGAGTTTCGAATGGTTAACGGATCAAATTCGGACTTAGAAGAAAAAAAGTTGAAGTTTCTGCCATCTGATGCAATCGCACTTGCAAAAATTCCATCGCATGTGCGAGCCTTCTATCGCAGATGCGTCCAACGTGAAGAGAAGCAGTGGTCGCAGGTGCGACTAAATTTTCGCACCTGCCTGGTCACAGGTGCGAAGCAATGCACGCAGAAGCGGTCAGGGGAAGGGAAAATGGCCTGCGCAGAAGTGCAGATGTGTGCGCAGGTGCGGCTTCCGCAGAAGCGCTGAAAGGGGCGCAGGTGCGAAAACCCCTGGGCAGTACAAAAACAGAATGGTTCCGAGCTTTTGCCATTTTTGGGCATTTCAAGCACGGGTTGTGCGATTGTTTAGCAAGGTTTTCACGGAAAAACTTGAGGTAAATCTCTTGTAATCATTTCTACTCCATAATATTGAATTATCATCGAATAATCCGACTAGATTACATGTGTTTTGAGGTGTAAATCAGGGGTTTGAACTTAGGGATTTGAAAATAAGATTTAAAGATTTGGATGTCGAGTTGAGGTCGGATTTTGGTAAAATTAGTATGGTTATACTCGTGGTTGAATGGGCTTCCGGATTTTGTAACTTTTGTCGGGTTCCGAGACGTGGGCCCCACGGACAATGTTTTTAGCTAAAATTCAAATTTTTATGAAAAATTAGTATTTTCTTATGGAATTAATTCCAATAAATTTTATTGACCGAATCAAATTAATTGTGGCTAGATTCGAGGCGTTTGGAGACTAATTCACGAGGCAAAGGCATACCGGAGTAAAGAATTGCACGGTTTGAGGTAAGTAACACTTCTAAACTTGGTTTTGAGGGTATGAATCCCCGAATTTGGTATGATATAAATTGTTTGGAGGTGACACTCACGATAGGTGACGAGCATGTGGACGTGCACCATATAAATTGTGTCTTGAATAAATCTTGTGCAGTTGTAAGATTAATGAATCATTTTATTATCTGAACATTCTCCACGTGTTAGAGAAATTGAGCTGAGGCCCATATTAAAGATCATGTTTAGGCTACGTGCCAATATTTTGGGACCCATGGGGTCGTGTTGCTGTTGAATTAATTGTTTAAAAATATACATTTCACATTCAGTAATATTTGTGTGATGACCCAAAATGTCATCTTTAAATTTAATGATTAATTATATGATTTAAGCACTATTTACTATTACTTGACTTGCGTGTGCAGTCCGTAAAAAAAAAATCGGAAAGTTTTCAGGTGAAAAATTAATTTAAATGTGAATTAGAGCTTTAAAACTCGACTGAGTTGACTTTGGTCAACATTTTGAGCAAACAGACTCAGATAAGTGTTTTGACAATTTTGATAGGTCTGTATCGTAATTTGGGACTTAGGTGTATGCCCGGAATCAAATTCCGAGGTCCCTAGCCAGAGATATGGAATTTTGATGAAAAATTAAAAGTTTAAGTTCAAATAGTGACCGGATGTCAAATTATGTGCAAACGACCCCGGAATAGAATTTTGATGATTCCAACAGCTCCGTATGGTGATTTTGGACTTAGGAGCGTGATCAAAATTTTATTTGGAAGTCCGTAGTAGAATTAGGCTTGAAATGCCGAAAGTTGAATTTTTGGGAAGTTTGACCGAGGGGTTGACTTTTTGATATCGGGGTCAAAATCCGATTCTGAAATTTTTTATAAATACATTATGTCATTTATGACTTGTGTGCAAAATTTGAGGTCAATCGGAATTGATTTGATATGTTTCGGCGCAAAATATAAAAGTTGGAAGATTTGAAAACTCATAATTCAATTCGATGCGCGATTCGTAATTTCGGCGTTGTTTGGCATAGTTTGAAGCCTCAACTAAGTTCATATTGTATTTTGGGACATGTTGGTATATTTGGTTAAGGTACCGAGGGCCTCGGGTGGATTTCGGAAGGTTAACGGAATGAATTTCGGACAAAAAGGAGCTGCTGGAATTTTTCTGCTGCAGAAGCTGTTTTTGGACAGCAACCGGTGCAATCGCAGAGCTGACTTTGGAAGCTTATATCTCGAAATCTATAAGGAATCTGAACATTTTCAAAACATGATTTGTAGCCCTTTGATTCTAGTTTCCAGAATGATAAACCATTTATCATTCAGACATTTATACAAAATGTTATGATCGATTGGCTGAAGCTGCTACTGCAGATTTTTGCTACAATAATGTGCATCGCTAGAAATTTCTGCTGCACAGGGCTGACTTTGGGAGCTTATATCTCGCAATCTATAAGGAGTTGGGCGATGAGCAAAACATGAAAGTTGTAGTACTTTGTATCTAGTTTGCAGAACTTTAAACCGTTTGGCAGTTGGAGTTGAGTACAAGAAGTTATGATTGATACACTACAGGCTATCGAGGAAGAGTTTGATGTTTTCAACATAAGCATGTAATGATTCAAAAGTTCATTTTTAGTTCTAGAGATCGAAATTCGATTTCGAGACTTTCGACATTTTGATAATGAATTATAGGAGTGATCTGGAAAGTTTGGTCTAATTTCATCAAGTCGCAATTGAGTTTTAAGCGCGAAATATGAGTTAATTGTTTAACAAGCGAAATTGGTATCACATTGAGCAAATGAGCTCCGAATTGAGTTACGATTGAACGAATGGGTTCGTAGTTTTATTTGTGACTCAGAGGAATAAGAATCGTCGAATTCTGAGTTTGTATGATAGAGTTAGAGCTTTTTTAGTGAAATAAAACTGTTGGTGTAAATAGTCCGGGTGTGCACCTTTAGCGACCAGATGTGACACTTTTAGCGACGGGATTGGACTTTTAGCGACCGGAATAGTGTTTTTGGGGCAGAAACATAAGGACTAAAAATGGTCATTTCCTTCATTTCGTTTTGGAGTTTTGGAGCACGGTTCTTGGGCGATTTTGAGGATTTCTTCAAGACTTCAACTTGGGTAAGTGTCCTATATCCAAATGTGATTATATTTCATAAATTCATGGTCATATTCATCATTTATTTTGGATTTAATGGAAGAAATCAAGATTTTTGCAAAATCTTCCAAAAAACAAAAATTTAAGATTTGGAGGTCGAGTTGTTATCGAATTTTGGTAAAATTAGTATGGGTGGACTCGTAATTGAATGGGTTGTGGGATTTTGTATGTTTCGCCGGATTCCGAGATGTGGGCCCCACGGGCAAATTTTGAGCTAATTTCGAATTTTAATGAAAATATAATATTTTCTTATGAAAGTGATTACTATAATTTTTGTTGACTGTATCGAATTAATTATGACTAGATACGAGTCGATCGGAGTCGGAAATTCGAGGAAAAAGCATAATACTTGGTTAAATTGAAGTAAGTCGAGGTAAGTGACTTGTCTAACCTTGTGTGGGGAAAATTTTCCCTAGGATTGGTATTGATGTAATTATTGAAATGTGTTGAAAGTCGTGTGCACGAGGTGACGAGTGTGTACACGGGCTAAATTGCGAAAGATTATATTTTTAAATTGTGTAGATCACTGTTACGCATTTATTAAATTATTTTATCTTGTTATATTCTTCATCATTGATCTGAGATATATACTTTAAATTTGTTTGATCTTTTCTTACTAATTGTTTTACCTGTTTAGTTGAAACTTGGTTTCTTTTATTCTGTGCATTATTTGAAGGTTGATTTTCTTTAAATTAAATATTATTAATATGAAGTATTTGGCATTTTTAAACTTGATATTGAAGCAACGTAGTAAAGATTTTGAAATATTATTTTCCTAAATTATTTACTCCTGAATATTTTTATACTCATTGTGAGGGAGCCGTGAGCTCTTTATTGTGGAAAACTATTATTGATGATTTATTTTGGCATGAGCCGTGAGCTCTTTATTGTGAAAAAATATTATTGTTGAATTATTTGGCAAGTTAAATTATTTGAGCACTTGAGGTACAAATTGTGATATATTGTGATATTGATACGCATGCGGTGGTATAAGGTCTGGGTGTTGAAACGCATGCGGTGAGATAAGGGTGGCTTGATACGCGTGGCTAGTAGGGGAACTACTAGAAGTCATGCGGTGTGATAAGGGTGGCTAAAACGCGGGATGCTATTTCGGGAAAAATATTTTCTTAAAATAAATTGTGAAGGCTCCCGCGGTGATATAAGGAAATGAGATATTGTGAATTTATTTATGATTTGGGACTACGAGGCGGTACCTCGGGAGTGCCCTTGTTGATATTGATTTATGGCCGTAGTTGCCTTTGATTATTATTGTGATATTCATAAAGTTGAAGGAAATTCTGTTTTGATTTCCACGAGATATTATTTGCAATTATTTGGTGTCATTAAATGTGACATACTATTTGATTCATTTTCAATGTCATTTTATTTTACTACATTGATAAACATTTTACCATGCCATTATTATATTCCAGTAGGGCCTCACCTGACCTCATCACTACTCTACCAGAGGTTAGGCTTGGCACTTACTGGGTACCGCTGTGGTGTACTTATACTACGCTTCTGCACATCTTTTTGTGCAGAACCAGGTGCATTTTACCAGCCTAGACGTCATTGAGTTACCTGCGCACGGAGACTTCGAGGTATATCTGCCAGCGTCCGCAGACTCCGGAGTCCCCTTCTATCATTTTATGTTGCTTCCTTATATTTTATCTAGATCTTGACATATAGAGACATTGAGAATAAATTCTTAGAAGCTTGTGACTTATTTCTACCGGGTTTTGGGAGTTGAAATTGTTTGAATTGTAGTTTATTTATTTCAGATATTTATTATTATTCCGCATTGATAGGCTTACCTAGTCTTAGAGACTAGGTGCCATCACGACATCCTACGGAGGGAATTTGGGGTCGTGACAAGTTGGTATCAGAGCACTAGGTTCATAGGTGTTATGAGTCACAAGCAAGTTTAGTAGAGTCTTGCGGATCGGTACGGAGACGTCTGTACTTATCTTCGAGAGGCTATGGAACTGTTACGAATTATTCACTTCTTTGATTCCTTATCGTGCGCCTTTGTTGATTTCAAAGTTCTTAACAATTGTCTTTCTATTCTCTCACAGACGGTGAGGACACGCACAACTGGATCTGATGGTCAGACACCCGCGCCCCCTATTGGAGCCGTAAGAGACCAGGGTCGGGGCAGAGGCCAAGCCAGAGGCCGAGGAAGACCACGTGGTGCAGCCAGAGCATCTGCACGAACTGCTGCACCGGAGCCACCAGTAGCTCCAGTTGGAGAGCAGGCAACTGAGACGCCTGTTACTACTCCTGCACTTCAGGAGACTCTTGCCCTGTTTTTGAGCATGTTTGGTACTTTAGCTCAGGCAGGATTAATTCCACTTGCTCCTGCCACATCTCAGGCTGGGGGAGGAGCGCAGACTCCTGCCGCCCATACTCCAGAGCCATGTGCCCAATACAACTGGCGATAATCAATACACATCCGCATAGAACCATCCTTCTTCTTTACAAATAAGACAGGAGCACCCCAAGGCGATACACTGGGCTGAATGAAACCCTTATCAAGCAACTCCTGTAACTATTCTTTTAATTCTTTCAACTCTGCTGGGGCCATACGATATGGTGGAATAGAAATAGACTGAGTGCCTGGTAACAAATCAATGTCAAAGTCAACATCCTTATCGGGCGGCATACCCGGAAGATCTGTTGGAAATACATCAGGAAAATCCATTACTACAGGAACTGACTCCACATTAGGAGTATCAATACTAACATCTCTCACATAGGCCAGATACACATCACACCCCTTCTCAACCATCCATTGAGCTTTAAGAAATGAAACAACCCTGCTAGGAACATGATCTGAGGTACCTCTCCACTCTAGCCGCGGTAGACCTGGAATAGCCAACGTCACCGTCTTGGCGTAACAATCAAGAATAGCGTGATAGGGCGACAACCAGTCCATGCCCAAAATAATATCGAAATCCACCATACTGAGCAATAATAAATTGGCTCTGGTCTCAAAACCACTGATAATAATTAAACACGACCGATACACACGATCTACAATAATAGATTCACCCACGGGTGTAGATACATAAACAGAAGAACTCAAGTAATCACGTGGTACGCCCAAATACGGGGCAAAATAAGATGACACATAAGAATAAGTGGAGCCTGGATCAAATAAGACTGATGCATCTCTATGACAGACCGGAATAATACCCGTGATAACAGAATCGGATGCAACAACATCTGTCCTAGCAGGAAGGGCATAATATCTGGCCTGACCTCCCCCTCTAGGGCGACCTCTACCTGTCCGACCTCCACCTCTTGCTGGCTGTGCGGGTGGAGTGGCAACTGGTGCAGAAATCATGGCCTGAGAAGCCGGAGGACCTTGTGGAATAGGTGGGGCTTGAGAAATCTGTGGAGGTGCACCCCTCCTAAATCTGGGGCAATCTCTCATAATATGGCGAGTGTCACCACACTCAAAACAAGCTCTCGGAGGACGTGGCTGTTGGGACTGGCTCGGGCCTGATCGACTAGACTGTCTGCTGAAAGCACCCCGTACAGGAGGTACAGAAGACACTGGTGGTGCATAATATGGAACCTGAGGTCTGGCAGTAGTAGGAATACCACTGGAAGCTAGAAGTGCTGAATGAATAGGACGGCCCACATAACCTCTACCATGTCGGGCTGCAACTGGGGCACGAGAATTATTATATGTGCCAGAATCTCGGGGTCTCTTAGCTTCCCTCTCTTCCCTCTCCCGAGTCCGCATACCTTCCAATCTTCTAGCAATTAATACAACCTGTTGGTATGTGATGTCCATCTCTAGCTCTCGGGACATACTGTATCTGATACTAGGGTGAAGACCCTCAATAAACCTACGAACCCGCTCTCGAACAGTAGCAACTAAGGCTGGTGCATGCCTAGCCAAATCACTGAATCGGACCGCATATTCTGACACGGTCATAGAACCCTGGCGCAGCTGCTCAAATTCTGCGCGCCAAGCATCCCTAAGACTCTGAGGAACATACTCCCTCAAGAACATATTTGAAAATTGAGTCCAAGTAAGGGAAGCTGCCTCAGCCGGACTATCCAACTCATATGCCCGCCACCACTGGTAGGCTGCTCCTCTAAACTGAAATGCCATGAAAGAAACTCCACCGGAATCCACAATACCCATAGTACGAAGGATACGGTAACATTCCTCCAGGAAACCCTGAGCATCCTCTGAAGCTAGACCGCTAAAAGTGGGAGGGTGGTACTTCTTATACCTCTCGAGCCTGAGCTGCTCTCCCTCTGAAAATGCTGTCCTAATCTCAGGCCGAACTGGGACAACTGGCTGAATCCATTGCCACGTATTGATGACTTATTTGATCAGCTTCAGGGTGCCAGGGTATTCTCAAAAATTAACTTGCGTTCAGGCTATCATCAGTTGAAGATTCGGGAGCCAGATATTCCGAAGACTGCTTTCAGGACTCGGTACGGTCATTACGAGTTCCTTGTGATGTCTTTTGGGCTGACCAACGCCCCAGCAGCATTTATGCACTTAATGAATAGTATATTTCAACCCTATCTTGATTCCTTCATCATTGTATTTATTTACGACATTCTGGTGTACTCCCGAAGTCAGGAAGATCATGAACAACACGTGAGGACTGTGCTTCAGATTTTGACAAAAAAGAAGTTATATGCAAAATTTTCAAAGTGTGAATTCTGGCTTGATTCAGTGGGATTTTTGGGTCATATAGTTTCATGCGAGGGGATCAAGGTAGATCCAAAGAAGATTGAAGCAGTGCAAAGTTGGTCCAGACCGTCCTCAGTTACGGAAATCCGGAGTTTTCTTGGTTTGGCTGGTTATTATCGCTGATTTGTAAAGGGTTTCTCTTCTATTGCTGCATCTATGACCAAATTGACCCAGAAGGGTGCTCCGTTCAGGTGGACCAAGGAATGTGAGGAAGGCTTCCAAAAGCTCAAGACAGCTTTGACTACAGCCCCAATATTGGTATTACCTACAGGTACAGGATCTTATACTGTGTATTGTGACGCGTCGCGTATTGGTCTCGGCGCAATGTTGATGCAAGACGGTAGGGTGATTGCTTACGCGTCCAGACAGTTAAAGGTGCATGAAAAGAATTATCATGTACATGACCTGGAGTTAGCAGCTATTGTTCATGCCTTAAAAATTTGGCGGCATTATTTATACGGTGTCCATTGTGAAATCTACACCGATCACCGGAGTCTACAGCATCTGTTTAAACAGAAGGATCTTAATTTGCGGCAGCAGAAATGGTTGGAGTTGCTTAAGGATTATGATATCACCATTCTCTATCATCCGGGGAAGGCCAATGTGGTGGCCGATGCCTTGAGTCGTAAGGCGGAGAGTTTGGGCAGCTTAGCATATTTACCGGTAGTAGAGAGGCCTTTAGCCATGGATGTTCAGGCCTTGGCCAACCAGTTTGTTAGATTGGATGTTTCCGAGCCGAGTCAGATTTTGGCTTGCGTGGTTTCCCGGTCTTCACTTTATGATCGTATCAGGGAACGTCAGTATGATGACCCCCATCTGCTTGTCCTTAAGGATACAGTTCAGCACGGTAATGCCAAGGAAGTCACTATTAGAGAAGACGATGTACTACGGATGCAGGGCAGGCTATGTGTACCTAATGTGGATGGCTTGCGTGAGTTGATTCTCCAGGAGGCTCACAGTTCGCGGTACTCGATTCATCCAGGTGCTGCGAAGATGTATCAGGACTTGAGACAACACTATTGGTGGAGGCGGATGAAGAAGGACATAGTGGGGTATGTATCTCGGTGTTTAAATTGTCAATAGGTAAAATATGAGCATCAACGACCGGGTGGATTACTTCAAAAGTTAGAGATTCCAGAATGGAAATGGGAGCGGATCACTATGGATTTCGTTGTTGGGCTCCCACGGACTCAGCGGAAGTTGGACGCAGTTTGGGTGATTGTGGATAGGCTGACCAAATCAGCTCATTTCATTCCTGTGATTACTACTTACTCCTCAGAGCAGCTGGCTCAAGTATATATTCGCGAGATTGTCAGACTTCACGGTGTACCAGTATCTATCATCTCTGACCGGGGTACACAGTTTACCTCACGGTTTTGGAGGGCAGTTCAACGTGAGTTGGGTACTCGGGTAGAGTTGAGTACAGCATTTCACCCTTAGACGGACGGGCAGTCCGAACGTACTATTCAGATACTGGAGGATATGCTTCGTGCGTGTTTGATAGAATTTGGGGGTGCTTGGGATCAGTTCTTACCACTTGCGGAGTTTGCTTACAACAACAGTTACCAGTCAAGCATCCAGATGGCTCCGTATGAGGCCTTGTATGGTAGGCGGTGCCGGTCTCCAGTGGGTTGGTTCGAACCAGGCGAGGCTAGACTTTTGGGTACAGACTTGGTTCAGGATGCCTTGGAAAAGGTTAAGTTGATTCAGGATCGACTTCGTACAGCCCAATCTAGACAGAAGAGTTATGCGGATCGGAAGGTTCGTGATGTTGCATTCATGGTTGGTGAGCGGGTATTGCTACGGGTTTCGCCTATGAAGGGTGTGATGAGGTTCGGGAAGAAGGGCAAGTTGAGCCCTAGGTATATTGGGCCTTTTGAGATTCTTGAGGGAGTTGGAGAGGTGGCTTACAGATTTGCACTACCACCTAGTCTTTCTGCGGTTCATCCGGTATTCCATGTTTCTATGCTTCGGAAATATCACGGCGATCCGTCTCATGTGTTAGATTTCAGTTCGGTTCAGTTGGACAAGGATCTATCTTATGTTGAGGAACCAGTGGCTATTTTAGATAGGCAGGTTCGAAAGCTGAGGTCAAAGAACATTGCTTCCGTAAAGGTTCAGTGGAGGGGTCATCCAGTCGAGGAGGCGACTTGGGAGGTCGAGAATGATTGACGCAGCTGTTATCCACACTTATTCACCAGCTCAGGTACTTTTTCTAACTCCGTTCGAGGACGAACGTTTGTTTTAGAGGTGGAGAATGTGATGACCCAAAATGTTATCTTTAAATTTAATAATTAATTATGTGATTTAAGCACTATTTACCATTACTCGACTTGCGTGTGCAGTCCGTAAAAAAAAAATCGGAAAGTTTTCAGGTGAAAAATGAATTTAAATGTGAATTAGAGCTTTAAAACTCAACTGAGTTGACTTTGGTAAACATTTTGAGCAAATAGACTCGGATCAGAGTTTTGACAATTTTGGTAGGTCTGTATCGTGATTTGGGACTTAGATGTATGCCCGGAATCAAATTCCGAGGTCCCTAGCCAGAGATATGGAATTTTGATGAAAAATTAAAAGTTTATGTTCAAATAGTGACCGGATGTCAAATTATGTGCAAACGACCCCGGAATAGAATTTTGATGATTCCAACAGCTCCGTATGGTGATTTTGGACTTAGGAGCGTGATCGGAATTTTATTTGGAAGTCCGTAGTAGAATTAGGCTTGAAATGCCGAAAGTTGAATTTTTGGGAAGTTTGACCGAGGGGTTGAGTTTTTGATATCGGGGTCGAAATCCGATTCTAAAATTTTTTATAAATCCATTATGTCATTTATGACTTGTGTGCAAAATTTGAGGTCAATCGGAAGTGATTTGATATGTTTCGGCGCAAAATATAGAAGTTGGAAGATTTGAAAACTCATAATTCGATTCGATGCGTGATTCGTAATTTCGGCGTTGTTTGGCATGGTTTGAAGCCTCAACTAAGTTCATATTGTATTTTGGGACATGTTGGTATATTTGGTTAAGGTACCGAGGGCCTCGGGTGGATTTCGGAAGGTTAACGGAATGAATTTCGGACAAAAAGGAGCTGCTGGAATTTTTCTGCTGCAGAAGCTGTTTTTGGACAACAACCGGTGCAATCGCAGAGCTGACTTTGGAAGCTTATATCTCGAAATCTATAATAAATCTGAACATTTTCAAAACATGAAAGTTGTAGTCCTTTGATTCTAGTTTCCAGAATGATAAACCATTTATCATTCAGACATTTATACAAAATGTTATGATTGATTGACTGAAGCTGCTACTGCAGATTTTTGCTACAGCAGTGTGCATCGCCAGAAATTTCTGCTACACAGGGCTGACTTTGGGAGCTTATATCTCGCAATCTATAAGGAGTTGGGCGATGAGCAAAACATGAAAGTTGTAGTACTTTGTATCTAGTTTGCAGAACTTTAAACCGTTTGGTAGTTGGAGTTGAGTACAAGAAGTTATGATTGATAAACTATAGGCTGTCGAGGAAGAGTTTGATGTTTTCAACATAAGCATGTAATGATCCAAAAGTCCATTTTTAGTTCTAGAGATCGAAATTCGATTTTGAGGCTTTCGACATTTTGATAATGAATTATAGGAGTGATCTGGAAAGTTTGGTCTAATTTCATCAAGTCGCGATTGAGTTTTAAGCGCGAAATATGAGTTAATTGTTTAACGAGCGAAATTGATATCACATTAAGCAAATGAGCTCCGAATTGAGTTTCGATTGAACGAATGGGTTCGTAGTTTTATTTGTGACTCATAGGAACAAGAATCGTCGAATTCCGAGTTCGTATGATGAAGTTAGAGCTTTTTAGTGAAATAAAACTGTTGGTGTAAATAGTCCTGGTGTGCACCTTTAGCGACCAGATGTGACACTTTTAGCGACGGGATTGGACTTTTAGCGACCGGAATAGTGTTTTTGGGGCAGAAACTTAAGGACTAAAAATGGTCATTTCCTTCATTTCGTTTTGGAGTTTTGGAGCACGGTTCTTGGGCGATTTTGAGAATTTCTTCAAGACTTCAACTTGGGTAAGTGTCCTATATCCAAATGTGATTATATTTCATAAATCCATGGTCATATTCATCATTTATTTCGGATTTAAATGGAAGAAATCAAGATTTTTGCAAAATCTTCCAAAAACAAAAATTTAAGATTTGGAGGTCGAGTTGTTATCGGATTTTGGTAAAATTGGTATGGGTGGACTCGTAATTGAATGTGTTGTCGGATTTTGTAAGTTTCGCCGGATTCTGAGATTTGGGCCCCACGGGCAAATTTTGAGCTAATTTCGGATTTTAATAAAAATATAATATTTTCTTATGAAAGTGATTACTATAATACTTGGTTAAATTGAAGCAAGTCGAGGTAAGTGACTTGTCTAACCTTGTGTGGGGAAAATTTTCCCTAGGATTGGTATTGATGTAATTATTGAAATGTGTTGAAAGTCGTGTGCATGAGGTGACGAGTGTATACACGGGCTAAATTGCGAAAGATTATATTTTTAAATTGTGTAGATCACTGTTGCGCATTTATTAAATTATTTTATCTTGTTATATTCTTCATCATTGATCTGAGATATATACTTCAAATTTGTTTGATCTTTTCTTACTAATTGTTTTACCTGTTTAGTTGAAACTTGGTTTCTTTTATTCTGTGCATTATTTGAAGGTTGATTTTCTTTAAATTAAATATTATTAATATGAAGTATTTGACATTTTTAAACTTGATATTGAAGCAACGTAGTAAAGATTTTGAAATATTATTTTCCTAAATTATTTACTCCTGAATATTTTTATACTCATTGTGAGGGAGCCGTGAGCTCTTTATTGTGGAAAACTATTATTGATGATTTATTTTGGCATGAGCCGTGAGCTCTTTATTGTGGAAAAATATTGTTGTTGAATTATTTTGGCAAGTTAAATTATTTGAGCACTTGAGGTGCAAATTGTGATATATTGTGATATTGATACGCATGCGGTGGTATAAGGTCTGGGTGTTGAAACACATGCGGTGAGATAAGGGTGGCTTGATACGCGTGGCTAGTAGGGGAACTACTAGAAGTCATGCGGTGTGATAAGGGTGTCTAAAACGCGGGATGCTATTTTGGAAAAAATATTTTCTTAAAATAAATTGTGAAGGCTCCCGCGGTGATATAAGGAAATGAGATATTGTGAATTTATTTATGATTTGGGACTACGAGGCGGTACCTCGGGAGTGCCCTTGTTGATATTGATTTATGGCCGTAGTTGCCTTTGATTATTATTGTGATATTCATAAAGTTGAAGGAAATTCTGTTTTGATTTCCACGAGATATTATTTGCAATTATTTGGTGTCATTAAATGTGACATACTATTTGATTCATTTTCAATGTCATTTTATTTTACTACATTGATAAACATTTTACCATGCCATTATTATATTCCAGTAGGGCCTCACCTGACCTCGTCACTACTTTACCGAGGTTAGGCTTGGCACTTACTGGGTATCACTGTGGTGTACTCATACTACGCTTTTGCACATCTTTTTGTGCAGATCCAGGTGCATTTTACCAGCCTAGACATCATTGAGTTACCTGCGCACGGAGACTTCGAGGTATATCTGCCAGCGTCCGCAGGCTCCGGAGTCCCCTTCTATCATTTTATGTTGCTTTATTATATTTTATCTAGACCTTGACATATAGAGACATTGAGAATAAATTCTTAGAAGCTTGTGACTTATTTCTACCGGGTTTTGGGAGTTGAAATTGTTTGAATTGTAATTTATTTATTTCAGATATTTATTATTATTCCGCATTGATAGGCTTACCTAGTCTTAGAGACTAGGTGCCATCACAACATCCTATGGAGGGAATTTGGGGTCGTGACAATTTGTCCATTGTGAGGATATTTATGGATTGAGCTGCGCGACGCAGCAGGCCATAATGGTTTTATATATTATTATTATATGGATCGGGGCTGCCCGCCTGCAACAAGCCTTATAGGCTTTACTATTTTATGGATCGGGGCTGCCCGCCTGTAGCAGGCTTTATTACTATACGGATCGGGACTACCCGCCTGCAGTAGGCCATACTGGCTTTATATCACGCTTGGGCTGAAGGACCCCATCCGAAGTCTGTACATTCCCCAGTGAGAGTAGATGATTATATATATTCGGGATGGACTACTCAGGGCATGGACTTACCTTACTTATTTATATTGTAATGAATTAACCTGTACATGGATCTTGTCCGTATCATTTTCAATTGGGGATAAATTATCCCAGGGTTGGATTGGCCTTATACGATACTGAGTGACTGACTGTCAGTCGATGTGTGTGTGGGTGTATATATATATATATATATATATATATATATATAGGGTTTGGAACATCCCTAGACTGGATTGGCCATAAACAGTACCGAGTGACCGAATAATTGGTGACCAGTATTTACTTGAGGTCTTTTTACTGAGATGTCGTATTCCTCATATCATGCAGTATTGATCTATTTCACTTGTACTGAGTTTAACTGTTGAACTTGAAAGCATGCCTAAATTCTGTACCACTATTTATACTAGACTGTACCTGCAGAGCTCATCATTGCTTTCAGCCCAGAGGTTAGTCTTATTACTTATTGAGTTAGTTGTACTCACACTACACTTTGCACCTCGTGTGCAGATCCAGGTGATCCTGGATACGGCGGCTGCTAGATTTCGAAGTTAATTCTGTTGGGGACTATCAAGGTAGTTGCTTGACGTTTGCTGACTTGATTCCCTTCCTGTTTAATTATTGTACTGTTCTATATTTTCAGATAGTGATTTTGTCAGTCAGACTTTGTATTCATATTAGATGCTTATGTACTCAGTGACACCGGGGTTTGGGAGTGTTATATTTGTATTTGTGAGATTTCTTCCGCTGAATTTAATTATTATGTTTTCAAATTTTAAAAGATATGGTGGTTTATTAAGATTGTCGGCTTGCCTAGTATTGAGATAGGCACCATCACGACAGGTGAGATTTTTGGGTCATGATAAGTTGGTATCAGAGCCTAGGTTACATAGGTCTCACGAGTCATGAGCAGGTTTAGTAGAGTCTTGCGAATCGGTACGGAGACGTCTGTACTTATCTTCGAGATGCTGTCGAAACCTTAGGAAAATTTCACTTTCTTGTATTATATCGTGCGAACTTGTTGATTCCGGAAAACTAAAATTCTGTCATTCTAGTCTCTCACAGATGGTGAGAACACATACTATCGGATCAGACGGCCAGCCACCAGTTAGGGCCGCGAGAGGCTGGGGCCGTGGTAGAGGTCGAGGCGTAGCTCGTACCACAGTTGGGCCAGCACCTGTAGTACCACCAGTTGTGCCCATTGTGATTCCAGGCCTTCAGGAGGCTCTAGCCCATATATTGACAGTTTGCACTGGCCTTGCTCAGGTGGTTTCGGCTCAGACTACCCCTGCCACTTCTCAGGCCGGGGGAGGTACTCATACCCTAATTGCCCGTACTCCAGATCAGGTAGTACATGGAGTTCAGATACCGGGGGAACTACCAGCAGATCTGGCTGCAGTTGTTCAGGCCCCGGTAGTCCCCGTTATGGCAGATGATGAACATAGGAGACTTGAGAGATTTGGGAAGCTTCGACCTCCGTCATTTAGCGGTGCTGAGTCAGAGGATGCTCAGGGATTTCTGGATAAGTGCCAGCGGATGCTTCGGACAGCGGGTATTATGGAGACCAATGGGGTCTCGTTCACTACTTTTCAGTTTTTTGGGGCTGCCTTCAGATGGTGGGAGGCTTATGAGAGGCGCAGGCCGATCGGTGCAGCACCACTTACATGGCAGGAATTCTCCATTATCTTTTTGGAGAAGTTTGTGCCGCAGTCTCGCAGAGAGGAGCTGTGCAAATAGTTTGAGCAGTTACATCAGAATGGTATGTCCGTGACGTAGTACGAGATAATATTTTCTGAGTTGGCTCATCATGCAGTTTGGTTGGTTCCCACTGATAGGGAGAGGATTAGAAGATTCATTGATGGCCTCACGTATCAAATGTGTTTGCTTATGACTAGGGAGAGGGTATCTGGTGCCACTTTTGACGAGGTGGTTGACATTGCTAGGCAGATAGAGGTGGTTCGTGGCCAGGAGCATAGTGAGAGGGATGCCAAGAGGCCTCGAGATTCGGGTGGTTCTGGTGGGGTACCTTCTGGAGGGCAGTTCTACAATAACAAGGGTCATCCAGTTCACCGTGATACATCATCCAGTCATGGTTCATACAGTTCTCATCAGAGTCAGTCATCTCTCAGTGCACTTCCAGCCCCGATAACGCTCCGTGTGCCATCAGTTCAGGGATCATATGTACTGGGTCCTTTTGGTAGTTATTCTGGTTTCCAAGGTCCACCTCAGAACTCGCCACCATTCTTCGAAATGGAGTGCTATGAGTGTGGAGAGTTGGGGCATGTGAGGAAATATTTTCCCCGCCATATGCGAGGCCCAGTTCAGCAGAGGAGTCAGACTACTACTTCTGCACAGTTGCTCCACCACCAGCCCAGCCAGCTCAGGGTGGGGCTCAGTCAGCTAGGGGTCGCCCAAGAGGGGGAGGTCGATCCGGTGGCAGTCAGGGCCGATTCAATGCTTTTCCTACCATACCAGATGATGTTGCTTCAGATGCTATAATCATAGGTATTGTCTCAGTGTGCCATAGGGAGGCATCTATATTATTTGACCCTGGATCCATATATTCGTATGTTTCATCATATTTTGTTCATTTTCTGGATATGCCCCGTGAGTCCTTAGTTTCACCTGTTCATGTATCTAGGCCGACGGGCGATACTATAATTGTGTATCGGGTGTATCGATCGTGTGTGGAAATTATTGGGGGACGAGACCAGAGTTGATATTTTATTGCTTAGTATGGTCAATTTAGATATTATCTGGGTATGGTGAGATATCAGATGTTTTGTTATATGGTCTTGGGCCAAGTGGGGGAGTCTGCTATCTACGATTTGATTGCGTGATTACGTGCGGTATTGTTTTCGTTCTGAGGTACACTTGTGGATTAGTTATGACTTGCATAGGTTGAGATCGGGGGTGATTTAAGTAAGAAAATTTCTAGAAGGTGGGTTATATTGCACTTTATGAAAAATCATGAGATGATTATATTGTTATCTTAAAGGATGTAGTGCGCACGAAGTATGAATTTGATTGGTGGTGTTAAGACAGAGTTACTCCGTTGGGGGCTGTTGTGCTAGGGGAACTTGTGTCTTTTGGCCCGTTCGGGCGGTGCAATTTTGATTTGAGCATAGTGGGTGACTTTCAAATAATGGATTCAAAACGTATATGTGTCAATTGAAAATTTTTCGGATTCATATGCTATAATCGGTCATTTACATTGGATGGTGTCGGAACTTGCGATAATTATGTATAACTATGGATTCTGCATTTTCTTTTAATAAAGGAAAGAGAAACAATTTTAAATTCACATAAGGTATTTTCAGAGTGAGTGTTATGGTTGTAGTACTTTTGTGGTACTTAAGAAAAATACAATGGCTTATGGACCTTAGGACGGTGTGGTTTTATGTTGGGATATCTTATAGTGAGCTTTGAGTAAGGGTAGTAGTGTTCTGATAAGGAGAAACTCCAACTTGAGGGTAATTCAGGAGAACCTCAGAGAAAATAGGACCACTGGTAGTAGGCTAGGCCAGTATGGTAATGGAATGCTCAGTTCTTTTGGGTAATAATGATGTGGAAGCTTTAAAGATGTTTTTGTGGTAATATTTTGGGTTTTGGTGACCAGCATGGCTTGGACGAGATAGAGGAAATTAGTTATGATAGCTTGGTTGGGTGAAAATAGATTTCAAAGTGTTCGTAATGGTTTCTACCATGGTTTGAAGCGGATATTTTTTACCGCTGTGGGGAACGTGTTGTGCATTGTGATTTCCTCCTGGGGAGAAGCAAGAGAAAAGTTTCCAACTAATAGGGTATGTAATTTGCTGGTGACTCAGAGTTTATAATGAGATTCTCGTGCTTGTCACGTGATAGATGTGGTGTGTTGTGAGGGATTTAGATTTATATGTACGAGGTGGTAGTTCATTCTTGAAAGAAAGATCATGAATTCTGAACAGAATGGTCAGTGTAATATATTTAGGTGAATGTTATAGTTGCTCGGTAATCCCTGAGAAGGGTGTGCGGTTGAAAGGAGCATTATGTTTTGAGTTACATATGTTCATTGGTATTACGATACTCTCCTGGTTGATAGACTGTTGATATTCAAATTATCAATATTATTGGCACGTGAGTTGTCCGTGCGGGTTCAGATATTGATACTATAGACGTGAGTTGTCCGTGCGAGTGATATTAATGTGAGCTCTAGAAGAGCTGGTTACTATTATTAAATTTGTGTGTACTGGTTCTACTATATATAGTGAGCTTATAGCATTATAGTTGTGGTGGTGTTTGTTGAACTTATAATACGGTTCTCTACTTTGAGACATCTTCCATTTTGGGTACGAGGTTGCGCAGTTGTGGATTGAGTTGTATTGGTGTGGCATGTCAACAGGATAGTTGTGTTTAATAATATAAGGTCATTGGACCTAGAATGGATACTATCAGGTTTAATTCCGGTATATTGGGAGAGTAATATTGAAGGTCGGCTTAGAAAGTGATTATGGTTCTGGTTGGGGCGGGAGAGCTCCATGACTTGTCGATCTGATAAGGTGTTATGAGATTTCGTGTGTTTCCTTCATTATCAACAGTGTACGAAGGTTTTAGAATGAGGTTTTGTTTGATATGTGGTTTGATACTATTACTGGGTTACTTTGGAGTAGTCAATGTGATCGAAACTGGAGCTGCGAGTATGCAAGTTGTGTAGTATGTTAAATGATTATATCTGGCGTTATGGTTATGGCTTGACACAACTTGTTCAAACTCATACAGCGTGTAGACGTAAGGTTATGGGCTAAGTTTGAAGTAATAATTTTCAATTATGTTGTGTTGTCAGGCCTATACAATTTACACATAATAGGGTGACGTGGAATCACCCTCGGGTATGTGCGTGGTAGATGGAATAGTGAGGTGATGGCTTGGAAACAACTCGTGGCACATTAACGTATATTTAAGTGGGGGAGAATGTAACGACTCGGCCGGATGTTTTGAGTATTACAACCCTGTTTTCCCATTTACTGCTCAATTTATACTTTATAGCTGTATTATGACCTATCGGATTAGTTAGTTCGGGTTCGGAGAGATTTCAGAATGAATTGAGACACTAAGTCTCATAATGGAAAACCTAAGTTGGAAAAGTCGACCGGATGTTGACTTATCTATAAACGACCTCGGATTTGAATTTGGATGATTCCATTAGCTCCATATGGTGATTTTGGACTTAGGAGCATGTCCGAAAAATTATTTGGAGGTCCGTAGTGGAATTAGGCTTGAAATGCCGAAAGTTGAATTCTTGGAAAGTTTGCCCGGGGGGTTGACTTTTTGATATCGGGGTCGGAATCCGATTCTGAAAATGGAAATACCTCCGTTATGTCATTTATGACTTGTGTGCAAAACAATTTGAGGTCAATCAGACATGATTTGATAGGTTCCGGCGTTGTTTGTAGAAATTGGAAGTTTCAAAATTCATTAGGCTTGAATCTATGTGTGATTCGTATTTTAGTGTTGCTGGAGGTGATTTATTAACTCGACTAAGTTTGTATAATATTTTAGGACTTATTGGTATATTTGGTTAAGGTCCCAGGGGCCTCAGGTGAGTTTCGTATGGTTAACGGATCAAATTCGAACTTAGAAGAAAAAAAAGCTGAAGTTTCTGTCATCTGATGCAATCGCACCTGCGGAAATTCTATCGCAGATGCGTCCAACGTTAAGAGAAGTAGTGGTCGCATGTGCGACTAAAGTTCCGAACCTGCGTGGTCGCAGGTGCGAAGCAATGCACGCAGAAGCGGTCAGGGGAAGGGAAGATGGCCTGCGTAGAAGCGCAGATGTGTGCGCAGGTGTGGCTTCCACAGAAGCGCTGAAAGGGGCGCAGGTGCGAAAACCCCTGGGCAGTACAAAAACAGAGGGGTTCCTAGCTTTTGCCATTTTTGGGCATTTCAAGCTCGGGTTGGGCGATTATTGAGCAATGTTTTCACGGAAAAACTTGAGGTAAGTCCCTTGTGATCATTTCTACTCCATAATATGAATTATCATCGAATAATCCGACTAGATTACATGTTTTTGAGGTGTAAATCGGGGGTTTGAACTTAGAGATTTGAAAATAAGATTTGAAGATTTGGAGGTTGAGTTGAGGTCGGATTTTGGTAGACTTAGTATGGTTTGACTCGTGGTTGAATGGGCTTCCGGATTTTTTCACTTTTGTCGGGTTCCGAGACAATTTTAGCTAAAATTCGAATTTTTATGCAAAATTAGCATTTTCTTATGGAATTAATTCCAATAAATTTTATTGACTGAATCGAATTAATTATGGCTAGATTCGAGGCATTTGGAGGCTAATTCACGAGGCAAAGGCATACCCGAGTAAAGAATTACACGGTTTGAGGTAAGTAACACGTCTAAACTTGGTTCTGAGGGTATGAATCCCCGAATTTGGTATGATATAAATTGTTTGGAGGTGACACTCATGATAGGTGACGAGCATGTGGACGTACACCATATAAAATGTGTCTTGCATAAATCATGTGCAGTTGTAAGATTAATGAATCATGTTATTATCTGAACATTCTCCACGTGTTAGAGAAATTGAGCTGAGGCTCCTATTAAAGATCATGTTTAGGCTACATGCCAATATTTTGGGACCCGTGGGGTCGTGTTGCTGTTGAATTAATTATTCAAAAATATACATTTCACACTCAGTAATATTTGTCCATTGTGAGGATATTTATGGGATTGAGCTGCGCGACGCAGTAGGCCATAATGGCTTTTATACATTATTATTATATGTATCGGGGCTGCCCGCCTGCAGCAGGCCTTATAAGCTTTACTATTTTATGGATCGGGGTTGCCCGCCTGCAGCAGGCCTTATAGGCTTTATTACTATACAGATCGGGACCGCCCCTGCAGTAGACCATATTGGCTTTATATCACGCTTGGGCTGAAGGAGCCCCTCAGAAGTCTGTACATACCCTAGTGAGCGTAGATGATTATATATATTCGGGGTGGACTTCCCAGGCCATGGACTTGCCTTACTTATTTATATTGTAATGAATTAACCTGGACATGGATCTTGTTCGTATCATTTACATATGGGGATAAATTACCCCAGGGCTGGATTGGCCTTATACGATACTGAGTGACTGACTGCCAGTCGATGTGTGTGTGTGTGTGTGTGTGTGTGTGTGTGTATATATATATATATATATATACGGGTTGGAACATCCATGGACTGGATTGGCCATAAACAGTACCGAGTGACCGAATAATTGGTGACCAGTATTTACTTGAGGTCTTTTTACTGAGATGATGTATTCCTCATATCATGCAGTATTGATCTATTTCACTTGTACTGAGTTTAACTGTTGAACTTGAAAGCATGCCTACATTTCTGTACCACTATTTATACTGGACTGTACCTGCGGAGCTTATCATTACTTGCAGCCCAGAGGTTAGTCTTGTTACCTATTGAGTTAGTTGTACTCATACTACACTCTGCACCTCGTGTGCAGATCCAGGTGCTCCCGGATACGTCGACTGCTAGATTTCGAAGGTAATTCTGTTGGGGGCTATCAAGGTAGTTGCTTGATGTTTGCAGACTTGATTCCCTTCCCGTTTAATTATAGTACTGTTCTATATTTTCAGATAGTGATTTTGTCAGTCGGACTTTGTATTCATATTAGATGCCCATGTACTTAGTGACATCGGGTTTTGGGAGTGTTATATTTGTATTTGTGAGATTTCTTCCACTAAATTTAATTAATATGTTTTCAAATTTTAAAATATATGGTGGTTTATTGAGATTGTCGGCTTGCGTAGTATTGAGATAGGCGCCATCATGACAGGTGAGATTGTTGGGTGGTAACATAGACCCTACAACACGCGCCCCGAGATTAAAACAGTGAGGATGATGCTCTGGCTAACTTGGGATCATCTGTTGATGACGATGAATTTAGCTCAAGAACAGTCGTACAACTCATGAAATCCGTAGTGGAAGAAGGCCATGCCAAAATAAACTCAACAAGTTTAACTTGGTATTGGAGAAACAAATACATAGACTATTTGAAGACGGAGAAGTTGTCTTCGGACCCTAAAGAATCGAGAGCTCTACGCACGAAGGCGTCCAGGTTCAGCATGTCCGAAGAGACTCTATTCAGAAGAACATTCGACGGCCCGCTCGCCATATGCTTAGGGCCGGGAGATACCGAATATGTCTTGAGAGGAGTTTACGAAGGCACCTGCGGAAACCATTCGGGGGCGGAATCTTTGGTTCGGAAGATAATCAGGGTCGGCTATTATTGGATCGACATGGAGAAAGATGCAAAGAATTTTGTACGAAGATACGATGGCTGTCAAAGACACGCACCGATGATCCATCAACCTGGAGAGCTATTCCATTTGGTCTTGTCCCCATGGCCGTTCATAAAATGGGGAATGGACATCGTCGGTCCCCTGTCGTGGGCACTAGTAAGGCTCAATTCATACTGTTTATGACTGATTATTTTTTTTAATGGGTTGAAGTTCAAGCGTTCGAGAAAGTCCGAAAAAAAGAAATCATTGACTTCATTTGGGATCACATAATATGTCGGTTCGGGATATTAGCCGAGATCATGTGTGATAATGGGAATCAATTCATCGGCAGCAAGGTAAACAAGTTTTTTGAAGACCACAAGATTTAAAATATACCATCAACACCCTATCACCCTAGTGGGAACAGACAAGTAGAATCTACAAACAATATCATACTCCAAAACATGAAAAAGAGGTTGACCGATGCCAAAGGGAAATGGAAGGAAATTCTGCCCAAAGTCTTGTAGGCATACCGTACAACTTCGAAGTCTAGTACCGGGGCCACCCCATTTTCATTGGTCTACGGTGTCGAAGCATTATTACTGGTCGAAGTTGGAGAACCGAGCCTTAGGTTCCGATATGCGATCGAAGAAACGAACGACGAGGCCATGAGTACGAGCCTGGAACTATTGGATGAAAGACGAAAGGTCGCCCTAGTCTAGTTGGACATCTAGAAACAACTGATAGAAAGATATTACAACCAAAGAGCCAACCTCACACTTCAAGATCGGGGACTTGGTATTAAGAAAAGTAACACTACATACCCGAAACCCAAACGAGGGAAAGATGGGACCAAACTGGGAAGGACCATATCGAGTCGTCAGAATTACCGGCAAGCGCTCATACAAACTCGAAGCGGGAAACAGTTCACAACTATCGAACAACTGGAACGTGACACACTTAAAGCGGTACTACTGCTAAGGTACGATCTTATTTACTTTTTATAATATTATGAATCGGGCTAACACTTGCAGACAACAACCAAAGGAAAATGTGACTATTAGGTACGAAAGAACGTGTTGCACTCTTTTTCCCTTAAACCGGTTTTGTCCCAAATGGGTTTTCCAGCAAGGTTTTTAATGAGGCAATAGTAAATCGTGCTAACTAAGATTCGAAAACCAGTTTTAAATCGGAGTCAATGGGTGCATCAACAGTATCTGAGCACTCTTAAGATCGACCTCGAATACTAGGGCCATCACAATCGGGTTAAGGTTTTTAGCAAGGAAAGAAAAAAACTTTGTACTTGAACGACGTAAGCTCGGTGGTTGGGATTTATTGTAAGGGTCAAACGGTCAGGTGAACGGTGCCCGCGTAGGCCACCTTAGCCATAATAAAAGCTTTTAAACGCTTTCGATCATGTACTTTACACACAGAAATAAATAAAAATTTCCACATTGCTATTACGTATTTTTGCCTCTTAAAACATAGAGCCTAAGGGCTACCCCTATTCGGGGACTATCAAGCTTAAGGGCTACCCCTATTCAGGGACTATCGAGCCCAAGGTCTACCCCTACTCGAGGACTGTCATCCGAAATAAGTTCGGGCAACTCGGGCTACCAAATCCCAAAGGCACATACCCTATTAGGTGGTCTAGCCTAAACACGAAAGGCTACGACCACCCTAAAAACGGCTCGAAGACGTCCGAAGCTCGTAATCAGAACATAAGGCCTTTATAAAAATTCAAAACCTACTAAAAGTTTACCTTCAGCAAAAGTATCGTCTAAAATCATTTAAGCATCTTGAGAAAATTATCGGTCACAACAAGTTTTCAAGGCTTCGAGCAAATAAAATTGCATCGAAGTCGGGCTCTGTTCGAACATATGAAAAATAAAAGACTTATTACTATATTTGATTTTATGCTAAGGCATCAAAAATATTTGCAAGAATAGAGATTAAGAAAAGATGCTAAAAAAGTAGAGACTTGAAATTGCCAGAAAGGGAAGTTTTATATATTCCGGAATGTATTTACAAAGGCTCAACAAAAACTATCTCAAAATAAATAAATAAAATATACACAATGCAAAAACTAAAAAAGTTCTAAGGCATTCATGCCTGATCTTCACCGGGGACCGACTCGTCGCCAGAACCGTCGACACCTTCGGACCCCCTAGAACCCTCAGAGCCTCCGGCACCTTCAGTTTCTTCACCTCGGCCTCAAGCTTTATTGCTTCCTCGATCTCGATCTCGGCCGACAGGTCGAAGCCTCGGGCTTGAATTTATTCAAGGGACTCCCTTTGAGACAGTCGCCTCATATATTCGACATTAGTCTTCAGGCGAGCCTCGGCTGCTTCGACATCGACCTTGTATTGGGCCACCATCTCCTCAGCATCGGCAGAAGTTGTCTCCAACTTGGACTTCATTGCCTCATGCTCTCTACCGAGGGCGGACCGCTCTATGACAACCGAGCTCAGTTGTGCTCGGAGATCATCATTCAGCTGATCCTGCTTGTCAGCTTTCTCCTTCTCTACCCGAAGTTGAACCTCTACCGATGTCAGCTTTGCCTGGGCGATTTCCTTTTCTGAAGCCTGCATATCAATCTTGCTCTTCCACCCATAGACAATGGCTTGGATCTCGTTCATCTCCTTTCGAGTTGGTCGACCTGGTCGATCTTCTGTTGGACCTGTGAGGTTTTGTCGTTAGCCACTACGACTAATTCCTCATTTATAACTTCAAAGACTTTTACCTTTTTGACCAAGTCGGCATGTTCCCGCCTCAGGGCCGATGCTTCCTTCTGAGCCTTATCCAGCTCGGCCTGAAGGTCCTTGATGGTCCTGTCTTATTGCTCGTTGAGGAGCTTGTACATATTCTTCTTTCAAGCCTGCTCCTTGAGCACGAGCTCGAGCTGATTGACCTCGATACTGTATCGGAGAAAGCTCTCGTGGTGAAGTACTGAGGCTTACAAAAAAATGAAAGTCGTGAGAAATATCAAAAACTTAAGTAAAATACAAGAAGACGTAATGATGTTACCTGGTTCAATGCATGTTGCGCCTCATTGAAAAGACACATTATGTCCACTTCGTTCATATTTGTCTATTCCTCCTCGGTCACCAGGCATCAGAGGTAGCTGGCTACGCCCACGGGAGTAGATAGAACCCGAGCATCCTCCGGGACAGTAAGAATAATCGATCTTTTGCGACCAGGTTCCATACTCGGAGTGGGAAACTGATTAATCAATTTTGGGCTCAAACTTGGCCCGCCAGCTTCCGAAGATATATCTTTCTTCGCGACCTCCAGGTCACCCAGCCCAAAAAAATCTTCCAAAGTGGACGAGTCCACACCATCGAAGAAATAATAAAGGGAATCGTCTGCGCAATGAACCCCTTCATTGGACTTAGCTTTTCTTGTTTGGGCATCCTCAAGCATGGACACGGTGTAGGAGGGCATCTCCATAATGTCTATTACGTCGGGCGCTTCCTTCAGAGCTGAGCCGGCGTCCCGGGGGGTCCCAACCCTCATCTCCATATCGACCTCTCGATTCTGAGGGAGGTCGGCCTCAGGAATCTTCCCCTCGGCTGCCGCTTTCTCCCTATGAGGGGTCAATCCATGGGCGATAAAAATGTCATCTTCTTCCGACTCATCCCTAAGACGGAGAAGCGAGTCGGAATCTGGTACCCGAGAGCTGGTACTCTTCTTGGGCTTGCGAGCCACTCTCTTCTTTGGATTCACCTCAGGACTGGGGAGATCGAAGGTTTTCTTTTCCTCTTCCTCTTCCTCTTTTCCCCCGTGGTAGCACCGGACTGTCCCATAACGGATGGATCAACAGACAAGGATACATCCTCGTCCCCTTCCAAAGGCTTAAGCTCGGTGGTCTTAGGCAAACCTATATAAAAAAAGAAGAAAGGTCAGTATGATGTGAGTTAAGAACACAGTAATAGCTATTAGAAAGAGAACCTTACCATGAGAACGGGCTTCTCATCGGCCCTTCGAAAGCTTGCGCCATGAGCGCTCGAAGTATGACACTGTTTGCAGATGCCTTCGATCCACTCCTTGAGCCGGGGGACCATATTTGGAACCCGGGCAACATTTGCACAACCACAAATATGAATGATGAGAAAGGAAATGAAGAAAAATTCACACTTAAGGAAAGGCTGCACTTACGAGATGCATTTCACTTCTCGGGGAATGGCATGAACTCGGGAGGAATCAAGTCTTCAGTCTTCACCCGAATGAAGCGCCCCTGCCAACCTCGGTCTCGATCTTCATCAATACTCGAGAAGGAGGCATTGCTGGCCTGGCAAGTGAGCTTGATTAGTCCCCGTTGGAACATTCGGGGACTGTATAGACATAGAAGGTGGTCAATGGTGAACCGATGAGACTCGGTATTATTCACAAAATAACGGAGGAGGATCACGATCCTCCATAGAGATGGGTGGATTTGCACAAGGCATACCTCGTATCTCTTGCAAAAATCCAAAATAATTGGGTCTACCGGGTCTAGTGTGAAGGGGTAAGTGTAAACACTTAAATACCCCTCCACGTGGGTAGTAATAGCACTCTCGGGACCGGGGACTACTACATCCTTACCTTCCCATTTACAGTCCTCTCGGACCACGGGAAGGACGTCTTCGGTAACGGAGCATATATACCTCGTGCTCTTTTACCCCGATCCTGTTTAGATGAGGGTTTCTCGACCTTGAAGTTGTCCACAATTGAACAACCACCGGGAATAAACATTTTCGAGGGGGATGGGGAGCCGGTTCGGTAGCATCCACTTCGGGAGCAGCCGTCTCGAGGACAACTATTTTGGGAGCGATTGCCTCAGTACCGGCGGCCGGTTGGGAAGATGAAGAAGCAACCTGCTGAGGAACTGACTTGGAATTTTTGACCATTACTAACTGAGAAAGTTTGAAGATTTAAAGAAAAAGAATAGAGATTTGAAGGAGAAAGTTTAAAGGCTGAAGAAAAGGGTATGAAGACTTGAAGAAAATCTGGTAGGAACCCAAGAACAATTTTGAAGATTTGAAGATCAAAAGGGGAAGATATGAAAGTTTGAAAAAAGTTGATGATAGATGGGAAGTTTGAAGGTAGAAGCTTGATCAGAAAGTAGAAAAAGAATAGAAGATAGAAGCTTTTATAGGGGAAGTATGTAACGCTTCGCATTCGAAGAGAACCAACCGGTGGTTGACACGTGTACGAAGTTATAACGACACGATTGATGGGACGTTCCGACTTCTTCGTCATTTTGGTAGTGACGTATGAAGGAAGGAACCGAGGTTCATCTATCATTTCTTATCATTTCGGCAAACCTACTCTCTGAAAAATGAGTTGACTATCTGTATACGGGTAAAGCTGGGGCTAGCGAGCACCCCGATTTCCTGGTGGAGGAAATGAAGCAATCACATAACTACTCAGAATCGAGATCGAAGCCAAGAACCTCTCGCACTAAGGCCTGGACGAAGCACTCACCACCATCGAGACAACGCCCTTGAATCCGGTTCGGGCTCCAAGACCTCGAAAGGCACAATCAAATGGTTGCACATGACTAACTAGGGGTCGTCATATCCGCGCCCAACCGGATATCACGGTGTGGATCTCGGCCCGTATCAGTAGCTGATAGTGATTAATGAAAAAGAAGATTTTTACCTTTCTTAGAGTTGTACTTAGGATAAAACTCCCCTACTATATAAAAGAGAAGTTGATTGTTCAATAGGGACATTGTAACACGCATATCAAGGGAATAAAAATTCGTTTTCCCTGTTTCTAAGCTATTCAAAGGTTCACAACCGAGCCTAGATTCAATACTACTGCTGGTTTGGCTATTTATTCTATTTTTCATTTGCTTATCTAACATTATTTATTACTTGTGTTGGATTAATTCACATATCCTTAAAACTACGTATAAATTCAATTGTTATACATTTTAAGGGTAAACAAAATCGCATTTGAAAATTGAGGCTTTTTCTTTCTTTTATTTCCTTCTCTTTATTCATATAATATCGTTATTTAAAAAATGCTTTTCAACACTTTTTCTAATAAAAGAAGACTTCCTAAAGAGCTAAACATGACAAACATATCAAATTGACATTTGTTGAAAGGCCTTGCCACTTGTTGAAAGTCTTGACATTTGTTGAAAGGCCTTGCCAGTTGGCCATAATTTGCTCCCAAGTAATTTTATAATACATGGACCTTCACTCTTAATATTATTTATAACACTCCCCCTTGAATGTCCATTAGTAGATAATATGACACGTTAAAACTTTACTAGGAAAAACCCAATGGGAAAAAATTCTAGTGAAGGAAAAAGAATACACATGTTTAATAATACGCCTTTTGGTTGCCTCATTAAAAACCTTGCAAGGAAAACCCAGTGGGACAAAACCTGATAACTGAAAAAGAATATAACGCGTATTAACTCCCCCTGATGAGAGCATCAATTCACATCTTTGAGCCTTCGCATCCCAATCTTGTACACTAGTTTCTTGAAGGTTGACGTTGGTAAAGATTTGGTGAACAAATCAGCCATATTATCACTTGAACGAATCTGTTGCACATTGATATCACAATTATTTTGAAGATCATGTGTGAAAAATAACTTTGGTGAAATGTGCTTTGTCCTATATCCTTTTATGAATCCTTCCTTCAAGTGGGCTATGCATGCTGCATCGTCTTCATACAAAATTATGGGTATTTTGCCGCACTTTAAACTACATTTTTTCTTAAATAAGATGTATTACAGACCTCAACCACAGACATTCTTGACTTTCTTCATGAATAGCAATTATATCAACATGATTAGATGAAGTAGCCACGATTGATTGCTTAGTCGATTGCCAAGATATGGCAGTGCCTCCACATGTAAACACATAGCATAATTTTGATTGAACCTTGTGTGGGTCAGATAAATACCCAGCATTGGCATAACCAAAAAAATCGGGGCTGCAATCATTGTCATAAAATAAGCTCATATTGGTAGTCCCTTTTAGATACTGCAATATATGTTTAATTCCATTCAAATGTCTCCTTGTAGGAGCAGAGTTATGTCTTGCTAAAACATTAACTGAAAAATTTATGTCAGGCCTTGTAGTATTAGCAAGATACATTAGTGCACCAATTGTACTAAAATATGGTACTCCAGGACCAAGAAATATTTATTATTTCATGAGGTCTTAATAGATCTTTATTTATATCAAGCGTTTTCACAACCAATAGGGTATTCAATGGAATTGCTTTAGAATCTTTTGTGATTTTGGATCTTTCAGAATCACTCATTTTAAATTCATTCAGTAGCTAATATACCGCTTTCGAAACTCCCCAAAAATTCAAGTAATTTATGATACACAAGAATTTTGTCAAATCATGTCCAAATTATTTTAGAAGAGTTTTCAGAAATCACTATTGTTTAGTGGCTATTAACTTCTTATAGCTACCATATAAATAATTACTTTCTATAACTACTATTAAGTTATTACGGTAGTGTATTCACATGTATTTCTGCTACTGTATTTATGAATACAACAGCAAAAAGTGTCTAAAATCAGGGCAGTCCAGTTGTATGCGCATGTATTCACATGTATTCGCGCCATGTATTCATGAATACAACAGTAAAAAGTGTCTAAAATCAGGGCAGACCAGATGTACGCGCATGTATTCACATGTATTTGCGCTGCTGTATTCATAAATACAGCAGTAAAAAGCGTCTAAAATCAGGGCAGTCAAGTTGTACGCGCATGTATTCACATGTATTCGCGCCATGTATTCATGAATACAATAACAAAAAGCACCTAAAATCAGGGCAATCCATCTGTAAGCGCATGTATTTATATGTATTCGCGCTGCTATATTCATTAATACAACTGTATGCACATGCATTCATATGTATTCACGCCATGTATTCATGAATACAGTAATGACAATCCCTTAAAAATAGGTATGTCCAGCTGTCTAAGAGAGGAAAAATATAAATATCTTATTTCATGCCTCAATGGTAGCATATACCATAAAATACTTATTTTGCTATAAAATGTAAAAGATAGCTATAGAAAATAATATTTTAAAATAATTTTGGTTTATAATAAATAGGGTGTATACTTTTGCTATTTGATTTAAAATTTCCATTATCTTATAAAGAAAAAATTGGGTCATTTTTGTATCCTTCCTTTAATAGGTACTTGTTATGGCGATTATATCACATGCGCCCTGATTGTTTCAATCCGTGAGGATTTTGAAAGCTTTCTTGAATAAATTTTTGGGGAACCTTTATATGCTTTATAACAGACTAAATCCTTTAAGGATTTTCATATAAACTTTGTTGTCTAACTAGCCATATTAATAATGACAACAATTTACTATACGCATATTAAATTTTCATGTATTGCCAGATTCTACCTGAAAGTAATTGCATCCACCGTAATAGAACTTCTCTCCTTATAATCAATGCCAAGATATTTGCGTTATATCTTGTATCACAAGACATTTTTATTTCTATCAGCTTGATTTTTTTTATTTAACTTTCGCACAAAAATACATTTATACCTCCATTGCTTTATGCTTTCAGTGTTGGGATTATTCGTCCAACTTCATATTTTTCAGGTGAAACCAATTTTCATTGCGTATTTTTCATTTGGACAATCATTTATTTGTCCAAATTTTATGACAGATTTGAGCTCAAGATCCTCGTCAATATTAATAATATTGAGCGCTACATTATATCAACAATATCTTCGACAATCACTTTACATCGGTTCCATCATAACTCAATAAAGACATAACTTATTTAAATCTCATTATTTTCAGGTACCTGAGCCTCTCCCATGAGGTCTTATGAAGTGTTATGTCATTGTGCTCTTATAGAGCACTTGCCTCCTTATTATGACTATTTGCTCATCTCCTTCTCCAAGGAGTTTTATATTTGGAACCGATTAGTCTATTATGCGTCATACGTGTTATAGACTCTGTCCAGCATGGACTTTATTCTATTTGGAGCATTAGCAGCTTAAATATGATATTTATCTTTTGGTCAGTAAATGCGCTTGGCAATATTTTCCAAATGAATTATCACTTGAACTTCAAGTTCACATTTTCTTGTACGAGGATCTAGGTGTACTCATAATAATTCATTTCATGTATTATTTTTTTAGCTGTCCATTTTCTCCCCCTAATGTTGGGATCACTAACACATATCAGCAACCTTGGGTACCCATCTTTGTGCATTGTGGTGGAATAATTAAATCATATAGCACATCTATATTTCTAGATTGAAATTATTTGGTTTCAGACCCTGAACCAATTGTGATAGGGAGAATTTATCATAACTTGTTGGCTAGATGCGTACAAGTACTGCTGTATATTAAATAATACACCTCATATCAAATTTTGTTTTGGTATCTCATAACCAATGGTTTAGCTATAATTGGAGGCATACTATTTCTGCTAAACCAACTTGGATTTATACCAGTATTATCAAGATAAATCATCATAATTTACATTCTGGAATTGTGTTCTAATAATTTGAGCAAGCAATTTACAAAAGCCAAACTACAAGTTGATAACAAACGCACACATGACTATACAATAGATGCAACTATTAAAATCATATAATAGTAAACGATCCATATGACAAGTGACTGTGCCCATATATATATATCACCTTTTATTCGTTCTATAAATCAAGGGATTCAGTCCCAACATTAGCTGGTATATCATGAGAATAAGAAGCACAAGAAAATTATTGAAGAATCTTTTATTTCTTCAATATATGCCAATGTGAATTCTCAATCATTTGCGCATAATAATTGAATCGGAATGACCTACAAGTCATGCCAACTAATATTTATTTTAGTAAACCTGTAGTTTACTTGTGGCATGCGATTCCATTATCATACTTATACTTATGTAGTACAAATAGAAAAAAAGTCGGGTAACCTTTCATATTTACCCGATATGATTATAGTAATATGAAGATATTTAATCTTCCTTTTATTTATAGTCTCAATATGCCAACTATTTTGGCTAATATATTTGAAACTCAAAAAGTTTCTTTTGAGACATACTATAATACCAATGCCATGAATAATTTTATTATCTGGGTAGTAATAAATTCGCTCTTTCAGAGTTCTCAATTATTTTGTACTACATGATCTTTTATCACACCATCCATATGGTGAATGTCTCTTTCACGAAGAAAAATATGTCATAATAATTGCCATGGTCAAAATCATCATAAGCAAAATTATTTTGCTTTAATAGTGCCTTTAATAACTTTTTATAAGGCATGAAAAAATATTTTGGTATACCGTATGTACGTGACCAATGACATATTCATGTAACTACACAGTAATATTCATTATCTTTCTTTCTCTCAAACCTCCCTTAGAGGTGAATTGTAGTATTTATTCAACCATGCACAAGCATATTCTTCTGTATAATTTGTATCATAAATATATTTTCACATTTACTTTCAGGAATGAGTCTGCATTTACAATGCGTATCACAAGTCACATTTTCAAGGGATGGACTATAATCATGTGGACGTGTTTCGTATTAACATACCACATTGATGCATATTCCTTTCACCTTTGAAGGATTATTTTGAGAACTCTTATTGTTCTTTTTTTTTTTATAATTATCATAATGATGACTATTATTACTTTAATCATTGGCACACCCATATTTATTGGTCAATGACTTGTCTTCATTTAGACTTATTATGCACCGCTACCACATCACTTCAAGCATGGAGCAAATCAAGTGGGATTATACATACATTATTTTTCTTTAGTCATTATTATATCATCAATATGGTGCATTTGAACTCAAACTCAATGCTTACTTTGGATTTCATATAAAGGTATGTTAGGCCATAATGAGTTAGCACTCGAACCCAATATCCAAAGTAAAAAAAAAATTACTTTGGAATTCATATAATGAAATTTCTCATTAAGTGATCTGGAATGAGAATCAACATCATTTTTAATAACATATATCTTACTCTATCATAATTCTCATCCTACTATGTATGTGCTATATGGTAAGCATAATCACGAGAGTTTTGCATAGGATACGCACCTTGTTCTGAACCGAAAAAACTTTGACTAAATCTTTTAGGAAGAAGATAATAAGCAAATATTTCAATTGGTTAGAGACTCGTGTTGATAACGTGTTATGGAATAATAGAAAATAAAGTAAAATAAGAGAAATTTAGAGAGAGATAATTAATAAACTTTTTTTAATAATATTCTTCAAATGTTTGGGCCTATTTATAGACATTTTTGCATGATCGGATTTGGCCACTTGTCCAAAGTAATGCCACTTGTTGAAAGGCTACCCTAATTGAAAGTCTTGACATTTGTTGAAAGGCAAGTCATTTTGGCCATAATTTGCTCCCAAGTAATTTCATATAATATTATTTATTACTCTTCTTTATTTTCTGGATTTTGTTTAGAATATAGATCCTGATAACATGAAAAAAAATTATTTTAGTTCAAGAAACATTATACATTTATTGTTTTACTAGGAAATTTATATAAATAAGATAATGTTTAAAATCAAATAAGAAAACTGACATATTGATACTTCAAAATTATGTTTGTAGATGTTCTTCCACATTAAACTATACAAAATATGTTGGAAATCGGAAGAATATTAGTTATTTTCTTGATCTAATATTACCCTTTCTTTCCAAATTTTCATTTTAGGAAATGACATCTCCTTTCCTTTTTTTTTTTTCAGTTAAGCATAACATTGGTTTACTAAATTTTGAGTTAATTCAATCGTTTTATCGTAATTAAACAAACATTGGTTAACTTATCATTTCTCACGATGATAACTTTAAATTGTTACCTGCAGTGCTATAGTTGCATTTTGCAGTGCCAATAGGGGCGGAGCTAGTGTGCAGATACGGGTTCAGCCGAACCCATTAACTTTGGCTCAAACTCTATATTTGTCTTCAAAATATTAATTTAGAATAACTTCAAATCCTAGCTCCGCCTCTGTGTGCCAATGACTGGAGCTGTTCTTTGTACATTAAACGCATGCCATGATTCAGCTATGATATTAGTCTAGCTGAGGCATTCACAAGCCAAACTCATTTTTGTCGACTATAAGTGAATTTGATCCTGCTAAGGGCAACCGGTGTACAAAGCATTCCGGCATTCATGCAGGTCCGGGGAATGGTCGTACCTCAAGGGGTGTGACATAGGCAGCCAAGTGAATTATACTTCCGGGACATGCACATCCTAAGCGAGTTGAGCATATTTTCATTACTGTTTGCTACTTGTTTCATTCATGGAATGAGAGCTCAATGCCTATTTACTTACGCTTTAACTCTTCCGATGTTTTACTGCCTTATCTCTCCAAAAGAAATATCACAAATATATCCCTTTACAAGGTGGAACACCAACAGTCAAATATTTATCAAATTCACCATCATGTGATAGAAAGCGTACACACTACCCTCCCCAAACCCCACTTGTGGGATCTCACTGGGTTGTTGTTGTTGTTGTTGTGATAGAAAGCCGCTTCCTCACAAGGTTGAAATAACGACAGTTGGGTTCATGGCCTATGCAAATCATTGCCAAGATTGAAGAGTTGGGATTTAGAGTGTCTCATTTATATGGACTGACAGAGACTGGTCCGAGTACAACTCTGAAACAAGGAGTGCAACGCTTCTTTTTACAGAGATTATAGGATGCGGAAAACATTAGCTGAAGTGGAGAGAGTTTTATACAATCACCCTACATTCCCTTGAAGCAGCAGTAGTTAAAAACATGTACAACGAAGCCAAAACATAGAAATGCCTCGATAGCTTTACGGAGAAATTATGAAGAATATCTAAGATTTTTATTACTGTGGTAAAAAGTAAAAATACAATTCAGGTATGTTTCAAATAAACAACCCAAAGTTGTTTGCATGAGAGCTATATATCTAATAGAAGTAGTCAAATTCCCTGGGGCAACAACAGTTGCTGAGTTATTTTAGTTCTGTAACCCCATCCCAATGTAACGATACCAACCCAATAACAGATGTAACGTAAAGTTAGTAAAAACTATACGTGCCCTTTCATATTATAGGGGGTCTGCACAAGAAGAAAATGAGCAGGCTTACATTTCGCTACATAACCAAATTTAGATGTATTGTACTTTTTATGTACCCCTGTTAGTTTCCCTGTCGCTGCCTTTTGGTGGAATTCCACAATCAATCTTGAACACTCCCTGTAAAAGCAAGGAACAAAAAAATGTTAAATTAGAGAAATCTTGAGAAATTTGAAAAACAACATCAAACAGTGTTGAGGTTGTAAGGTACACTCACAGGAGTTGATCTGCCGAGTATTTTGTGTGAAGCTCGCACGTCTTACTCCATTGTTTAACACCATAAAGTGTGCACTGAGCTGTATAGATTGCAGCAGCAGCGATAAACGATGGTGGGAATTTAAGCATTTCATATTCCACGAGGCAAAGCTCGATCAAGAAGAACGAAAGTAGCTCAAGCTGTAAATAAGAGTACAAAGTGAATGTAACAGCTTCTAGAGTCTAAAAAATCAAGAATATTAAGATCCTCCTCTATCACTAACCTTTCTATCCGATTGAGCAGCTTTGAGAAATCTTCTCATAAAAACATATGGAGTTGGAAGTGACATATTAAACTGTAGTGTGTTGAGCATCAATTTTTCCTGCAGGAATATGAAAGACATCTTTAATAAGAATTTAAAAGCAGATAAAATGCAGTAATATTTAATATCGATAGAAAGTAGTTATAGCTACCATTTCAAGAACCTCCTTCCTTGTGTATGCTTTATCCGAAATGACCACCAAATCATCCACCACAGGGAGAGAAACTTCCTCGTATTTGCACGCTAGTAACATGGCGACGAGACCAACAAGCTGCAGCTTCTTTCTCACAACGGATTGTTTCTCCAAAAATCTATCTATCAAATTAACAGTCAGGAATAATGTCTCCTCCCTGAGATCAAACTTGTGGTGTACCTGTTTCATTTAGAATACGCAATTATTAGAACTATTTAGAAATTTCACTCTGCACTCTCCTATTACTTCAATTGGGATTAAGAATTTAAGTACCTCAATGAGCCAGTCAATTAGTATAGATCTCATCCTCTCGTTGATGTCAAACTGTTGTCCTATATAGTCTGGCGGGATACGATTGCAGCCCTGAATATAATGACAGTTATTTAGTCACATGAAAAGGCATGTAATTGTTGTGAAACTCTAAAAATCAAGATGCTACTTTGATCAAACATGTGCATCAGAAATCTTGGGAAACTGCAAGTGTTATTTCCTTCAGAAACCAAATTCTTTAAACTTGAATAGTTTCGAGTAGTTTTGGTCATAATTGCACTGGTTCTGTCCATTGAAAAAAATAAAAAACTTTCGAAACAGTAAATAGAAACTACTGTTTCTAATGAAATGTTCTCAGAGGCGGATCCAGAATTTTAAGTTTATGCATTCCTACAACGATCTCAAGTTAATATATATAACTGGGACAACAAACTGGATTCCAAGCATTCTTATACTTTTAATGAATTTTAGTACAAATAACGGGCAACAAACTGGATTCCAAGCATTCTTATACTTTTAATGAATTTTAGTACAAATAACGGACCTACGCAAAAGTCACTGGGTCACGTGAACCTATAAGTTACCACTTTAAACTTCAGCAGATGAGGACCATTTATTAAGTCTTTAAAACAATTGGATGTCTTTTGAGTCTTAAATACAGATGAGGACCATTTATTAAGTCTTTAAAACAATTGGCTGTCTTTTGAGTCTTAAATACATCAAGTAAAGCCTCAATTTCCTATTGTGTGAACATTCAAGAACTAACCATGTGAAACTGTTCTAGCTAAGTAGGTGGGAAGAAACTCACCTCCATTGAAAAATAGATCATGCTTCCCTAAACCTAGAAATAACTCAAGACTCTACTTGAGAAAAAGAAAAAAGTATCTAAGTGCATTTCTGATTAACCACTTTCAATAAATTCAAACATCATTTTAAGTACATTGTGGTATCATTATTCATATTAGAACCTGGATCTAAAGCAGCTTTTTGAGTCACCTTTAATCAGGGGCGGACATTCCAAAAGCATAAATCAGTGGTCAAGAGGGTTCAAAACGTAAGGTGGTTCAATTCCCGCTAGCCATTTTTAACTTTTTCTTTTTTTGAATTCCCTTAGCGAAAATACTGTCTCCGCCACTACCTTTAATACTTGAATAGAGTTCAACTATTAATATATATAAAAAAGATTGTTATTATCCTATCTGCACATTATGATTTATCGATGAAGGGAAGTTAATTGAACCCCTTTCAGATATTGTACATCCACGCCTGACTATATACCAAATTCACCTATGTTAAATCACTACTTTGATCTGAGCAACTGAGTTTTATTCAGCTGGACTTACCTCCATTTTTGAGTAGTAAGCATACAGATCTTCCACATAGTCAACAACTGCGAGCGTGTTCTTCGCATCATTACTGTCAATATCTATCACACTCTCCTCAAATATATCCTCCATCTCAATTTCCTGGAAAAAAAAAGTTATGAAATCATCTATTTTAAATTCCAAGGTCTCTAAATATAGTATTGCAACATTTTCCAAAATTCAGATCAAAATTCTCGTACCATTTGAGTTTGTTCCAAAGACATTGGAACTGGCTGGTCTTTTGCTGCTGCCTCATATTCTTCCACATCTATTATTGGTACATCCTCATACACACTTAAACCTTCAGCTGCTATTTTTGGTTTCTTGTTTTCCTATCAAACATTTATGTAAATATATATATGTAAACTACATAAAAATCCAATAAAGAGAGTAACAACAACAACAAGAAAACCAATGAATTCCCACAAGTGGGGCCTAGAAGGACAGAGATGTTAGTTTTCCAAAAACCCTCGGCAAAATCCAATAAAGAGAGTGTCCATTTGTACCTCAGGACAATGCTGCTTTGAGTTAGCAATTTGTGCAGCAAATTTCCTACATTTCAAGAATTTATATTTACATGTCAAGTTCCAAGAACATAGTTCTCAAATAAATGAAACAAAAAAATTGGAAATTTGACTATATATCTAACCTTGTAATAGGTCTATGAGCTGGAACAGGAGGATTCTTGTTACAGATCCCATTAGCTCTGAGATCAAGAAAATTAAACAACTCAGCTAAGAATAACAAAACTAAAAACCCCCCAACAAAAAAGGATTAGAGTTGGGAATTTACTCAGATAATACTCTCTTATTAACAACACAAGGGTATGGCTTAGCTCCAACAAAATTCTGGTTAATCACACTTAATGCTCTTCTGTTGTTCCTTGTTTCCATTCCAAACTTTCTGCAACCCAATTCTGCCTCACCTAAAACTTAAAAGAAAAAACTTTTCAAAAATCCATCTTCAAGAAATTGGTAAATATTAATTCTTAGCTTATTTTAAGTTCTTACAACCCAAAATATTAATTGAAAAAAAAAGACTAATAGAGCCACATTTCAAAATCAAATCTTTTCAAAAACCCATCTTCAAGAAATTGGTAATAATATATTTTAGCTGATTTTAAGCTCTTATAACCCCCAAAAAATAAAAGATGAAAGAAAAAAAAAAGATTAATAGAGTCACATTTTCCAAATTAAATCTTTTCAAAAACCCATCTTCAAGAAATTGGCAAATAATAATTGTTAGCTGATTTAAGCTCTTAAAACACAAAAAGTAAAAGGAAAAAAAGACTAACTAACAAAGCCACATTTTCAAATCAAAACTTTTCAAAAACCCATCTTCAAGAAATTGGTAAACAATAATTTTTAGCTTATTTTAAGCACATAAAATTAAAAATATAAAAAAAATTGACTGTTTTGAGTCGCATTACCTTGCACATTTGTGGGTTTAATCATGGTAGGATTGTTCTCATTAGATACACCCATTTTTCTTTTTCTTGTTTTTTTCTTTAAAAAAAGCTGTCTTTTTTCTTCAGTGCTAAACTTATAAAAAGCTCTCAGAAAACTGAGAGCATTTAATAAAACCAAGAACCAATTAATGAAGAAGAGATAATGGAGATGGGATTGAGAGAAACAATTTAATGAGTATATTGTAAGGTGGAATAGAGAGGTTTTTATTCAAATGAAACGGCTAGTAAGTGGGGGAAAAAAGGCCGTTGGATTCAGAGCGTGTGAACTAACTTTTTATTATAGAGTTAATATTATATGATATGGTCATAACGGTCACATTCGTTTGGACTTTTTGCATGTGAGGGTAAGGAGACGATGCTTTCAAATGAATTGTTTTTTTATAGTTTAACAATGAATAGCTAGATGATTGGATTGGGTTTTGCACTTTTTAGGGACACCCATAAAAGTTAGAGGTCATAGTCAATTGTTTCATTGAGATATGCGCTCTTGCTCACTTTTGAGTTTTTGGTGATAGTATAAGGAGCAGTTCCATGCACAATTAAACTTGGTTTATTTTTGTAAAACGATTATTTTTACTGCTCGAACTCGTATTATTCTGGTTAGATGACATCAATTTTACTCAAAATTTCATTTCTTTCTGCTAATTTTTGACTTATGCAAAATTTTATAAGATTAGTGTGGTTATTTATGTTATACTCCATTATTTTGCCTTATTTATGTTTTTGTGCACTAATGCTATAAAGAATTTTTTACGTTAGGTTACGTTGACTTATAATAACAGGTAATTTGTCTTATCAAACTTGATATAGTAAGCTGGTGTAAAATTTCTAACGTTTCCAAAGAAATGCTAATGAAGTCAACTTGGGTACTTGTTATTGCTAACAACCACAAATTTCATGCAGATTTGAAGACACTTAGTGTTTATATCAATCACCCTTACAAACACAAAATACAACAGTTAAAGACACAAAATATAGCAGCTACTCCAACCACCAGCAAAACCACAATAACTTCAACGATCGACGACACAATAGCAAACCCAAATAATTAGCATTATTACTATAATAGAAGCCAATTTCTTCTTCCATGTTCTTGTTCGAGCCCTTTTTTCTTCAAAAGCTTTGATCATGTTCAACAAACCCCAAATAACCCTATTCGCTTGGCTAGGAAACTCGTCGTTAACCCACCTAAAATAATTACATCCACCTTTGTCCTTCAAAAAAAAATTGATCCAAACTAAAATCGGAAACAACATAGTAAAAATAATTAATTGTAGTTAATTATCACTTACCTTTACAATTTGCATCCATAGAACCTCCTTCCAGGATTAGATGGAGACCATGAAATTTTCAATTGACATTCATGACCACACCGGCATGAATCGACTCTTGGTGTGAGAGACATAATTGAGAGCTTAAACCAAGATTCGTACACAAACGGCGAGACTACTTTCAATTTGGAGAGAAGAATAGAATTTTTAAACCAGAAAATCAAGAAATGAGTGAAGAAATAGGGTTGGATTTAAGGGAAGGGTGAAGAACTAGGGTTGGTAAAAGGGGACGAGGGTTTAATAACAGGTAATTTGTCATATCAAACTTGATATAGTAAGCTGATGTAAAATTCCTAATGTATCCAAAGAAGTACGAATGAAGTCAACTTGGATACTTGTTACCGGTAACAACCACAAATTTCATACGAATTTGAAGGCACTTAGTGTTTATATCAAACTAACAGATGCATGATATGCATTTGTACGTAAATTTAACTTAATGTATCTCCTGATCCGAAGGTGAGCTATAATTTCGTACGGTGAAGAGGAAAGGAAGAAGTCATTGTAAAGGAAGACGCCATTTACCATTTTCGTTTTCTGCCTAAAGGCTTATTAGTAGCTCTCAGGTTCTCTGTAGAGTGATAGCTCTTAAAGTTCTTACGTAAAGATTATTCCAGAGTGACAGGAAACTTCCTTAATGCTTCTTTAAAATTTATTATTATTATTATTATTATTATTATTATTATTATTATTATTATTATCGTTGTTATTATTATTATTATTATTATCTGGTAAATCATGCTGTTGAGATGTTAATATCACCAAATTGTTCTGAGCTCAAAATCTTAAACAATTTTTTTTAATAATTCCCTGTCGTTATAAAAACAGAAAAAAGAGGATATTTCAGGCAACTACCGCTCAATACCATTTGTTAACATTTCTAATACTACTCCATTTTATATGTTCCAATTCATATGGCAATATTTGATTGAATTCGTTATTTACTATGCCTATTTGATTTCAGTCGTAATTATATGTCAATTTCACTTCTATATTACCTTTTTGATTGTAAAAGAAAATAAAGAAGTAATAGATGAAAACTTTATTCAGAAAAACTTAACAATTTGAATAGTTTAATGGATTTGAATTCTAAATAGTTGTGAAATTAAATTAGAAATAAAATGAAAGCCATATAAATCACAAAGGAAGAAGTAGCAAATAGTCTCAATACCTCCAAATCTTTTTTCTTTCAAGTAACTTTTTTCCCTTTTACTTTGGCATAAATAAAAGGGTTATATTTATCAAGGTAATATTAAGTACAAATTGCATTGTTGCAGCAAATGGATAAACTATTTCAATGTCACAAAATGGCAATAATAACCGATGAATTCGATCTATTGCCATGTACCTAGATTTAGTTTCTACTAAAAATGCAGGGTAAGTCTGCGTACAGTAGACTCTTGTGGTCCGACTTTTTTTCGGATCTCGCGCATAGCGAAAGTTTAGTACACCGGGTTGCCCTTTTAACCACAAGCTAAAATACAGATGGTCGGGTTTACTCTTGCTACTTGAAGAATATCTATCTAAAAAAATGGGATATGCTACGGTGGGTATGGCTTCTATTACCAAGACCCGAAAAAAAGAATTTTGTCTATGTGGGTAATGATGCACAATTATTTAATATTGTGTGTAACCTAGAAAATGGAGATAAGATACATTTGTATATTCAGCATAGTGTTCTAGACCCTTAGTTAGTGGATGATGTGGCTCCTACTGGACTTATTGGTGGTCTAGAAATAGGTGTAACTGAAGTGAATGGTGCATCTGTGGAAACAAACATAGGAGAGAGGGAAGATGCTTCTGCTGAAACTGAAGTAAGGGAAGATGTTGTTGCTAATTTAAATGGTGTGGGGAGGAAGGAGGTTTTAGGGAAGATATTGCTGCTGATTTAAGTGGTGTGGGGAGGGAAGAGGTTGTAGAAGGTGATGCTATAGATCTTGATGGTGTTATTTCAGATCTGGAGAGTAGTAGTGACTCAGATTTTGTTGTTGTACCAGAAGAAGATGATAATGATGCTGATGAAGAGTTGATAGCTGTCAGGAATAAAAAGAGAACAAAGCTAAGGCTAGAAGAAGAAAAAAACCAATTGTTCATGTAGAAGTACCTCTAGGAGAAGGAAAAATAGATAGGAGTTTTGAAGATATTGGCAAGAACAAGGCAGATAAATATGCTGGTAAATTAAGGGGGATGAGGACTATGTTGATAGTTCTGATATAGGTAGTGATGATTCTAATGATGAGCTAGATGTGGAAGCTGAAATTGGTGTTGATTTTTCAAGTAGAAAGAAGAGTACAAAGTTAAGATATGATCTAGATTGTGTTGTGGCTATTTTTGAACTTGGCATGATATTTGAGAATGTCAATCAATTTAGGAAGGCAGTGACTGGCTATGCTATTAAATACCATGCACAGTTGAAACCCAAACCTAATGAGCCATCTAGAGCGATGGTGAAATGTAAATCTAAGATTTGCCGTGTCACGACCCAAATCTCCCTCCATAGGATGTCGTGATGGCACCTAATCTTTAGGGACTATGTAAGCCTAACATTTACAAAAATAATAACAATATTAATTAACGATGGACAAATGCAAAGTAGAAATCTCTATACAATACTTACAATCCCAAAACCTGTAGTACAAGTCATAAGCTCTACTGAATTACTAGAAAGCCTATAAATACAACTGTTTTGAAGTAGAGATAAAATAGTGCAAGTACAATATCAGAAGGTGACTCCGAAGCCTGCGAACGCAGCAACAGGTTTACCTTGAGTCTCCACAGCAAAATTCGTACAGCTAGCTAGCGGTCAACTGACTCCAAATTACCTGACTCTGCACAAAAATATACAGAAGTATAGTATGAGTACACCGCAGTCAGTACCCAATAAGTATCAAGACTAACATCGGTGGAGTAGTGACGAGGTACAGTCAATACACTAACTAGTCAAATAACCTGCGCAATATAGCATACAAAAATAATAAACAAATAGCAGTGATAGCAACAATAATCAACTAGTGATAAAAACAGTAAGTCAGCAAGAACACCATAATTATTACTCAGACGAATCAAAAATACAAGTACAACCAATTAAACAAGTCCTTCAAATATAAATCTTTCACATATAATTCTTTCGAATAAATACCCTCCAAATATATTTCTTCAAATAAGTATCCTTCGAATATAAAACTCTTTCAAATAAATATCTCATATCATAATCATAAAATACGGTTCTTACCCCCTTTCATATTCTCACGGCACCTCGTGCCCATATCTCTATCACAACTACGCGGACAACTCTCGTGCCAAATATGTCAATACATAAAATCTGCACGATTAATTTATTTTCAATAAAGTAAGGTTACAATTTTAAACCAAGTAAGAATTCAATAAATAAATGAGTTTATTTTAGAAATAATTTGAGTGAAGAAAATGACATTTCAATTTAAATAAAATATCAGATAAGCTACTGATTTAGATGTAAAACTTATCAAATTAAAACATAATAGTAATTTTTTTTATTTAAATCAAATCAATCATCAAGAACAAGTACAAACCGAAAATACAAATCCTCAAAAGTCTTGTACGAAAAAACCAAAGCCAACACAACACTACAAGCAATACAAAACACTTAATATTAAGTCAAATAATACATCACGGAGAACACAAAAATTTATATATTACGGAAAAATAAAATAACCAAAGGCAAGTGCAACCATAGAGAAATATCAACAAAAAGGGCACTCCCGAGGTACCGCCTCGTAGTCCCAAATCATAAATAAATTTTAACAAACAACAAAGCCCCCAGGCCATCACAAGTCATCACAAATATATTTCCGAAATAGCCCACCTTGTCTGGCCACGTGCGCAATAATAAAGTAAATGCCCGCTTTGTCTCTCCGCACGCGCATAATAATATTCCCACCTTGTCTCGCCACATGCACAAACCCACATATATAGCCTGCTTTGTCATGCCGCATGTGCATATATAAATAGTAACAATAGCACGGCAGAAACCTCGTGCAAACACCTGAACAAACCTCTCAACAATATCACGTGTCAATATCACAACATCTCATAAATTTCACCTCAAGTGCTCAATTATCATAATATATCACAAATTGCACATCAAATGCTCAAATATTACAGCTTGGCACAGAAATCAATAATACATTAATTTTCACAATAAGGAGCCCGTGGCTCGATCATAATGTGTACAAATCTTAGCAAAAATGTCCGGGAGTGAATAACTCAACAGAATAATATTTCACAATTTAATACTTTACCTCAATATGATTTACGGCCTTTATAACTCAATACCAATTTCCATAACAAGAACTGAAAAATAATTCATCAAGCAACAACGCCTTCTTTAATCTAATTTTTTGGCAAATAGATTAATGCCTCTTTTTAAACTTACATAATAAATTATTTGTAAATGAATAATCCATAATGAAATTATCTCCAGGAAATAAACACGGGATTCACATAAAAATCAAAATGGCAATCATACCCAATTATCATATAAAAACAAATTCAACAAACAAGGATTTAGGCATGACAAATAAAGGATTTACTATGTTCCAATAATTTTTTAATTTAATACATAAGAGCGTCTACGAATTTCAACCAACGTAATTTGCACATATAAATCAAGTACGTACTCGTCACCTCGCGTACATAGTTTTAATTACATAATTTTCATATAAGACTCAATGCCTAAGGGGTAATTCCCCTACTCAAGGTTAGGCAAGATACATACTTTTTTGAAGTTAGGCCGATATTCCAAAATAATCTTCTTGCTTGAATTGACCCCGTGCAGTTCAAATCTATCCAAATTAATTGTATAACTTTATTAAAAATCATCGGAAATAATTTCGAGTAATAAAATGTTGACTTAAAATTTTATTTTAAAAAGTCACGCGAGGCCCGCCTCTCGGAACCCGACAGAATTTTTACGAAATCTGAACACCCATTCCGATATGAGTTCAACCATACCAATTTTATCAAATTTTGATAATGAATCGACCTCCAAATCCTCAATTTAAGGTATAGAAAATTTACCATTTTCAACCCAATTCACAAATTTCATGGTAAAAACGATAATAGATTCATGTATTTTAACCAAAATCAAGTTAGGAATTCTTACCCCAATGTTTTCCTTGAAAAACTCTCAAAAAATCGCCTCACCCGAGTTTTCTTCGTCCAAAAATGGAAGAATGAGATGAAGTCTCATTTTTTGACTTTATTCTGCTGCCCGGGGGTTTGTTCTTTGCGTTCGCGACCCTCCTCTCACATTCGCGATGAACAAATTCTTCAATAGTCATTTCCAAACTCTTCTTAGACAGCCTCTAGTATAATGGTCATAACGTTTTGTACAAAATTCCAAATGAAGAATGGTTTGACTTTTGGAAAATTAGACATCAAGAGCTACAACTTTCATGTTTTACTCATCTCCCAACCCCATATAGATTTCGAGATATAAGCTTCCAAAGTCAGCCTTTTGCAGCAGCAATTTCTTCTTCGCGATTACTCTTTCTAGACAGCCTGTAGTTTATCCATCTTAACTCTTTGTACACAACCCTAAATTCCAAACTATTTGATTTTTGGAAAACTAGACATAAAGGGCTACAACTTTTATTTTTGGATCATCTCCAAATTCTTTATAGATTGCAAGATATAAGCTTTCGAAGTCGGGTGACGAACAACAGAATTTCCTTCTTCAAATCTTCGCGAACGCGAAGAACAAAATCACAGAAGCCAAATCCTTCTTCGCGAACGCGAGAGACACCTCGCGAACGTGAAGAACAACACCAGACATCAGAAAACCAGCATCCAAAGTAGCCCAAAATGATCCGAAACTCACCCGAAACACACCTGAGGCCCCCAGGACCCCAACCAAATATACCAACAATTCCTAAAACACGATACGAACTTAGTCGAGGCCTCAAATCACATTAAATAATACCGAAACTATGAATCGTACCTCGAATCAAACTTATGAGTTTATGAAATTTCAACTTCTACATTCGATGCCGAAACCTATCAAATCGAGTCCGATTGACCTTAAATTTTGCACACAAGTCATAAATGACATAACGGACCTATTCCAATTTTTAAAATTGGATTCTAACACTGATATCAAAAATTCAACTCCCCGGTCAAACTTCCAAACCTTCAATTTCTTATTTTCGTCATTTCAAGCCAAATTCAACTACGGACTTCAAAATAAATACCCAGACACACTCCTAAGTCCGAAATCACCATACGAAGCTATTGGAAACATCTAAATTCTATTCCGGAGTTGTTTGCTCAAAAGTCAAACTCCAGTCAACTCTTTTTATTTAAGCTTCAAAAATAAGAATTATTCTTTCAATTTAATCCTGAATCATCCGAAAATCAAACTCGACCACACACGCAAGTCATAATATATATCACAAAGCTACTCATGACCTTAAGTCACTGAACTAGATGCTAATTCTTAAAATGACTAGTCAGGTCGTTACATGTCAGTGGGAGTTATTTGCAAGTCTTGATAGGGATTCGGGGAATTTTATAGTTAAGAAGTATCATCATATTCACAAGTGCACTCCAATGAACTAGAACAAGCTTTGTAATTCTAAGTATATTGCTAACAAATTCAGAGATAGGATCACTTCTCAGCCCTATATTAGGATCTGAGAAATACAAGAACTGGTTAGAGACAAATTGGGTTTATATGTTGGTAGAATCATTTGTTATAGGGAAAAACAGATAGTTCTTAGGAAGTTTATGGGGGATTGGAAGATGGAGTTTGCTAGATTATGTGACTATGTTGATATTATTACACAAGCCAATCCTGATAGCACTTGCTTGGTCAAAACTGACAGAATTTCAGAGCCTGAAAAGAATCTGTTTAAATATTTCTATGTCTATTTTGATGCATTGAAGAAAGATTGGTTGGAAGGATGCAAAAAGATCATTGGATTTGATAAGTGTTTTCTAAAGGGGACATGTAAGGGTGAATTGTTGGTAGCTATTGAGAAAAATGGGAATCAATAAATGTATCCCATTGCATGGGCTGTTATAGATAATGAGTCAAAAGCATCTTGGAGTTGGTTTATAAACAACTTAATATCTAATTTGGAGTTAGGATATGGAATCAGATTAACAGTTATGTCTGATATGCAAAAGGTATTTTACTTCATCTCTACTTTCTGTTTTAAAATTCTGCTTCATCTCATCTTTCTGTTTTAACTTTCTACTTCATCTCAACTTTTTGTTTTAACTTTCTAAGTCATCTCTACTTTATGTTTTAAATTTCTACTTCATCTCAACTTTTTGGGGTTCTGTTTGATTCATTTTTGTTTTGTAGGGATTGGTACCAAGCATTCAAGAGTTACTACCAAATTGTGAGCATTGAATGTGTGCTAGGCATATATGGTCTAACTAGTCAAAAACTTGGAGAGGTGAGGAGATGAGAAAGCAATTTTGGAGGTGTTCTAAGGCTAGTTTTGAGGTGAAGTTGGAAGAAGAATTGGCTACTTTGGGAAAGCTTGAAAAGGTATACGTGAAAGCTTATTGAAGTATAACAAAGAGTATTGGTGTAGAGCTTTTTTCCTTGAACACTCCAAATATGATATTGTAGAAAATAATATGTGTGAAACCTTTAATTCTTGGATATTGGCACCTAGGCACAAGTCTATTATTAGCATGTTAGAGTACATTAGACATAAAGTAGTTAGGAGACATGTTGATATGATAAAGTTTACAGAGACTTGGATTACAAATATTTCTCCTATGGCAAAGGTGATTCTAGAAGAAAATGAGGAGTTTTCTAAGAAATGCAAAGTTTTGTAGTTTGGAACTGATGGGTTTGAGGTTGATGAGTATGAATACAAATATATAATGAACTTGAAGAGAAGAACATGCACTTGTAGATCCTGGCAGTTAAGAGGGATCCCTTGTGCACATGCAATATGTGCAATCTATCACCAAGAAGAAGAACTATACAATTATGTGGATCACTGGTATAAAAAGGAGACATTTCTCAAGGCATATCAATACTTTCTTGAACCAATCCCCAAGATAAAGATGTGGCCTGATACTAATAACATGGTAATTGAGCCTCTTGCACCAAAGCCAATGCCAGGCAGGCCAAAAAAAAGAGGCCAAGAATGAGCCTAAGAAAAAGAATTATGGCAAGCTCTCTAAGAAAGGAGTTAAGATGACATGTCAAAATGTCATCAAGCAGGCCATAACAAGTCTACTTGCCAATCAAGGGTAAGTTGTAATATTTTTCATCTTTTTATTCACTTTAAATTCTAAGTTATATATGTGTTATAATTGAAATTTTTTTAGGGTGGAATGGGAGAGTTTACAAGTAGAAAGTCAACTCAAGCAACTCAACAAAGCCAAGGAAGTCAAGCAACTCAAGAATCTGCAGCAACTAATACAAGCAGTGGCAGAGGATGGGGAAACAACACTAGATTTGGCAGGGGTGCATTTCTGTAACTACACGGCCGGTCGTTTTGAGAGTTGTAGCTGCTATGTGACTTGTCGGGGTAGTCGGTTCGGATCCGGTGAGATTTCAAAATGAAATAAGATACTTAATCTCAAGGTTGAAAGTTTAAGTTAAGATAATTAACCGGATGTTGATCTTTGAGTAAATGACTCCGGAACAGAGTTTTAAGTGTTATGTTAGCTCTGCTAGGTAATTTTGGATTTAGGAACATGTCCGAATTGTGATTTGGAGGTCCATAGTAGAATTAGGCTTGAAATGGCGAAAGTCGGAATTTTTGGAAAGTTTGACCAAGAGTGGACTTTTTGATATCGGGGTTGGATTCCGATTCCGAAAGTTGGAATAAGTCCGTAATACCAAATGAGACTTGTGTGCAAAATTTAGGGTAAATCAGACATGGTTTGATAGGTTTCGACATCGTTTGTAGAAATTAGAAGTTCAAAGTTCATTAGCCTTGAATCTATGTGCGATTCGTGTTTTTGATATTGTTCGGGGTGATTTGAGGGCTCGACTAAGTTCATATCGTGTTTTAGGACCCGTTGGTATGTTTGGTTGAGGTCCCGGGGGCCTCGGGTTGATTTAGATGGTTATCAGATCGATTTGAAGTTTGAGGGAAATGTTGAAGCTCACCAGCTTCTAGTGTAATTGCACCTGCAGAGTGGAAATCACGGGTGCGATCTCGCAGAAGCGAGAAGTGAGCCGCAGAAGTGGCCAGGGAGGAAGTGAGTAGAGGTCTTAGGTGCGAGGTCATTTCCGCACCTGCGATACTGCAGATGCGGATGGATTTAGGCAGAAGCAGAGTTGGGCTGATCTGGGCAGGGTGCAGGTACAAAGGGTTAACCGCATCTGCGAGCCCGTAGGTGCGAGCAAGGCTCCGCAGATGCGGAGTTGAGGGAGAGACCTGTTTTCGCATAAGCGGATGGAAGGCCGCAGAAGCGCCTCCGCAAGTGCAGAACCTTGAGCGCAGATGCCGGCCTGGGGGACTTAAGTGATTTTCGCAGAAGCGGAGGATTTACCGTAGAAGCGGTTCCACGGGTGCGGATATTTGGTCGCACGTGCGAAAATCCTGGGCAGATTATTAAAACAAGGGTTCATGATTTTGGCTTCATTTCAAACATTTCAAGCACGATTTAGGCGATTTTTGAGAGGTCTTTCGAGAGGATTATTGAGGTAAGTCCCTTGTACTCATATTTGATCAATAATATTGCATCCCCATTATTTTTCCACCTAGTCGGTGTTTATTTAAGATGTAGGTTGGGAGTTTGAGGCTAGGGATTTGTAGAGTTTGATTTGGGTGTTTGGGTGACGATTTAGTGTCGGATTTTGATAAATTTGATATGGATAGACTCGTAGTTGAGTGAGATTTCGGGTTTTGTGACTTTTATCGAATTTTGATATGTGGGCCCGGGGGCTGGCTTTTGAGCCGATTTTTTATTTTGATTAATAGTTTAGCATTTTCTTATAGAGTTGATTCCTTTAGACCCTATTGATTATATTGCATTGTTTATGGCTAGATTCGAGGCATTCAGAGGCCGTTTTGCGAGGCAAGGGTGTGTTGGAGTAGAGATTTGCTCGATTTGAGGTAAGTAACAGTTCTAAATTTGGCTCTGAGGGTACGAAACCTCGTATTACGTGTCATGCATTTGGTTTGTGTCACGACCCAAATTTTCCCTCCGTATGACATCGTGACGGCACCTAATCTCTACGACTAGGTAAGACTAATAGTTGCGGAATAATGAAATGAAAACATAATTTTTAACAACTAACCGTTCAAAAATACACAGCAATCCCAAAACTCGGAACATCATAAATCACAAACTACAGAAGAAAAATCTAGTGTCTCTATACATCAGAGTCTAACAAAGGAAAAATACCGAAGATAATGGACATGAGAAAGAGTAGAAGGGGACTCCGAGGTCTGTGGACGCGGCAGATATACCTTGAAGTCTCCAAAGTTGTTTTGGCTCACCGATAGTGCGGCTGATAAGGAGTACCTGGATCTGCATACGAAAAACATGTGCAGAGAATAGCATGAGTACACCACAATCGGTACCTAGTAAGTGCTAAGCCTAACCTCGGTCGAGTAGTGAGGAGGTCAGGTCAGGGCCCTACTGGTAAATATACAATAAAACAATATAGAGTGTAATGCCTCAATAAAATAAAGTCTGAATTTAACAACAATGAAATCATAGAAGGTAATAGCTCAGTACACAAAAACACAACATGGGATCTCCCGAGATACTGTCTCGTAGTCCCAAACGTAAATGTGCAGGGGGATCTCCCGTAATACCATTCCGTAGTCCCAAAGTAAATATGTAAGACAGGGGGATCTCCTGGAATACCGTTCCGTAGTCCCAAAGTAAATGTGCAGTACAGGGGGATCTCCCGAAATACCATTTTGTAGTCCCAAAGCAAATATGCGATACAGGGGGATCTCCCGCAATACGGTTCCGTAGTGCCAAAGTAAATATGCAGCGCAAACAATAGAAATGCCACGAAATCTTACGATTTAGACTAAGTACCAGTCAAGGAAGAAGCGAGAAATTCACTAAGCATGTTGCACAGAGTTCACATAAGCAATTAAGACACGTAGACATGTTGTATTAGACTAAACAAGATAGCTACACATATTGGAATAACTCAAATAAGAATGAAAATAGATTAATACTCATTAAAATGGTATAACTAAAAATAAAAGGAAAACATGTTGCTACTCAGTAAGAAAATCGGGTTTTTCCACTACTAGCCCGTCTACGTACTCGTCACCTCACTCACACGGCGCTCACATATCACAATAGTTCCAAATCTTAAGGGGATTTCCCCCACACAAAGTTAGGCAAGCCACTTACCTCGAACCAAGCTCAATCAATCGGTCACAATGCCTTTCCCACGAATATCCGGCTCTGAATGGACCAAATCTAGCCAAAAGCAATTACATATCATAAATACAACCATAACAGACTCATCTAATTAATGAAATCAACACTTTAACAAAAATTCCGAAATTAACTCAAAAATCGCCCATGGGGCCCACGTCTCGGAATCGGGTAAAAGTCACAAAATACGAACACACATTCACTCACGAGTCTAACCACATAAAAATTACTCAAATCCGATCACAAATCCCCTTTTCAAAACTCGAAATCTTTGTTGAAGAAGTTCTTCCAAATTTTTCCCAAAATTTCAAGCCCAAAATACTAAATTAAATGATGAAATCAACCATAGATTAGTGAAATATAACTATAAAGGAGTTAGGAATCATTACCCATAAACTTCCTCCGAAAATCTCTCCAAATTTTGCTTTTTACCGAGCTCTCAATTAAATTTTTGTGTTATGAACTCAACCCTTGTTTTTGAACCTTAAACTCTGCCCAGGTGCGTTCTTCTTCGCGAATGCGACATCACGATCGCGAACGCGATGAACAATCTTCCACTGGCCCAAAATTCTTCCTTCGCGAACACGAGGGGACTCTCGCAAATGCGTACCTTCCACTGACGGACTCTTCGCGAACGCGGGAACCTCTTCGCGAACGCATAGGCTTAATGCATGAAGCTCCCTCTGCCCCGTTCCTCTATGCGAATGCGAGGACCATATCGCGAACGCATAGGCTTAAGGTCCCACACCTTCGTGAACGCGGGAACAACATTGCAAATGCGAAGAACAACTTAGGTGCCTTTCCCAGATGCTCTACGAGATCGCGAGGCACCTCTCGCGAACGCGATGACGGATTTTTCTGCAATAAAATACCAGAAATCTGCCACTTCTCTAAGTCCAAATATGACCCGTTGAGCATCTGAAACACACCCGAGGCCCCCGGGACCTCAATCAAACATACCAACAAGTCCTAAAACACCATACGAACTTAGTCGAATCCTCAAACCACATCAAACAACGCTAAAATCACAAATCCTCCTCCGATTCAAACTTAAAGAACTTGAAACTTCCAAATTCGACAACCGATGCCGAAACCAACCAAACCACGTCTGATTGACCCCAAATTTTGCACACAAGTCATATTCAACACTACGAACCTATTCCAATTTCCGGAATCGGATTCCGACTCCGATATCAAAATTTCCACTACCGGTCCAAAACTCTAAAATTTCAACTTTCGCCATTTCAAGCCTAAATTAGCTACAGGCCCCCAAAATACATTCCGGACACGCCCCTAAGCCCAAAATCACCCAACGGAGCTAACGAAATTGACGGAATTCTATTCTGGAATCGTCTTCACATAGTTCCGACTACGGTCCAAATCCTAAGACTTAAGCTCTCATTTAGGGACTAAGTGTCCCAAAATACTCTGAAACTCAGAACCAATCATCCCGGCAAGTCACAATAGCAGAAATAGATATGGGGAAAGAAGTTAATAGGGATTCGGGGCTCTAGCTCTCAAAACAACTGATCGGGTCGTTACATCCTCCCCCTCTTAAAACAATCGTTCGTTCTCAAACGAGCATAGAGACATACCTGAAGTGGTGAAGAGATGAGGATAACGGCGGCGCATATCCTGCTCGGTCTCCCAAGTTTCCTCCTTCACCGGTTGTCCCCTCCACTGAACCTTCACGGAAGCAATGTTCTTTGATCTTAGCTTTCTGACCTGCCTGTCTAAAATAGCCACTGGCTCCTCAACATAAGATAGATCCTTGTCCAACTGGACTGAGCTGAAATCCAACACATGAGAAGGATCGCCGTGGTACTTCCGGAGCATAGAATCATGGAATACCGGATGAACTCCTGCTAGACTGGGAGGTAAGTCAAGCTCATAAGCAACCTCCCTAACACGCCGCAATACCTCAAAAGGACCAACGAACCTTGGGCTCAGCTTGCCCTTCTTTCTAAATCTCATAACGCCCTTTATAGGCAAAACCCGGAGTAAGACCCGCTCTCCAACCATGAATGCAACATCGCGAACCTTTCGGTCCGCGTAACTCTTCTGTCTGGACTGGGCTGTGCGAAGTCTATCCTGAATTACCTTAACCTTTTCCAAGGCATCCTGAACCAGGTCCGTACCCAATAATCTGGCCTCGCCTGGCTCAAACCAACCCACTTGGGACCAATACCGCCTACCATACAGAGCCTCATATGGTGATATCTGAATGCTGGACTGATAACTATTATTGTAAGCAAACTCCGCAAGTAGTAAGAACTAGTCCCAAGCACCCCTAAAATCTATCACACACGCACAGAGCATATCCGCTAATATCTGAATAGTGCGCTCAGATTGCCCGTCCGTATGAGGGTGAAATGTTATGCTCAACTCAACCCGAGTACCCAACTCATGTTGTACAGCTCTCCAGAACCGTGATGTAAATTGCGTACCCCGGTCAGAGATAATAGATACCGGTATTCCATGAAGCGTGATGATCTCATGGATGTAGATTCGAGCTAGCTGCTCGGAAGAATAGGTAGTCATCACAGGAAAGAAATGAGCTGACTTGGTCAGCCTGTCCACAATCACCCAAACTGCATCAAACTTTTGCTGAGTCCGTGGGATACCAACAACGAAGTCCATAGTGATATGCTCCCATTTGCACTCCAGAATCTCTATATTCTGAAGCAACCCACCCGGTCGCTGATGCTCATACTTCACCTGCTGGCAATTTAGATATCTAGCCACATACTCTACTATGTCTTTCTTCATCCTACTCTATCAATAATGCTGCCTCAGGACCTGATACATAATCGCGACACCCGGATTAATGGAGTACCACGAGCTGTGAGCCTCCTGAAGAATCAACTCACGCAAACCATCTACATTGGGCACACATAGCCTGCCCTGCATCCTCAATGCACCATCATCTCCAATAGTGACCTCCTTAGTATCACCGTGTTGGACCGTGTCCTTAAGGACAAGCAGATGTGCGTCATCATACTGACGCTCCCTAATACGATCATAAAGGAAAGACCGAGAGACAACACAAGCCATTACTCGACTCGGCTCAGAAATATCCAATCTCACAAACTGGCTGGATAAGTCCTGAACATCTAACTCCATGGGCCTCTCTACTGCTGGTAGATATGCTAAGCTCCCCAAACTCTCTGCTCGGCGACTCAAAGCATCGGCCACCACATTGGCCTTCCCAGTGTGGTACAAAATGGTGCTATCATAATCCTTAAGCAGCTCCAACCACCTCCTCTGACACAAATTAAGATCTTTCTGCTTGAACGTTGCAGACTCCGGTGATCGGTGTAAATATCACAAGGAACACCGTATAAATAATGGAGCCAAATCTTTAAGGCATATACAATAGCTGCTAACTCAAGGTCGTGGACATGATAGTTCTTTTCATGCACCTCCAATTGTCTGGTGTAGGCAATCACCCTACCATTCTGCATCAACGTCGCGCCGAGACAAATCCGCGATGCATCACAATATACAGTATAAGACCCCGAACCTGTAGGCAATACCAATACTGGGGCTGTAGTCAAAACTGTCTTGAGCTTGTGAAAGCTCTCCTCACATTCCTCTGTCCACCTGAACGGAGCACCCTTCTGGGTAAGCCTGGTCATAGGTGTTGCAATAGATGAGAATCCCTCTACAAAACGACGGTAATACCTCGCCAAACCAAGAAAACTCCGAATCTCTGTAGCTGAGGACGGTTTGGGCCAACTCTGTATTGCTTCAATCTTCTTCAGATCCACCTGAATCCCCCCACTCTATACTATATGGCCCAAGAATACCACTGAGTCTAGCCAAAACTCACACTTTGAAAATTTTGCATATAACTTCTTTTCTCTCAAGGTCTGAAGTGCAGTCCTCAGGTGTTGCTCATGATCTTCCCGAGTCCGGGAGTACACCAGAATGTCGTCAATAAACACAATGACGAATGAATCAAGATAAGTACGAAACACGCTGTGCATTAAGTGCATAAAAGTTGTTAGGGCATTGGTCAGCCTAAAAGACATCACAAGGAACTTGTAGTGATCATACCGAGTCCGGAAAGTAGTCTTCGGGATATCTGGCTCCCGAATCTTCAACTGATGATAGCCGGAATGTAAATCAATCTTGGAAAACACTCTGGCACCCTGTAACTGATCGAATAAGTCATCAATACGAGGCAATAGATACCTGTTCTTCCTTGTGACTTTGTTCAACTGGTGGTAATCAATAAACATCCGCATAGAACCATCCTTCTTCTTCACAAATAAGATAGGAGCACCCCAAGATGACACACTGGACCGAATGAAGCCCTTATCAAGCAATTCCTTTAACTGCTCCTTCAACTCCTTCAATTCAGGAGGAGCCATATGATATGGAGGAATAAAGATGGGTTGAGTGCCTGGCAACAAATCAATGCCAAAATCAATATCTCTGTCGGGCGGCATGCCCAGAAGATCAGCTGGGAACACATCTGGAAAGTCCCTCATTATTGGAACTGACTCAACTGTGGGGGTATCAATACTGACATCTCTCGCATGAGCTAGATACGTGTCACACCCCTTCTCAACCATTCGTTGAGCTTTAAGAAAGGAAATAACTCTGCTGGGAGTATACTCTAAGGTACCTCTCCACTTTAGCCACAGTAAACCTGGCATAGCCAGCGTCACGGTTTTAGCGTGACAATCAAGAATAGCATAATGGGGTGAAAACCAGTCCATGTCCAAAATAATATCAAAGTCTACCATGCTGAGCAATAATAAATCGACTCTGGTCTCAAAACCACTAAGAGCAATTAAACACGACCGATACACGCGGTCCACAACAAGAAAATCTCTTACAGGAGTAGACACATAAACAGGGGAACTCAAAGAATCCCGCGATACGCCTAAATACGGGGCAAAATAAGAGGACACATAGGAATATGTAGAGCCTAGGTCAAATAATACTGACGCATCTCTATGACAGACTGGAACAATACCTGTAATGATAGAATCAGAAGCGACTGCCTCTGTACGAGCAGGAAGGGCATAATATCTGGCCTGGCCTCCCCCTCTAGGGCGACCTCTACCTCCCCGACCTCCACCTCGGGCTGGCTGAGCAGGTGGGGTGGCAGCTGGTGCTGTAATCATAGCCTGAGGACCCAGTGGAGCACATTGTGGCTAAGAGGTCTGTGGAGGTGCACCCCTCCTAAATCTGGGGCAATCCCTCACCATATGACGAGTGTCGCCACACTCAAAACAAGCTCTGGGAGGGTGTGGCTACTGTGGCTGGCTCGGGCAAAGTCTGCTGGACTAGCCGCTAGGAACACCCCGTGCAGGAGGCACACTAGATACTAGCGGTGCATAATAAGGCTCTTGTGGCCTAGAAGGGACCGGAATACCACTAGCGGCTGGAAGAGCTGAATGGACGGGGCAACTCACATAACCCCTACCATGGCGAGCGGCTGGGGCATGAGCACCAGATTAAGAACTAGTCTCTCAAGACCTCTTGGCCTCTATCTCCTCTCTATCCCGGGTAAGCATGTCCTCCAATCTCCTAGCGATACTCACAACCTGCTGATAAGAAATATCCATCTCCAACTCCCTGGCCATACTAATCCTGATGCTGGGGTGGAGTCCCTCAATAAACCGTCGAACCCTCTCTCGAATTTTTGCAACCAAGGTCGGTGTATGTAGGGCCAAATCACTGAAGAGAACTGCATACTCTGACACAGTCATAGATCCCTGGCGCAGCCACTACTACAAAAAAGGTTTTTAGCACCATTATTTAGCGGTAATAAATATATAGCCGACAATTTATTCGCTAGACTCAATCCTTTACTGGCAAATGAACATTGGCCATGAAAACTACATTTTCACTGACAATTGACAAATGTGGCTGGTAAAAGCTAGCAACAATTTTTCAGAAAACTTTTTATTAGTTTATTTTCCCTCCAATTTATTTCATTGTTCCCTCCTTTAATTTTTATTTTTGCATCCAATAGAATATGTATTTCTTTTCCTTCATATCTTGAATTCATCATTTAAGAGCCCTCATAGAATAGATAGGCTGCTCCTCTAAGCTGGAATGTAGTAAAGGAAACCCCGCTCGTCTCCGCTACGCCCATAGTATGGAGAATACGATGACACTCCTCCAGAAAACCCTGAGCATGATCTGTAGATTGTAGCCAATCCGCTGAAGGTAGGTGGGTGATACTTCTTGTACCTCTCAAGTCTAAGCTGCTCCACCTCAGAAGTTACTGCCCTAACCTCGGGCTGAGCTAGAGCTACCAACTGCATTGGTACAATCTCTGGAACCTGGTCGACCTGAACCCGCTGCTCTGGAGTACCGGCGATGGGAGTCTGTGCTCCTCCCCCGGCCTGAGATATGGCAGGAGCAAGTGGAATCAAACCAGCCTGAGCTAAGGTGCTAAACATGCTCAGAAACTGGGCTAGAGTCTCCTGGAGGGCTGGTGCAGGAACAGGTGCCTCAGGTGTCTGCCCTCCAGCTGGAGCTACTGGGGTCTCCTCTGTAGCAGCTCGTGCGGGTGCTCTGGCTGCACCACGTGGATGTCCTCGGCCTCTACCCCGGCCCTGGCCCTAGCCTCTCGCGGCTCTAGCAGGGGGCGCGGGTGCCTGTTCATCAGATCCTCTTGTACGTGTCATCACCATCTTTGAGAGAATAGAATACAGAAGTTTAGAATCTTTGAAGTCAACAATTTTCGCACGATAAGGAATCAAAGTAATGAAATTTTCCTAACAGTTCCATAGCCTCCCGAAGATAAGTACAAACGTCTCCGTACCGATTCGCGAGACTCTAATAAACCGGCTTGTGACTTACGATACCTATGAACCTAGAGCTCTAATACTAACTTGTCACGACCCAAATTTTCCCTCTATATGACGTCGTGACGGCACCTAGACTCTTCGACCAGGTAAGCCTAACAGTTGCTGAATAATGAAATGAAAACATAATTTTTAACAACTAATCGTTCAAAAATACATAGCAATCCCAAAACCCCGAACATCATGAATCACAAACTACAGAAGGAAAATCTAGTGTCTCTATATATCAGAGTCTAACAAAGGAAAAATACCAAAGATAATGGACATGAGAAGGAGTAGAAGGGGACTCCGAGGTCTGCAAACGCGGCAGATATACCTTGAAGTCTCCAAAGTTGTTCCGGCTCACCGATAGTGCGGCTGATAAGGAGTACCTGGATCTGCACATGAAAACCATATGGAGAAAGTAGCATGAGTACACAATAATCGGTACCTAGTAAGTGCCAATCTTAACCTCGGTCGAGTAGTGACGAGGTCAGGTCAGGGCCCTACTGGTAAATATATAATAAAACAATATAGAGTGTAATGCCGTAATAAAATAAAGGCTGAATTTAACAACAATGAAATCATAGAAGGTAACAGCTCAGTACAATAAAACACAACAGGGGATCTCCCGAGATACCGTCTCGTAGTCCCAAACGTAAATGTGCAGGGGGATCTCCCAGAATACCGTTCCGTAGTCCCAAAGTAAATATGCAAGACAGGGGGATCTCCCGAAATACCGTTCCGTAGTCCCAAAGTAAATATGCGATACAGGGGGATCTCCCGGAATACCATTCCATAGTCCCAAAGTAAATACGCAGCGCAAACAATAGAAATGCAACTACATCACGAAATCTTATGATTTAGACTAAGTACCAGTCAAGGAACAACCATGAAATTCACTAAGCATGCTGCATAGAGTTCACATAAGCAATTAAGATACGTAGACATGTTGTATTAGACTAAACATGATAGCTACACATATTTGAATAACTCAAATAAGAATAAAAATAGATTAATACTCATTAAAATGATATAACTAAAAATAAAAGGAAAACATGTTGCTGCTCAGTAAGAAAATCGGGTTTTTCCACTACTAGCCCGTCTACGTACTCATCACCTCACTCACACGGCGCTCACATATCACAATAGTTCCAAATCTTAAGGGGATTTCCCCCACATAAAGTTAGGCAAGCCACTTACCTCGAACCAAACTCAATCAATCGGTCACAATGCCTTTCCCACGAATATCCGGCTCTGAATGGCCCAAATCTAGCTAAAAGCAATTACATATTATAAATACAACCATAATAGACTCATCTAATTAATGAAATCAACACCTTAACAAAAATAAATTCCGAAATTAACTCAAAAATCACATGTGGGGCCCACATCTAAAAATCAGGTAAAAGTCATAAAATACGAACACCCATTGACTCACGAGTCTAACCATATAAAAATTACTCAAATCCGATCACAAATCCCCTTTCAAAACTCGAAATCTTTGTTGAAGAAGTTCTTCCAAATATTTCCCAATTTCAACCCCAAAATCTGAAATTAAATGATGAAATCAACTATAGATTAGTGGAATATAACCATAAAGGAGTTAGGAATCATTACCCAAAAACTTCCTCCAAAAATCTCTCCAAATATTGCCTTCTACCGAGCTCTCAATCAAATTTTTGTGTTATGAACTCAACCCTCGTTTTTGAATCTTAAATTCTGTTCAGATGCATTCTTCTTCGCGAACGCGACATCACGATCGCGAACGCGATGAACAATCTTCCACTAGCCTAAAATTCCTCATTCGCGAATGCGAGGGGACTCTCACGAACGCGTACCTTCCACTGACGGACCCTTCGCGAACGCGGGAACCTCTTCGCGAACGTGTAGGCTTAATGCCTGAAGCTCCCTCTGCCCCGTTCCTCTACGCAAACGCGAGGACCACATCGCGAACGCGTAGGATTAAGGTCACATACCTTCGCGAACACGGGAACAACATCACGAATGCGAAGAACAACTTAGCTGCCTTTCCCAGATGCTCTACGCGATCGCGAGGCACCTCTCGCGAACGCGATGAAGGATTTTTCTGCAATAAAATACCAGAAATCAGCCACTTCTCTAAGTCCAAAAATGACCCGTTGAGCATCCGAAACACATCCGAGGCCCTCCGGACCTCAACCAAACATACCAACAAGTCCTAAAACACCATACAAACTTAGTCGAATCCTCAAACCACATCAAACAATGCTAAAATTATAAATCCTCCTCCGATTCAAACTTAAAGAACTTGAAACTTTCAAATTCGACAACTGATGTCGAAACCAACCAAACCACGTCTGATTGACCCCAAATTCTGCACAAAAGTCATATTCAATACTACGGATCTACTCCAACTTCCGGAATTAGATTCCGACCCCGATATCAAAATTTCCACTACCGGTCCAAAACTTCAAAATTTTGACTTTCGCCATTTCAAGCCTAAATGAGCTACGGGGCCCCAAAACACATTCCGGACATGCCCCTAAGCCCAAAATCATCCAACGGAGCTAACGGAATTGACAGAATTTCATTCCGAAATTATTTTTATATAGTTCCGACTATAGTCCAAATCCTAAGACTTAAGCTCTCATTTAGGGATTAAGTGTCCCAAAACACTCCAAAACTCAGAACCAATCATCCCGATAAGTCACAATAGCAGAAATAGATATGGGAAAAGCAGCTTATAGGGGTTCGGGGCTCTAACTCTCAAAACAACCGGTCGGGTCGTTATAGTTTGAGGTGACACACATACTAGGTGACGGGCGTATGCGCGTGCACCATGGAAATTTTGAGTTGGTCAAATTCCGTGGAGCCGTGTAGTTGTTTAATCTGTTGTTATATGTACATTCTCCATGTAGTGGAGAAATTGACCTACAAATCGTGTTAGAAATCATGTTTAGACTATGTGTTGGCACTGTAGGGGCCCTTAGAGGTCGTGTACATGTTGAATTAATTGCTCAAATATTATTTTGTACTCAGTCACAGTCTTACCTGTTTATTATATCTCAGTATCTATTGTTCCTTGTTGATACATTATATCATTTCTGTTGGAGTTGATTTTCATGATTACTGAGAGCTCGAGAGACTGGAGAGATTGATGATTGGGTGAGGCCGAAGGCCTGATTGTGAGTTATCCGTGCAGTACGTGAGTTGTCCATGCAGCACGTAAGTTGTCCGTGCGGATTATAGAGCTTGGGCTGAAGGATCCCCTCCGGAGTCTGCACACACCTCCGGTGAGCGCAAGTACCTATTGAGTGCGAGTGCCGAGTGTTGAGTGAATGGGAGGGATGGGTGATTGTGGCCCTGAGAGGATGTATTTGATTTTATTATTATTGCGCTTAGCTGCCATGTATCACTGTCTTGAAATCTCTGAAAGAAATTACACTCTATTTCAGTTGAACTTGATATGAAATTATTGTTTTGACCTTAATTGTCGAACTTGAAAGCATGCCTACCTTCTTATGTTAAAATCACTGTAATTGAACTATAACTGTGAAGCTCGTCACTACTTTCAGTTCTTTATTTAGTCTTGTTACTTACTGAGTTGGTGGTACTTACGCTACACCCTGCACTTCATGTCCCGATCCAGGTATTTTCGGACATAGTGGGTGTTGATTCTTCACGCAATTGATCTTTTGGAGATTCCAAGGTAGTTGCATGGTGCTTCACAGTCTTTGTTTCTCCTTCCCTATCTTTTCACTTATTGTATTTAGTTTCAGATTATCATAGACAGTATTTTTCCGGACTTGTGATGCATAGGTGCTTATGTACTCAGTGACACTCTGATGTTGGGAATTTCTGCATTGTATTTTGGATTTCTATCCCGATTATGAAAGCTTTTATTGTTTAAAATGCTTAAATTCATTTTCTATTAAAAGTGTTAGAATATTTTTAAATGTCGGCTTGCCTAGTACCGTGATGTGCGCCATCACGACAGGGTAGGATTTTGAGTCGTGACAATTTCCAAACACACCTCCAGCAACTAATACAAGCACAACCAATGGCAGGGGAAGGGGAAACAACAGTAGATTTGGCAGGGATGCATTTCCAAATGCACCTCCAATAACTGCTCCTAGAAAACTTACTGTTGGGGTTAAAAGAACAAGGGGAAGAGGTGTTAAATCTGCACCACCATCTGATGGATAGAAGAGGCCAGGAAATATTGGTTTTGGATGTTACACCAACCCTACAACTTAAATGGCTGTCATTAATGTAAGGACTGGCTATTCATAACTTCAACTTGTTATTATACCATTTTTTATGATTCTATATGATTTTATGCTAATTTCAGTAAGGTAGTACAGTGAACAAGTTGTATCATATGGGACTAAGGTTGTGAAGGATACTAGTACAGTCAATATTGATCTTGGTTTTAAACCTCCTCGGCTTAAGTTTAAAGGCAGAAATGCTATAACTACTTCCGAGCTACAACAACTAAGTGCAAATAGGAGAAACCAAATTGGATCTTCATCAACTACCTCTTCAGTTGCAAGTCTAGCCCCTCCAGCGCCATAGTTGTGTTAGGATTGTGCTATTTTGAGTTTGAGTTCATGTACTTTGCTAAGTATCCAGACTTGGATTAATTATTGTGTCTTTTTCGGGTCACTAGTTGGCACTACTTTAAATTGTAAATACTTTAGTTGTTTGGAATTGTGACTAGTATTGTAAACACTTTAGTTGTGAATGCAATTTAAATGCTATTGGTAGCCTCAGTTTAAAGCATTCGTGTATGTGCTTTTATGAAGCATTCAGTTTAAAGCACTCAGTTGGTAGCGTCAGCAGCCTTTTGCATAAGTTATGAATGCAATTATAGTGCTTTTTCTGCATAAGTTGGACTGTATGTGCTTAGTAAATCTGGAGGATGGTAGGTTGCGATGGTTGTTTGTTAAAACTTATCAGTTGAGTTCATGTTACAACTTCAACATTTTAGCACTTCGAGTTTCATATTTGAACCAATACATAAAAGGCAATTGCAGAAAAATTCTTCATTTCATTGAAATAAGGCCACATGCCATAATTACATTCAAACAAACTAGATACACCCAAAATATATCAACCACCGTTACAAATACAAAATACAGCAGCTAAGACACAAAATACAGTACCTACTCCAATCACCAGCAAAACCACAACAACTTCAATGATCGACGACACAGTAGCAAACCCAAATAATTAGCATTATTACTATAATAGAAGCCAATTTCTTCCTCCATATTCTTGCTCGAGTCCTTTATTCTTCAAAAGCTTTGATCTTGTTCAACAAACCCCATATAATTCCTCCATATTCTTGCTCGAGTCCTTTATTCTTCAAAAGCTTTGATCTTGTTCAACAAACCCCAAATAACCCTATTCGCTTGGCTAGGAAGCTTTGAATACGGCTTATGCCGGGATAAGTTATGTTGGGATTAGTTATGCTGGGATTAGTTATCCTATTTTTATCCATTATTTGGTATGTTGTATTAAAAATGACAATTGCATAATTTCTAAGAAGCATGCATAAGTTATCCCGACACTAATTACCCCACCCTCTACAAGGTATAAGTTATTCCGGTACTAATTATAATCCCGAGATAACTTATACCAGGTTTGCTAACCAAACAAAGTATTAAGGTGGTATTAAATTTTTATACCAGCAATATGCCTTCTTATACCTCATACCAAACGACCCCTTAGTGTTTATATCAACCACCATTACAAATACAAAATACAGCAGCTACTCCTACTACCAGCAAAACTACAACAACTTCAACGATCGACGACACAGTAGGAAACCCAAATAATTAGCATTATTACTATAATAGATGCCAATTTCTTCCTCCATGTTCTTGCTCGAACCCTTTCTTCTTCAAAAGCTTTGATCATGTTCAACAAACCCCAAATAACCCTATTCACTTGGCTAGGAAACTCGTCGTCAACCCATAGAACCTCTTTCCAGGATTAGATGGAGACCATGAAGCTTTCAATTGACATTCATGACCACACATGCATGAATCGACTCTTGGTGTGAGAGACATGATTGAGAGCTTAAGCCAAGATTCGAACACAAATGGCGAGACTACTTTCAATTTGAAGAGAAGAATAGAATTTTTAAACCAGAAAATCAAGAAAAGGGTGAAGAAATAGGGCTAGATTTAAGGGAAGGGTGAAGAACTAGGGCTGGTAAAAGGGAATGAAGGTTTAATAACAGGTAATTTGTCATATCAAACTTGATATAGTAAGCTCATGTTAAATTTCTAACGTATCCAAAGAAGTACTAATGGAGTCAACTTGGGTACTTGTTACCGGTAACAACCACATATTTCATGCAGATTTGAAGGCACTTAGTGTTTATATCAAACTAACAGATGCATGATATGTGTTTGTATGTAAATTTATAGCTGCTAACTTAATGCATCCCCTGATCCAAAGGTGAGCTATAATTTCGTACGGTGAAGAGGAAAGGAAGAAGTCATTGTAAAGGAAGATGTCATTTATCATTTTCGTTGTCTGCCTAAAGGCTTATTAGTAGCTCTTAGGTTCTCTGTCAGTAGAGTGATAGCTAAAACCTAGGTATGTTTTCTGGCACTCGTTCCTTATACCCGGAAAACTGATTCATAAGGAAAGGAGTTTACGGCCAATTCCCATATAGAAACTACTTAATCATAGTTAATTAGGATATATTCTTGTATTATTAAATTATTTAACTATAATAAGTTGATATGATTTTGGTGTAAATATGTATTTCTTCATCATATATCTTCTTAAGTAGTATCTTATGCGAACGTAACGGATAGATTGCTAATAAAGATGCTCTTGAAGATTTAGATCGAGTCACACATTCAATGTAAACATTAAAAATAAGCTTTAAGTCGTGTATTCACAAATTGATTCAGAAGAATAGATGAATATTAGGGGAAGAAACGGATAAACTATGATTAGCAATTGGCTGATCTTCTAATTGACAAATATAGACACTAAAAATATGATAAAATTTATTTGCATCTGAGTATTTACAAGATATATGAATAGTATAGCACATAGGCTTCTTTTACTTAACTACGATTAGTTAATATGCATTCTCATCTTATTAAATGTCTTAATAATGATAATCTGATATGATTTAGTGTAAGCACTCGTTAATTTGTGAAAATGAAACTGAAAGCCCAATGTTCTAACAATTTATAGTAAGAAGGGAAATATAAGTAAATAAAAAAGAAATAGCACCCGATATTTAGACCAAGCAAATAATATGAGATATGTATCTTGTACTCCCTCCTATTTGACCGGGCACGAAATTTAAGAAAAGAGAAAAGACTTTTGAACTTGTGGTGTAAAATGAGGCACATATATTTTGTGTGGTTATAAATCATTGCATAAAGGTAAATTGTTTCTAAATAAGGAAAGAGATCATTATTTTTGGTACGGACTAAAAAGGAAATAGATTCACATAAATTGAAACGAATTGAGTATATAAACTTTCATCACTTAATTATGATTATCTAAATACTTTTATTTGTGATTCTTATAGTTTAAATTGTTAGATTGGTATAAACTTCAAATACAATTATCTATTTGTTTGGATGTTGTTACATGTTTTTTCATAATATATCGTATTGTATTGCATTGTATTGTATTGTATTGTTTGATGAATACAACATTTGGATAGATTGTATCATGCGTCGTTGTTTCATGATGTCATGCACCAACAATATTAACAATAAACTTGCAACATTATAAAGAAAAAATAGGATATATAGTAGAATTATTATATAAAAAAGTAGGATAAATGATAAAATATGATTATTTCATAATGAGGAAGGGCAAGATGAGGGGAAAAAAAGCAAGGAACCGACGCTTACCACACTAAATCCGTCGTTCCATAAAGTGACACTTTTTATCGTTACATAACGATGTATTTAACGATACGATACAATAAAATTTAAGTAACAATCAAAACAAATATTATATTTAAAGTAACAATACGATACAATACAATAGGTAACAATCATCCAAACAAGCAGTAAATATAATAATAATAATAATAATAATAATAATAATAATAATAATAATAATGAAATAAATGATTACTAGTAATATTATGCCTCAATCTCAAATTTTTAGATGATATCGCTTCATTAAACCGCATCCCGAGCTAGTACTATACAAAATTAATAAAATAGAAAAGCCAAAATTTAAAACGTCAGTACTCTTTGTCTTTGTTCTGCACATCTGCAACTGCACGTGATTTTGAATTTAAATTACTCCCTATATACATTCCTACATCTTTTATATAAATATATATAATTAATGATTGTAGCAGGCTATGAGGCATGTTTCCGACATTTTTACATTTTAATAATTGGTCTCTTTTGCTGGCACTGGTCAGGCATTAAAGTTCTTATGTAAAGATTACTCCAGAGAGACAAGAATAGTTTACTGAAACACATAATTCTAAAAGAGCTGTGAAATTAAATTAAAAATAAAATGAAAGTCATACAAAACACAAAGGAAGAAGTAGCAAATAATCTCAATATCTCCAAATCTTCTTTCTTTCAAATAATTTTTGTTTCCCTTTACTTGGCTTAAATAAAAGGGTGATATTTATCAAGGTAATATTAAGAACAAATAGCATTGTTACAGCCAATTGATAAACTATTTCAACGTCACAAAATGGCAATAATAACCGATGAACTCGGTCTACTGCCATGTAACTGGATTTAGTTTCTATTAAAAATGCAGGGTAAGGTTGCGTACAATAAACCCTTATGGTCCAGCTCTTCCTCGGACCCCGCGCATAGCAGGCCCTTAATGCACCGGGCTGCCATTTTAACCACAAGCTAAAATACAGATGGTCAGGTTTACTCTTGCACTTGAAGAATATCTATCTAATTTACAATAAACAGAATCTGATTCACCTAAAAAGAGCTGAAAGTGTCCGTTTGCTAGCTTTTTGTTTGCCCTTCTCAGCTGAATCCAAATTCTTCCCCTGAGAGTTATGATTTTTACTATCAAACTTCTCATTTACTTCTTCAATACTATGTTCATGCAAGGAATCATGCTTCTTTATGAACTTGTGATCTTTACTAGCCACATCTTTCATCAAAAGATTCAAATGGTTAATAGATGTCTTCTGTGACTTCTCATCATCCTTTTTCTCCTTTCCTGTTACATCACAACAGTGTAGTTTCACCTCTTCCAGCAGCATCCTTATTTCATCCTTAAACAACTGCGTACGTGTACCCTTAATTTTCTTCCTAGTTACGGTATCCCCTCTATCCAGTTCCCGACTGAGAAAATCTGTATCATCAATCAAATCTTGCTTCTTGAGAGCCATCTCCTCAGAGCGCTCAGCAGCAATGATCTTCTGCTTCTTGGTTACTGCCTCCACTAAATCACTGCATCCCTTCTGATTTAACTTTTGCTTCTCAGTTCTATTGTGTTGCAATTCATAATTTTCATCAAGCTCACTATCGTCTTCAGACACATACTCTGGCTTCATTAGCTCCACATTTCCATGGAAAGTCTCCTGGGAAACATCTTCCTCCTGTCGACCATCACCTTCAAGCAGGACATGTTTCTCCGCTTCGATCACTTCAACACCTGTGGAGACTCCTGGAACTATGGTATCAAGGATGACTTTGCCGAGAAGGAACCTTGTCTCATGCACGTGTCCTTTCCCAAGAGAATTGTAATCTATCTTGAAATTCTTCTTACTGGTTTTGAAAGATGTAACACCTTTCACCAGAATGTCAAACATAAGCTCGACATCTTTGCCCATTCTCATTGATACAAAGACCTGCAAACCAGACATCCAAAAACTCATTAAGCTAACAAAAGAGCAATTACCATTCTGATAGCCTATTAAACACTTTTCAAGTAAGAGGACACGAGAATTAAAGTCTACTGGTTCTCCTTTTTCTTCCCATTTTGTATTCAAATCAACAAAAATCGTGACTATATATACAAATAGTATTTACTTTATGGACAAGCTGAGCTGGTTTCCCAATGAATTTATTAGGTCCGTTTATGATGGAGAGGCAAGCTACAACATTTATTCCAAGTACACTAAGTCTTAAGTTTCCACAAAAGGTAGATGCAAGATACCGTGTTGTTTACGAAGTAAATGAACACCGTTACATCAGGTTCAGAGAAACAGGGATAATCACCTCCTTGTGAGTATAATGAGCTAGACTCTCAAGGTTAGGAAATCGTTGATGCGTGCCTTTAAATAAAGAGCTATTTCAAAATGTACTTAATCCTTTCCCGTCCATAGCACGCACTGCAAAAAGGTTTAGAAAGATTCTCTGTCTTGTTGTATGAATCAATTAAGTAATTCAAGGCAAGAATTACGAAATGGTTGACTTTTTCTCTAGGGAAGTCATCTACCTCCACCTCTAGGCCCTACAATGTGGGTCCTATCGTTTCATAATGACTAGGAGGTTACCACAGATTAACAAAAAGAGTTGACCAAGAGATTATAAGTCATAGATATTCAAGTCATTCCCCCATTCCCTGCTGATAAGGGGAAACCAACAGGAAACATTGTTTCGCAAACACAGGCATTCCTAGAAACTGGAGCATTCTCCTCTCCTCATTTTATATGGCAAGGCTGCTACTTGAGAGACAACTGGACTAACTCTCTGATCAAAAGCTGATTTACACATTTATCAACAGAAAATTCCAGATAGAATTATATATCAGACATTTTTCACATTTTACTATTGAAAAAGGATTAACGCAGCTTCTGCTTTCAGATAGAAAATTAGCCTATTTGACTCTTGGATGAACAGCATGAACTAACTGGGATCTTTCATAAAAGTCAAGCATAACTTCATAGCATGCTCAAATAAAGTGAAATGACAAGACTGACAAACCAGCTTGGTGTAAGCAACAGTTAGATGTAAAAATCGAAGTATGTTTACCCACCAAACCAGAGCATGGGGCTCCTGGGAACTTGGACAATGCTTCCAGGAGGCTGTCCCCGTCAGTTAAAATGTTTATAGATTTTTGGACTTGCACTGCCAGCTGTGCAACTCTTTCTGCAAGTTCATCATCTGAAATGGAGACTTGAGAATCATAGACTTCAGGTGCATACACAGCTGCAGCTTCAGAATGCTTCTCTGCAAATTTAACACCTTCCTTCCAATTTCCGTGATACAATACAGAAGCAAAAGTCAGGATGACAAGCGCATGTTGAGGATGAGTGATCAATGCCAGATGAAACGCCAAGAGTGCAACCCTGTCATGCACATCATTGAAAAGAAAACATTTGTCAAGTATCAAAGTCATAACAAGCCAGTTCTCACAACACTAGTGCAGGTTAACAATTCATCTAATAGACGACTGTCAAAAAAATTATAGCAAAGTGATCAAAAGAATAGCAAAATCCACTACTGCGACAGTAGGCAGCCAGACTATGAGCTGCAACATCTGCTGTGAAATAGAGTTAGAAACATGACTCCGAAGAATTCGCATGCTGACTGCAGTGTATGAGAAAAATTGAACTATGGGATACTCCAGAGTAAACGTGTCAAACAATGAATCTACCATGATGACCATGCAGCATGTAGAAATTTCTTCAAACCTGTAAATGTTTAAAATGCCTCTAATTTGCAATTTAAAAAACAAATAATGAAGGGAGCGACATAGATGTAATATCTAAGATGCACAAGAAAAGGTTCTATCTTGTTGTAGTTATGGAGCTTAGTTGTAGTGATGATGCCAACTTAGGCTTTTAAAGTTGGGAAGGATGCTTCTAATGGCAGTGTCCAGAAATTAAAATCAAAATATGACAAAGACAGAAGAAGATGCTTGTTTTCTGTTCACAGTGCTGCGTTACCTCCTCACTATGGAAATTCAGTAGTAGAAGAAGCTTCAATGGTTCCTTTACAGCATTTAATATAGTTGTCCTGTGGACACCTTCTAATACCCTTCTCTCTTACTTTTTTGGTGTTAGCTTCTTCTTTTTTTTGTGGTTTAGGATGTCTTGTTTAAGCTTTCACGTGGCTAGCGAATGAATGCCATTTGTTATTTACACGGATCAGGCGAAATTCAAAGTAGTTCCTACGGTTAGGGAGCTTACACTTGTCCTCCCTTTGCCAAAGAATAGCCATATAATTTCAGTGACTCAATGATTAGGATTGAAAACTTGTTTAGTTCTTTTTTTTTTTCATCAAAACTTGTTTAGTTCAAAGCATACAAAGATTAGGTATGACTACTCGTTTAGTTCAAAGCATACATAACAATCAAAAGAGAAGACTGCAAGGTCCACTGTTAGCTTAACAGCAGCAGCAGGGTTTCAGCTTAGTCAATTCTTCCTATCCACGTCAGCACTTGAGACCAAGCTAACATAATAACTCTGTTATACTGCTGCAATACTATGATAGAATTAATGGACCTTCTAATTAGACAAGTCTAGAGAGCAACATATATCAAATTACAGCTCTGAAAGCAGCAGTAGATACAATAATATCCAAAGATGAAGACCATCTCTCTCAGGGAGGAAGTGTCAGTAAAAGGACAGAGAGGGGTACTAGAAGCAAAAGCCTCATGGAGATAAAGAATCCAATCAACATATCTGAATCAGACCTCAGAATAAAAACGAAAAGAACTTGACTAATGATAAAGCTGCAGCAATGTCATGTCACGGGCACAATATTACATGTCACTAATTATTACAGGTGAGAAATGGGAACAATATTATGTCACTAATTACTGGAAGGGTGACAAAACAATCAAATGCCAAAAATGAGACGCAAAAAACCTCACTAAAATGCATGTCATAAGACCAAATGTTTTATTTGAACCCAAATAATTTATATCAACTCACCACACACTATCATGTGAAGGTTGACCGCAGGTGACAAATTGATCCAAGCTGGAAAATAGTTTCTGAAGAAAGCTGCGACTTATAAATTATATGCTTAAAACACAAGTAAAAACCAACAACAAATTAACTTTAGAAAATGAATATGCCCACACGCGCATGCACCATACACAGGAAAGAGCTGGTCTTATAAGTATTTATAGGAGCAACCAGAAGCTGTAACATGAAATTATAAGATGTAGACAACCCAGGAAGAGTTGATATCAATTAAGTGTTGGAGCAGGTATAAGGACTTATAAATTTTTTAAAGAGGAAGAAAGAGATGCAGCAAGAAAGAGCATACCATCAGCATCACAGAACTGTCACCCGATTGTTCGCAAGCCTGTTGAGCAAGGTACGCTCCCTGTAAATGATACACATGCACATTAGGCTATTTCCACCATTCTAAGGTGTATCATTTTGTCAGCAAGCCAAAATGAGATGCAGCAATGTGGACATACATGAAATGGCAACACAATCTCAAGTATATTGTATCTCTGAAGTAAAGAAAGAGAAGGCGCCGCAGCCCCATATGACATCATATAATTTAGTTCCATCCTTATTCTAGCCTGCAAAAAAAAAAAATAGAAAAATTAGTGAGCACGGAGCATATGACGTAGAGAGTTCCCTTAAAAGAGTAGGAGCTTTATAAGTTTCAGGGATGTCCAACAATGAGAAGGGACAAATAGGAAAGAGAAAGCCGATTGAGAAAAGATGATGTGAATTACTAAGCCAGATAAATGGCTTATCCAAAAGTCATTGTATACCTTGGACAAGCTCATGATGGATGATGAGAATTCATCCATCCAATCTTCTATCTCCTTTGTAAAGGATAAGCTAAGACGAGCAGCCAATCTCAAGCCGCGCAAAATTCTCGCTGAGAAAAAAGAAAAGCCAAGATTAGTTCCATCACATTAACAATTAGGGTTAAATTCATGTAATCCCCATCTATTCTTGAATTCAACAATGTCAACCCCATTCTACTTTTAGTTACACTTAATCCCAAGCTTTCTTAACTTCACATTTTGCCAAATTGATTAGCAGTAAAACAGTAAAACCCCGTCTGTTCTTTTCTAACAAGGAGAATGGCTGTAAACTCTTCAAACCTCATGGTACCCCATGTTTATACCTTGTGTTCCACCTTCCTCTCACTTGAGCTACAAGAACACTACTAATCCATTTAGCAAGAATTATTGCCCCGTTCCACCCTCAAACAAGCACGCTACTTTCCCTCTTCCCCTCTGCCAGCCAAAGCAGGCAGAAGCAGCACAGTCACCCTCCTTCTCCCAATACTACAATCATCCTTCCCCAAACATTCTGCTCCTTCCTCATGTGGTAAACCTTATAATCCCCTCTCTTCGCGCTCAAATATAACCCCTCTCGTCATGCTTAACTTTGACACCATGGGACCTCCTACTTCATCGCCTTGTAAAAGAATTATTTCTCCATCTCTTCACCTAATTGTCCCCTTTAAACGATTGCCTTTCTAAGACCAACTCAATCTCCCACAATCACTTTAAATACAATCAAAAAACATTAACAACTAGGTACTCGACATTCAACTTCAACGATGTTTTCATAAATTCTATAATACTAATCCCCCCCCCCCCCCCCCCCGCTGAAATATAACCCCTCTCGCCATGCTTAACCTTGACACCATGGGACCTCCCACTTCATTGCCTGTTAAGAGAATGATCCCTCCATTTCTTCACTTAATTGTCCCCTTTAAGCGACTGCCCTTCTAAGACCAACTCAATCTCCCACAATCATTTTGAATACAATCAAAAACCATTAACAGCTAGGTACTCGACATTCAACTTCGACAATGTTTTCATAAGTTTTCTAATACTAATATAGTAGTGCTGCAAATAATTATAGAAATAATGCAGTCGCAAGGGAACTTAAAAGTACACCAATGGAAGGTTTGGATATGGGCAATTGGTTATTGCACGAAGAGGGGAGCTAGGAGAATCATGGAAATGAACAGCTAAGGGGTTAAGAGTATTGCTGGAATAAAGAGACCATATTTCTAGAATTAAGACCAAGTGTTTGCAGAATCTTTTCTTATGGTGTAAGGGTAGTCTTATTGGCAGCACAAACGAGTATATGGATTTCTTGGACTTGCTAGGGGGCAGACAGTAGATGTAATCTTTATGTTCTTTATGTTCTGATCTGCATTCCCTTTGTTATTCTACTACGTGTACCATGTTGGTACATTCTATCAATAAAACTTTTACCATTTCAAATAAAAAAAATTATCCCGTGGAAATCTCATGATCCAATTATGAAATTGTTTGGAGCGTTTAAAAAATTAAAGATCTATGTTTTTAAGCGTGCTAAAAAACTGTTTAGGGGGTGCATAAGCGAGTTATGGATGAAAGGGATGCAATCACTTTAACCAAATAAAATAGTAATGCTTCCCTCCAAAATTGAATGTTTAACTTTGTTTAGTTATTTACTTATCAAAAAAAACTTTGTTTAGTTATTAAGAAAAGAAGTTGACAATGTCTACGTTTTGATTTGTAAGGAATAAGTAAGATAAACAAATACAAAAATAAAATACATATTCAATTCGGGATGTAAGGAGCATGAACTAAGTCTTAATTCATGACAAATTCTTAAATAACTGCACCTACCACAATCCTCTCCAAACGACAAGTGAGCGGGTACTAAAGTCCGCAGCTGAATTCATATCAAAATAAAACTTTTTAAATCCCAACACATCAAAGTAACTATTTTGCATTACATACTTGAAGATAAATTTTTGATAAAGTACATACATGAAGATAATAACCTCACCTTTAAGGATCTTAGGTCCTGCATTGCGTTAACATAATCATAGATTCTATTCACCAACGGATTGAAAAATAAGCTGTTTCCATGATATTAGAAAAATTAATAATGAGTTAAATAGCACCCACAAACTCAATAATTTAAGTATCCAATCAATCACCATAACGAAAACATATCAACCCACAGGCCATAGCTTTTGAACTGCAGAAAAAGCATGTTTAATTTGGCCCAACATTCTCTAATATGTAAAATGCTTTGTTTCATGGAACTAGAAAAGAAAAAAAAAGCGTAAGTTACCATGTATGCTACATATGGCATAACAGGTAGATATAATTCATATTGACTTTGTGGAGGACTTTCCATAGAAAGATACTGATAAAGACATCAGTTTAACGTATAACGCAGAGAATAGCAATTTGAGATTTTAAAAAGAATTGATCGTTTATGAGATTACATAATTTTGTTTAGCAGAATCCTATCAACACCAAATAAATTGCTTAGTTTAGCTTCCCAAAATGCTATAATGTTCTGAAACAACTGTCAATTCACATCTCACAGCACTCCATTGTAACAACTGGGCAATTACACCAATATTTGAGAAAACATTAACCAGGTCCCTCGCACTAGCATAGGGTTTAATATCTTCAGTTTTTTGCCTTTTTTCTGAATCCGCTTGCAAATGCTAAGGATGACTGATTCTAGTGAACTAAATAAAGCACCTAGAGCTTTGCCAACAACTTGTGGAGGTGCAACTACAATTAAATAACTGATCAGGCTGACTTATTCTCTCTTCTTGCAGCTCACAACCCTCCAAGAAAAGGAGCAACAGACATTTCCAACTTCTTAGTCATAGCTCTGGAAACCGCTAACAGTTTTCTCTCATCTTTCCTCATCCAAAAAGATGAAATGTAGAAACCACTTGGATAGATGAGAGTGAAACCCTGTTACAATTCTTAGAATCTTTTGTATGGATAGTCAGGGTTTTTTCTTTTTTGCTTCTTTGGCTCTCTTTTTGCATGTTATCACATCATTTAGAAAGTGCTGGATTTTGACACAATAATACTTACCATTTATCAAAAAAGAAACCACTGAATAATTCTATTCATTAATCCATGCTAAACTGAGTTATGAGTAGTCATCAAGGATCCCACATGGTGTAATGAAATGCAGCATAGCACTACCTTCAACAAGTAGAATTCCAGTTTCAGCAAACTGAAAATAATGGTGTTTAAAAAAAACACAAATTCTCACTTCATCAAAAAACACAAATTCTGGTTTTTGGGAAACATGAGTTTTATAAATACCAAAAATCATCTAAGCCTAATTTATAGCAAACTAATTCTTTGCAAAATCAACCCACCTCTTCCACTCTGACTCTTCAACTTTCAACCATTTTCCTTAAAAATCTAGAAAGAACTAAAGTTACTTCATTTGAAAAGTATATGATCGTCGCTTAATCCAATAATCCATGTTACTTTACTAGTTTATTCCACATTTTACATAAGATATGTGTCCTAATAATGATCCAAGGTCTGAGTGATAGTTTCATAAATTCTTGGGTGAACTTTTTGTTGTTAAAACATTTAGTCCGAATATAATATTTCTAGAAAACAGTATTTGAAATTAAGAAAAGTGCACAATTTTTTCCCAAAGTTGTTTTCCATACCACCTAATTAGGGCCACAACACGGAGAAATCAAGCATGGAGGTGCCACAGCACACAGAACTTCCCTCTACATGACTGCCACCTCTTGCTACAATCAATTCCTCCACATTTTGGTCAAAATTAAAGATTGTTCTGCACTCATTGCCTTTTCTATGGATTATTAAGCATATAATCAACACCAGTACCAAAAATAAAAGGGAAATGCATGAACTGAGCAACAAATTTGGATGTTATGTGTTAAATTCTCCTTTTTTTTACCGGGTTGGCAGTCTCTATACCTATTCAGTTAGGATTGGTGTAACTGAAACCTAAGCTTTAGCAACCAAAATTAAGTTCCCAACAGCAATAAAACTTACAACATTTCCTATGCCTTCTTTTCCCAGGAGAAGTCCACAGAACAAAAATTAGCTTTTAGCTTGTCCACTTAGAAAAATACAAAACAGAAAGATACCTGTTAATAGTGAAATCTCTGTGCATGGAATTCTTCCAGAGAACGAAATCTTTCTGATCACATCCCTTAGGCATTTTAGGAACAAAGAGTTCCTCTTCCTTTTCAGCATTCTTTGCCACAGTATCAAAACTTGATACCTGCAGTTAGTGTAAGTAAAATTACTTCAATAGTTTTGATTGTAAAAAGGGTTTTCAGATCTCTAATTTATCTCTTACTAGACTAAAACAAAAGGAAATTTTCCTGTCGTCTGGATACCAAATCAATGTTCTTCCGAGAATGTTGTGATCAAAATGGTAAATTTACACATCAAATGTGACTTGCAACTCAAGCACTTCTCAATTCTCCAAGCATTTAGTTGAACAGTTCTGAATTTTTCACTTAAGCTAAAATATACTCCCTCCTTTACAATTTATGTGAACCTATTTGACTGGGTACGGAGTTTAAGAAGAAAATGAAGACTTTTAAAACTTGTAGTCCTAAACAAGCCATAACATTTGTGTGGCTATAATTCTTTTGAAACTTGTGGTGTTAAACATGCCAAAGTATTTGTGTGACTATAAAAGCTTCTCATTGAGGGTAAAATTGAAAGTTTAAGTTAAATTATTTTCAAATTTAGAAAGAGGTCATTCTTTTGGAACGGACAAAAGAGAAAGGTTCACATAAGCTGGAACCGGGGGAGTATATATTTGTCGGAACAGCATAATGTGTACAATGTGAAATTGTGTTTGCGCAAGCCCAAAAAGGTAGCACATTTGGTATCCCAAAGGAGTTGCACCAACCTCAATAACAGATCCTTTGACATGTACTCTACATATCGGAAACCTTTGTCCAACTATTTGGGAACGACGAAATTGCTTTTTTATCTGCAAGACGTACAATAGCATAAATGTTTGAGCCCAACTATGAGTAACTGAACCCTAATATAAATGTCTCATAACAAGGTGATGATTCTGAATGCATCAAGAACCTGTGGAAGTCTTGCATTTGTGATTATATCAAAGTCTTTTGGTATTCTATTGAGAATTAGATCTCTGACACATCCACCAACCAAGTATGCTTCAAACCCTGTGTATTGCAATTTGGTCAAAGGCTAACTTTCAAAAAACGAGAGTAAAAAGAAAAGAATATGTATGATCATACAAGAAAGAAAGACATGCAAATGAAGTTGTACTGGACAAGGGTGAAAAAAGCATAGGGGTCTTTTATCCAAATAAATTATTAGGTCATGTTAAAGTGTGTCTAGATTCACATGTCTAGACTCAATGAACTTGAATAGATGAATATTCAACTAATTGGTTAACACCGCTCAACCACTACTGCTCCCTTCCATTACATGCATCTGGAGTAATAGAAAAATACCAGAATATGTGTTTCCTGTCCTTATGCAGAAAGAAGTAAAAAAAATTGAAGGTTATTCTAGAATTTTCCTACTTTTCTCAGAAGGTTCCAGAATAGTCCTACAAAATTGTAAGAGAATAATCACTTACCCTTACTGTAAGTGTAGACTATTACTTACCCTAAGTTAAGACTCCTAAGAGCCCCACTTGTATAACATCAATAATCATCTCAATAAGATCTTTTCTCTTATTTTTGCTTGCTTCAAAGCAACATACAAGAGGAATCCTTGTAAAATTCCTTGATTTTTGATATTCTTAATTATGAAATAATCATTAAGAATATCTTGATGTTTAGTCATCAAGAATATTCTACCCAAATATTTTCTTGACTCTCAACAGGCCTCCTCAATCTCAAGTAGGTGAAACAACTTGAGTATGTTTATTTTGAGAAAAGGGATAATAAAAAAATCACTTGACTAGCAAACAGTCACGAAAATCATATTATTGGAATAGGGAACAATCACTGAAATGAAAAGCAAAGCTGAAAATCTTTTTTCCGGAAAGTCGTTGGTAATTGCACAGCGGAAAAAAGTGTTTCTTATTGTTAGAACATTGTATATAGACAGAATACTGTACAAAGCACACTTACTGGCAACAGATTTATAGGGATTTGTAGGAGTTAGCTACCTTAGTTAGAATCCTCTTCCCATTTATTTAAACCACTGATTCTTTGAGTAATAGACATTGGAAACTCCTCCAGTACCTTTTTATTTTACATGGTATCAGTCGCATTGGTATATCCTTATTGTCCTTCTAGTTATTTATGTTGACGATATTATCATTACAAGAGATGATTGTGCAGGGATTTCTTCTTTCAAATTGTTCTTGCACACTAAGTCTCATACTAGAGGCTTGGCTCTCACTCCAGTTTGCTTTCAAACTTGTCATTTGTAAAGCAAACATCTTTCAAACTGACAAGTTTGAAATCACATAGTTCTGGAAACACGTGCTCTGGAAGACAGATCAGAAGCATGCAAAGAAAGGATTGAATGCAACAAAAAGTATCACCTTCACTCTGCAAAATCTTCAGAACAACCCACGCAGATGGTGGTATCATTGATCTACTTATCCCAAAGTTCCTTGAGTCCAACTTCCTCCATTTTGAGAAGTCAATTTGACCTGCATCATAATCATCACATATCATAATTCAACTGTAACTCCCACAAATAATATTTTTCATCCAATCACATGTTTGTTGCACTGTCTCTCCTACACAATCTTTTCCAGCTTGGTCTCTCCTACCCAATGAAAAACAGACAAGCAGAAAAGAAACCCACTTTTGTTTTCTTTTGAACAAGAATTTGTTCTAAAGGTTTATGGAACTTAAGCAAACAAGAAACTAAGAGAGAGAAAATATACACTCAACAGTCACTATGACTGAATCCCAAATTAACTGGATAAATCCTATGTATGCACTCTGCTTTATTCAGGTTTTTCACTACTAATTTGTACACAAAGTATAAACCTACCGCAACCTTCCGTCCAGGGGCAGATGCACAGTAGAAGCTACAGGTTTGGCCGAATACATTAGCTTTGGCTTAGACCTGGGGTACGCGTTAAGAAATCTACTAAATATATACAAATATTAAATTTCGAACCCATTAATTCAAATAGTGAGTGGGTTCAGTGGCATCCCAAACCCAAAAGTTCAAATCTTGGATCCGGCTCTGCATCCATCTTCATTTATCCAAGCTTGGACGCTTTGCCAAGCTCAGAGAAGTAGAGGTACAGCAAGAAAAGAAGTTTTTAAAAGAAAATAAGCAAAAGAAAAGTTGGGCACAAGCAGAAGCTTCAAAATGCACTAAAGCAATATAATTACCTGTCTCGATCACGGACTCAGTACCCGTATTAGCAGAAACCTGAGACTGACTTTCGTATTCAGCAAATGTATGTTTAAATTTCTGAAACACATAATTCTATATTAGTGCTATAAACTGTTCGACAATATGCCTGAAAGAAAAAGTAGCATGCAGAAGAACCAGATATGAGATATCCAAGTGGTACCTGCAAGGATACAAGGGATTTGAGACGCGAGAATAAAGCATTGTCTCTAGTCAGCTTTGATATCGCGGCCATTCAACTTAAAAAACTCTATACCACCAACGGAGGAAGACAAGGGTAAGCGGTCATTTCAGACGTGAGACCGCGCTTCTTTGGCTCTGTCCTGAGATATATGCAATGCCCCTGTTTGGCCAAGCTTTTACCAGGCAAAAGCACCTTTTTTTTTTTTCAAAAGAAGTTTTTTTTTTTTAAAAAAAGTTAAAATGTTTGGCCGAGCTAAAAAAAATACTTTTGAGTAGAATCAGAAACAGTTTTGAAAAAGTAGAAAAAGTAGTTTCTCTATAAAAAGCACTTTTTTGAAAAGCATTTTTGAGAAAAATACACTTAAAAGCAGTTTTTAAAATCTTGGTCAAACACTAATTGCTGGTCAAAAGTGCTTTTTAAGTAAATTAGCTAAACACAAACTGATTCTCACCAAAAGTACTTTTGAAAAAAAATACTTCTCAAAATAAGCTGATTTTTGAAGGTTGGCCAAACGGGTTATTTATTAGGTCACATAGCAACTAGAAATTTGAATATGAAAATTAGGGATTAATAGTCTACTCACTTTTACTTGTCCACGGTACTAAAAATATATTTTTGCTTTTACTTATCTATTTTAGCAAATCAATAGAAAAAAAAATTATTTTAACTTTATCATTAACTACTCATTCCCCAAATTATTTCTCAATACTTTTTGAAATGCTATTATTATCATAAATTATAACAAAAAATGTATTTCATTTATTACTTCTCAGGGAGGCGTAAAAGTACACAGTAGTTAGTTAAACTTTTTCCTTTTTTTTAAGAACCTATCATTCTCGAGGATTAGTGACACATAGTTAGAAAATCAGGGAATTACGCTACTATCAGTATCTGTTATGTATATCTTGAATATTCTACTAGATAATTCTCTAATAAGTACATTTATTGTGTATTTTTTATGTATATTAGAATTATATAATATTGGTACCACTCCTTATAGAATTTTAAAATTTGCAGTTACAGATTTGTACTTTGGGGAGCATATTACTTCTTGGGCTCTTTTGAAGTGGAACCATATTAATATCATGTAACATATAGCACGCACTTGATAAGTGTGTTTAACCATTTAATATTTTACTTTTCATATTCTTTCCTTCTTTTTTTTCTTTTTTTTTCATTCTATTCTTATTTTATAGTGAATCCGCTTTTTAGGTTGGGGATGTTTCGTTGTCGTTGGAATTTACCATTAAAAATTATTATACACTTCCCACATTTTTAACTATTCTTCTTCTCCATAAAAGACTTGTTCATAACAATATAAATCCTATATTTTTTTCACTATTAAAGACCATTATAAAATTACCTTATTTTACCCCATAAATTTAAAAATTACTCGAAAGATTAGTTGATGCCTCACTTTTAACCCATTCTACACATATAAGGAAAGGATACTTCTGAATTCAACACTATTCCAACATCTTCGTGTAACAGTCTAGTCGTTAAGTGTTGAAAAAGAAGTTTAGTTGCAAGTTCTTTTAGATTGTCAGTTTTGTCCTTCTCAAATTTTTTAGTTATTGCAATTGAGTCCTAGCAGTAATTTCCGTATTTTCAATCAAGTCCCTTAGGCAATTAGTGAAATTGGGCCAGGGGTCTAGTATTGAGCTGTAATCAGAATACATCTATATATTTGTATTGTGTACTGAGAGAAGAATATCAAAAAATTGAATAAAATATCCCTCTCCCCTTTTATCTTCTTATCTCGTTCTCTATTTTATCTACTTTTCTTTCATTCTTGGCTAAGTAAGGTGTTACAATTGGTATCAGAACTTTACTAGGCTACTTTCGGCCGTGAAAAATATATGTTGATACTAATCATTTTAAGGGGTTTAAAGATGGTGTGAAAGACTTAAAGGTCCAACTTCAGTCTTTCATGGCGGAAACGGCAAAACGGTTTGATAAGGTGGATAAAACTCATAATCGTTTTAATATGCAACTCAAATAAGCTCAGGAGACAAATTGGAAGCTTCAGCTCATTACCAATCAGTTGGACGCAACAAAGAAGCAAGAAGCTCCTCCTCCGGCCAAATCCTTTGCGTCTGCAGCTTAGGGCTTCCCCCAACGAGTCGGATCTGGCAATCCGCAGGTTATAAGGTTGGGTTAGTTCCATCAACACCCCCATATGCTTCTTCTTTCACTTTCTCTATTGGTAGAGACTCTACTTTTCCCCCAGTTTTTGTTTCTTAAGGCTCTCCCCTCTTGCAAGCTCGTGCCTTTATCTCTCAACAACCCCCTCTATCACCTATCCCAACTTTAACTTCTCCCAAAAACCCTCTTTTAACCCTTAAAGCTTTTACTTCTTAGGATCTTCCACTTGTTTCTTCACCAACACAACATATGAATTAGATATCCCTTGTTGATGATCCTAGTTTTCAGCTTCCTAAATTTTCTAAAGCTAAAATCACCTTTCCTGAATTTGAAAGAACAATCTCTCGTGGTTGGCTTAAAAAATACAAACAGATTTTTGAAATCTATAATATCCTGTAGTCGAGTAAACTAGGGTGTGTTTTAATGTATTTAAAAGACCGGGTGGATGTTTGTTTCAACAGATGCTTGGCTCATAACAGAGGTAATATCACTTGGCCTATGTTTTGTTTTGAGTTGTGTAGGAGATTTGGGAACATTAGGCCACTCGATATAGTTGATGAATTTAACAAGATCCGACAAAGGGGAAGTGTAGACAGCTATTAGGAAAAGTTTGAGGAGCTCACTAGTTACATGATTATTCTTAACCCTCTATTAAATAAATCATATTTTATTGCTAGTTTTGTGAGTGGACTAAAATCTGAGATGGTGCCTTTGGTTAGGCTTGCTAACCCTACTAGCCTCGTTGATGCTTATGAAGCAGCCAGAATGTATGAGAAGTCCTTTCAAGCTTTAGCCAAGCACAATAGCCACAGACCTTTCTCTTCCCAAACAAGACCATATAATCCTAACCAGCTTACTTACCAAAGAACCCTTGTTGTTATTAGACTACTCCTTGAGAATACCCCACTCATAATAACCTATCCAAATCAGAGGATTCAAGCTCCTTGCAAACCAAATAACATAGAGGCACTTAGAGGTCAAGGTTTGTGATATAGGAAAAGTATCACCATGGACACCAGTGCAAACAAAAAATAGTAAATACTATGGAAGGGCAGGAGGAAGAAGTAGAGCTATTCCATGATATTACAGAAGGTTTGGAGAAATAAGAGAAGACCAAGGTGGAGGAACAAACTAATATTGCATTAGCAATAGCTATGTCACACGATTGCAGGAATTCAGATTGAATTCGAGGATCTCAGCACTGCCTCAGGAATTGCTCGAGTAAGTAGTTGAGATAAGGAATTTGCAGAATAAGAGAAGAAGAGAGAAGAAGAAGAGAAGAGAGAATTTAGGGTAGAATTATATGTATTGATTGATAAACGAAATTGTAACTTACAATCCTATTTGTACTGATTATATTGTATTCAAAATGATAAAGTTATAGCAGATTCCTCTCTAACTGAATTCTGTTATTCTAACTACCTCAACTAACTTTAACTAATTTCTCACTATGTAACTAACTTTTGAACATACACGACTTCTTCTTCTACTACTTGAGCTTCTCGAGCCATTCTTCTATAATTGTATATCACTACTCCATCCAATCAAAGATCCTTGCCCACAAGGATCAAATGAAGGAAACCTAGTTTGCAGGACTGTAACAAACTTTCATATAGCAGCATAAGCAGGAACTCCTTGCCACTTTACTAAGACTTGTGCAACAGCTTCATTTCCGTTCTTCACCATTCTTTTTTGCAATACTAGTTCAGGATCAGGGCAATAGGGGCTGGCCAAATCAATCACAGGAGGATAAGAAATCTGAGATGGAACTTCATAACACCCTTTCCATAATGAGACACGCACTGTAAGATAAATCTTAACTCTAGCAGGAAGTAAGAGAGTATAGGCAACTGGACCCACTTGTTTGATAATCTGAAAGGTCCATAGTATTTAGCAGCCAATTTGTGTGATGAGAGATTGGAGATGGTCACTTGTTTATAGGCTTGACCTTCAGATAGACCCAATCACCTACAGTAAATTGTCTATCACTTCTGTGTGAGTCTGCATGTTGCTTCATTCTATGTTAAGCTCTTCTTAGATAGTGTTTAAGCAACTGTAGTTTCAGCTCCCTATTGATCAAAGTGCTATCAACTTCAGCTGAAGGTAACCCCCTTGGCAAGTAGGGAAGATGAAAAGGAGGTGGTCGACCATATAGTGCTTTACAAGGAATGATTTGTATAGATGAGTGAAATAAGATGTTATACCAGTACTCAGCCATTTAGCAACATCTTCATTGCAGTAGCACCTCAAGGAGGTCTCAAAACTTCTGTTCAACACCTCAGTCTGTCCACCAGATTGAGGATGGTATGTAGAAAAAATGTTTAATTGAACTCCTTGCAGTGAAAATAGCTATTGCCAGAAGGTACTGAAAAAGACACCATCTTTGTCACTAGTAATGATATCAATTAGACCATGTAATCTCACCACATTGTCTAAGAATACTTTAGCAATGGATTGAGCAGTATAAGGATGCTTTAATGGAATAAAGTGACCATATTTGCTATCACATCACAACCACTAGATTTAGGGATACTATCAATGAAGTCCATATTGATTTGAGTTAATAGTGTTAGTAGTCTCTTTAGTGTAGCTTCAACACTTGAGTGACCACCTTGAGGAGTTGCATGCCACAGACTTATAATTGCCTTTCTTCATTCTGGCACCTTGCCTATCATTAATCTGCCCTTTCTCCTTAGCTGACCTTGAAATCATGTAAATTGCTTGTGAGTATGTGGATCAGCTTGGAGTTCTTCAATAAGGTGCTTCACTTCCTGGTCTGAATTCCAGCAATTAATTATAGCTTGGAAAAGATCAGTGTCACTAACCACCACTTTCACCAGTACTAATAGTTCAGCTCCAGTCACTCTTGAAAGTGCATCAGCTACTTTGTTCTCTACTCCTTTCTCGTACTCTATAGAATAACCAAATGGCATCAGTTTGGTTAGCCACATCAGCTGAGAGTTAGTATGTAGAGTCTGCTCCATAAGATACTTTAAGGCTTTTTGATCAGTCGCGATGATAAATTTCTGCCCCAACAAATATTGTGACCATTTTATTAGCAAGTACAAAAATAATATACACATAAATTATTTTACCATATAATTATCCCACAAGGTCTAAACAAATATTTAATAACAAGTATATACATAATGCTCCAAATATCCCGACAAGTCCACGATAGTATATACAATGCCCCAAATCTAGCACGACGATATACATAATGCCCCAAATATTTTACGACAACGATAAAAATATTTATAATGCCCCAATGCCATGACACGAATCCATGCCACATCACCAATTATGTATTAAATAATTTTTCATATTCATAACAAAATAATATATGTGTGGCTGGTCAAGACTACCGATTCTGTCAAGTACATACTCCCAACACATGGACCATATTCTTAAAACGGATTTTGAAAAGCAAGCACCAAAGCTTAAAGTCTCACTTACCTTAGCTTGCTAACATGAAGTTTTTCAACCTTGCGACGTCCAAAACACCAACTAAACGGCCTCCAATGGCCTCAATTTATCCAAAATATTAATTAATAATATTAATTATGCTAGTAGGGATCAAGTCTCAATTTCCTTAACTTTCAAACTTAAAGCTAAATCTTAATATTTAGCATCTTAATAAAAATATATTGCAACCAATGGTGGAGCCACATACACCCAAGGGGTGTCGACCTACACCATTCGTCGAAAAATTACACTGTTTAGTTCTATAATTTAAAAAAAAATGTATATATACTATATAATGACACCCTTTGATTTTTTGGTTAGTTTATTTTTTTATATTTTGACCCCCTCAATGAAAATCTCAATTTAAACACAATATTCAATTAAGATTCCTACAAAGTAATACCCTCAACCTAAACTTAATATTTGATTATAATTTCTATAAATCAGCACAGAGATTCCAATAATAATAATTATAAATTGAAAGTCAAAATTTTATCTATATATAAAAATAAAGATTCGGAACAATAGTGGCACAAAGAACGAAACTAATGTACTAAGAACAGTGGATGCGAGGACATAAATTTCAATCATATATCAAATTCTAACAATCAATTATTACTATAATCATCACCCTCCAATCATTACATCATGATTAATCCCTATATTCCATCTTCATACTTAACCATAAGAATTGAAACTGCCCGAATAGGTTTAGATATATAAATGCAACTGATGTGTGACTATAATTCATGGTTTATCACATTATTTGTCTTGTATTTTTATACGCTTTAATGATAAAGTACATCTTATTTGTGTGTAATCGGGTCCATTTTATGTGTAGGTAAATTAGAGATGAAAGTAGAAGAAAAAAGAGACCTACAAGTCGAAAGTGTGCGCGGGAGCAGTGAATGAGAGAAGCTAGCGACGCTAGGCTTGAAGCTGGCGACGCCAGGCTTGAAGCTGGCAATAGGGTGGCGACGCAAGGCAAAGGCCAAGCAGAACCAGGCGTTAGACTGGCGTCGCCAGGCCTGGCGCCAGGTTCATCAGGCGTTAGGCTGGCGACGCCAGGCCTAGGGCCAGGTCTAATCCGAGTTTTGAAAACTTAATTCATTTTCGGGTTTGACTAGGACTTGGCCTACACGTTTAGGTCTTTTCCTACACAAATAAATAGACCTAAAAACGCCACTTGAATGGACTTTTGCAACCGAAGGCAAGAATAGCTTGTGAAATCACCCGTTGGGAGTTAGAATCATCGATTTCTACATCATTTCATCTTTACTCTATACTTTAATTATGTAAAATATTTGGGATATTGTTACTTTGATCATGAGTAGCTAAATTCATAGTCTAGGGTTTTGATGGAACCTATTGAAAGATGATTTTCTTGTTACGTTAATATAAATTTGTCGTAGTATTTTATCTATTTGTTCAACTATATTATTCTTGTGGTTGATTGAAGGGCCCTCAATTAGCTGTGCCTATTTAGTATGTATTACTCGGGAGAGAGTGTATATTTAGGTAGTTGTTGAATAACATCACTTCTAAACGTATATGAGGGATCAATACGGAGGTTTAAAGGTGGGATTAGGGATAACGAAACCTTGGTGCGATCTGAGTGAGCTGTACTTAATGCCAGCTAGCATAATTCGGGAGAATATGTCTAGTAAATTGTGATAATTACTCGGGAGAGAGTTACGACAGTTAGAGTGCTCATGGTCGATAGAGAAGACTTAGGCAAATTTGTAGAAAACATGGCGGAAAAGATTCCGACAATAGGGAAAATTACAACCTTAGATCATTCTAATTTTTATTTACAACTCGTTCATAGTTAGTTATTAATTATTATATTTTTATTACGTAATATTTAGTTAATAAAAGTCCAAATTGTTACTTAAATATTTCTGAAGATCGATTGCGTGAATTTGTGCGAGTCTAGTAGATGTGTTTGATAGGTTAATTCCCTGTGGGATTCGACTCCGGACTTATTAGCCGGAATATATTTGTAATGACCGATAAGTCCTTTTTATAAGGTATAGTTAGGCGTGATCAAATTTTGGAGCCGTTGTTGGGGAATTAACGGTGTTATTAATTGTAGCTAAAAGAAGTGCTAGAATTCTTAGTGTAGTCAATTTTCTTCATTCTAAATCAAATACATTGAAATTTTAACGTTTGTAGTCTTGGGTGTTACAGGTGCATGCCTAGGAACTCCTCAAGAACTAGTGAATCGCTCGAAGCGTTATCAGATCCTGAGAAAGTTTTCAAGGCACTAAATCGTGTAAACAAGAAAAGCAAATAGCAACGAAACTCGCCAGAACAAATCGAACCAGACATAGCTGACGGAATAGAAAATCCAATCAACAACAGAAACAATGAGAATAACCCAAACAATCGGGGTGTGGTGCCTCTTGTACCAGCCGACAATCTGGCAACCGCAATTGCAGTCCCTCAGATACAAGCAAAATCATTCCAAATCATAAACAACATGCTACATTTGTTGCAGAACAAAGGACTGTTCTCAGGGTCACACATTGAAGATCCTCAGCAACACCTGAAGAATTTCTTGTCGATATGTTTAACGCAAAGGCAACCTAACGTGACACCGGACGCAATAAAGCTTTTGTTGTTCCCATTCTCGGTGACAGGAGATGCTCAGACTTGGCTTAATTCACTCCCCATAAATTCCATCACTACTTGGGAGGAATTAGTCAAGCAATTTTTGAACAAATTCTACCCACCAAATAAAACTGCCCAACAGATTGATGATATATTGAGCTACAGGCAGAGACCAACAGAATCACTACAAGAAACGTGGGAGACGTTCAAGGGCATGCTGGTTAAGTGTCCACATCATGGTATTCCAGATCAGATGTTGGGGCAGAGTTTCTACATGGGACTGGCGGACAGCTTAAAGGCCAATGTTGATGCTTCAACAGGTGGAGCATTTCTGAGTAAAACGTTCGTAGAATGCAAGATCCTACTTGATAAGATGGCCAAAAACTCAGGATGGATGACAAAAGCCTCTACGATCACTCCGGCAGTTCACTCAGTGGCTTTGGACCCAGACAACTCCATAGCTAAGAATGTGGCCACTCTAATGACACAAATGAGTATCCTCACCAAAAATATTGATGAATCAGGCCAGAAGCAGCAGGTTCACATAGTTGACACAACTAATGGGGGCTTATGTACACCATACATTAACCAACCATATGTTTGCTCGTGGAGTGCGGAAGGTGACAACCAGCAATATCAAAAAGATATGAATTATGTAGCCAACTATGGGGGACAGAGGCAAGGTGGTCAGAATTGGGGTCAACATAATCAACAATATAGACCAGCACAACATCAGTACAATAACAATAACAATCCTGGAGCTATGCGACCACTGGGTCAAGTTGCGCCTTACCAAAGGCAACATGGCTACATCCAGCAAAATAAGCAACTGACTTATCAACAACCTCAACAACAACAGATTAGAGACCAGATAATAGGTTTACTAAACTTGAGTGAATGCTAGACAACAACAAAGAATGCTACAACAATTGATTGGGTCCACGGGAAAAATGCAACAGAGGGTAGACTCGCATGAATCGGCGATAAAGGGTATTGAGATTCAATTAGGACAGAGTTCTATGGCCCTAAACAATCGTCCCCAAGGGATGTTACCTGCAGATAAACAAGTCAATCCAAAAGAACAGGGCCCTAAACAGCTTATGGCAGTGAGTCTACGAAATAGTAGAGACCTAGATCTGGAGCAAGAGATGGCTCGCGAAAGCCGGCCTACTGAAACACTAGTGCCAGTACCCATCGAGATAGATGACTCAACAGGGTTAATAAAGGTGACGGTACAACATGCGCCAGCTGAAACAAGCAAAGAAAAAGAAGTCGCGAAGGAAACTGAGTCAGAGCAAGAGAAGGCAGTAGAAACAGTGCCACAGCAGGTTCAAAATCAAATCACAGGAAAGAAGCGGCCTCCAGCACCCTTCCCCCAGAGATTGGCCAAATATCAAAAAGATGAGCAATATAAGAAATTCTTGGAGATATTGAAGCAAATTCAGGTAAACATTCCATTGATTGACGCCTTAAAGGAAATGCCTAGTTATGCAAAAATGATGGACTTGATGTCTCGTAAGTTCGACTTTCAAGACTTGGCCATGGTTACACTGACTCAGACATGTAGTGCTATTGTGACAAGACCCATAGCTGAGAAGTTATCTAATCGAGGGAGTTTCACAATCCCATGCACAATAGGTAACTATGCTTTCGCTAAGGCAATTTGTGATTTGGAGGCAAGCATAAACTTGATGCCCTTGGCTATCTACAAAATTTTAGGAATTGGAAGATCTAGACCCACGTCTATGTTATTACAGCTAGCCGATCGTACAATGAAGAGGCCCTCTGGTATCCTTGATGATGTATTAGTACAGGTAGGAAAATTTGTTTTCCCAGCAGATTTTGTCATTCTAGACTGCCGGGTTGATGAGGAGATTCCCATAATTTTGGGAAGGCCATTCTTGGCCACTGGGAGAGCCCTAATTGACTGTGAAACTAGGGAGCTAAAGACGAGACTGAACGATGAAGAGACAACATTTAATGTGCAGAAATCTATGTGGCGACCCAGTGAGTTTGCTAACTGCTCTCTGATAGAAGTTGTGGATGTGATCTTGGGGGAAAAAGATGAGACTCTGAACGCAAAAGACCCTCTAGCAGCATGCCTTATGAACTCAGAAGAAATAGAGGGTGAAAACTTGGCAGAGTGGGTTTTGGCCCTTAAAGGGTGAGGATGCTGGAAAAGAGAGCTCGAATTCGAGCCCTTACACTTAGAAGAAAGAAAAACACCTCCAGCTAAGCCATCAATTGAAGAGCCACCACATTTGGAGCTAAAACCGTTACCGTCTCACCTCAGGTATGCTTTCTTGGGACCTAAATCAACTTTACTTGTTATTATCTTATCCAGTTTGTTAGATGTGCAGGCAGAACAACTTTTGCAGGTGTTAATGGAATACAAGACTGCAATTGGTTAGACCATTGCAGATATTAACGGGATCAGCTCGACATTTTATATACATAAGATTCTACTGGAAGATGGGCACAAACCTTCCAGAGAACATCAAAGAATGCTGAATCCTAACATGAAAGAAGTGGTGAAGAAAGAAGTGATCAAGTGGTTAGATGCAGGAATCATCTTCCCAATCTCTGACAGTAACTGGGTCAGCCCAGTTCAGTGTGTGCCAAAGAAGGGTGGAATGACTGTAGTGCCCAATGAGAATAATGAGTTAATCTCGACTCGTACAGTTACGGGTTGGTGAATTTGTATGGATTATAGAAAATTGAACACAACCACCCGGAAAGACCATATTCCTTTACCATTCATTGACCAAATGTTGGATAGATTGGCAGGGAGGTCTCACTTCTACTTTTTGGATGCATATTCGGGGTACAATCAGATTTCAATAGCCCCTGAGGATAGAGAGAAGACATCATTCACTTGTCTGTATGGCATCTTTGCCTTTCGGAGAATGCCGTTTGGCCTATGCAATGCACCGGCCACCTTTCAGAGGTGTATGTTACCATTTTCACTAACATGGTTGAAGATATTATGGAAGTCTTTATGGATGATTTCTCTGTGGTGGGGGATTTGTTCAAAGACTGTCTTCACAATTTAAGAAGAGTGTTGAAAAGGTGTATGGAGACAAATTTAGTCTGAACTGGGAGAAGTGCCATTTTATAGTACAAGAAGGTATAGTGTTGGGGCATCGAGTGTCCAGTAAAGGTATTGAGGTTGACCATGCTAAGGTTGACGTGATTGAGAAGTTGCCACCGCCCACTTCAGTCAAGGCAGTAAGAAGTCTCCTTGGGCACGCCGGGTTCTACAGGTGATTTATAAAGGATTTCTCTAAAATTGCTAACCCCTTATGTAAACTCCTTGAAAAGGATCATTCTTTTGTATTTTCTGATGACTGCAGGTTAGCATTTGAGGGGATGAAGAGGAGACTGGTGACTGCACCAATCATCGTTGCACCCAACTGGGAGCAACCGTTTGAGCTCATGTGTGATGCGAGTGACTATGCTATAGGAGCAGTCCTGGGGCAGCGGAAGGACAAACTGGTGCACCCAATTTACTATGCAAGTAGAACGCTAAGCGGTGCACAACTCAATTATACCGTGACTGAGAAAGAGATATTGGATGTGGTGTTTGCATTCGACAAATTCAAGTCTTATTTGATTGGTTCAAAAGTGATTGTTTATACTGACCATTCAGCACTTAGGTACCTGATAGCAAAGAAGGAGTCAAAGCCACGCTTGATCCGTTGGGTTCTTTTGCTACAAGAATTTGATTTGGAGATCCACGATAGAAAAAGGGCAGAGAACCAAGTGGCAGTTCACCTTTCAAGGTTGGAGGGAGCTGAAAAGAATGTCGAGGTAGAAGATATAACTGAGACATTCCCAGATGAACAATTGCTAGCAGTGATTGGAGGAAGCGCCATGGTATGCAGCCATTGCAAACTACCTGGCAAGCAGTATTGTCCCCTATGATCTTTCCTCTGTTCAAAAGAAAAAGTTCTTTCGTGACTGTCACATGTATTATTGGGATGAGCCTTACCTGTTCAGGATTTGTGTTGATAACATGATCCAGAGATGTATCCCCGAGATAGACCAATCTTTTGTTTTGCAGGCTTGTCATACATCACCATATGGTGGCCACTTCGGGGGAGTAAGGACCGCTGCGAAAGTGCTGGAATCGGGCTTCTACTAGCCGACAATGTTCAAAGATGCACACTTATGGGTGAAAGGTTGTGACGAATGCCAACGAACTGGGAATATTTCCCGCCGATATGAGATGCATATGAACCCAATTCAAGAGGTAGAAGTGTTTGACGTGTGGAGAATAGATTTCATGGGGGCCTTCGTCAGCTCATATGGCAACAAATACATACTCGTAGATGTGGACTACGTGTCAAAATGGGGGGAGACTACAACGCTCCCGACAAATGATGCTAAGGGGGTAATTGGCTTTTTGGGAAATAACATATTCACCCGATTTGGCACTCCAATGGCGATAATCAGTGACAGAGGCACTCACTTCTGTAATCGAGCCTTCGCAAAGCTGTTATAAAAGTATGGTGTACGCCACAAAGTTGCCACCCCATATCATCCACAAACGAGTGGGCAAGTAGAAGTGTCGAACAGAGAGACAAAGAGTGTTTTGACAAAGACTGTGAATGCTACAAGAACGGATTGGGCAAGAAAGTTAGATGATACACTCTAGGCCTATCGTACCGCTTTCAAAACTCCGATTGGTATGTCGCCGTATAAATTAGTATTTGGGAAGGCATGTCACCTACCAGTGGAGTTAGAGCATAGAGATTTATGGGCACTGCGGCAATTGAATCTCGATATAGAAGCTGCGGGCACAAGTAGAGTCACAGAGCTGCACGAGCTTGATGAATTTTGTTACCACGCTTTTGAGAGCACAAGATTATACAAGGAGAGAATGAAATAGTGCACGATAAAAATATTCTTGAGCGGAGTTTTAAACCCGGAGATAAGGTATTGCTATACAACACAAGGTTGAGGTTATTTCCGTGTAAGTTAAAGTCACGATGGTCAGGACTATTTAGTGTGGTAGAGATTCACCCAACCGGAGCCATAGAGATTGTTGCATCAAATGATTCTCGCACGTATAGATTCAATGGGCACAGGTTAAAACATTATTTGGGCATGAAAGATGCGAAAGTAGTGTTGGTGACTCATTTGCTCTAGCCACCAAGGTTAAGCGAGCCTTAAGTGCAATTATCTGCGTCGTGCCGCGACGTTAAATCAGGCGCTCGTTGGGAGGCAACCCAATTCGTAGTTGATTTTTAGTGTAGTTAGAATTTTTCTTTTTGTTTTTAGGGACTAACAAGTTTGCAGGCGAGTTTGGGCAAGTCGAGTAGGGTTTTAGCATCACCTGACGTACACCATGCGATGGGGCAGGCGACGCCAGGATAAATCTGCCAAAGCTGGCGTTTAGGCTGGCGACACTTGGCTAACGCCAGGTCCACTAGGCCTTAGGCTGGTGATGCCTGGGTAAAGCCATATAAGGCTGGCGTTTGGGCTGGCGATGCCTGGGTAACGCCGGGTATCGGGCCAGGCGATGCCATGTAAGTTATTCAGCTCAGTTTAACTTATTTTAGTCGAATCTCCTCACATTACACGCCCTAAACACTGAACACAATACAAAAACCCTAACCTCACTTAAACCAAACACACATTAAGCTCTAAAAGAAAAAATCACAAGCACACACATCTGCTCATCAGCTTTGCTCTCAACCAAACACACTGCACGAATTGCCCTCACCCACAAACACTCAACAGCGCATTGCCATAGTTGTCTCGCCCATCCCCATTAAAGTCAAGCTTACTCTTGCTATTCTTTCACACTCATCAAAAATTCTCAGGCAGCTCCCTCCTCTCAAAAGCTTCAAAGGTATGATTTGATCTCTTTTCTTTGTAATTTCGAGTTGGGTACATGTATATAATTACACACAAAAATTGGTGGTTGTTCTTCATTGTAGTATTGAGTTTGTGTGCCCCAACCCCATGAACTCCATAAGAATGGTGCTGCGATTGTGAAAACATGTGGTAGTACGGAACCACCAAGCCGATTTGGGAGGATGAGGCAATCCCTCATTTCCATCAGAACTCCCATGGCACTAATGCATGTTAAGTGTTTGATATAATGCCTCAATGGCATTCCTTGTCCCCATTGGAGCCCGAGTCTCCGAGATTAATAGACTAGTGTTATGAAGTCATACACCACGTTAAAATCTTAAGTGTAGGGTGGCTCGTGGGTAGCCCATGTGTTGTTCTTTGATTCTAATATTAAGAAAATACGAGGTGAAGTCTGAGTAACATCAGAAAGTTGGGCAAGATTATGTGTATAGTGTGTAATGTAGTTTTATCTGACTACGGCTTATTTGTGTAGGAACAAAGATGCCTCCCAGAAAAGATACAGGCAAAACCAAGGCTACTTCCACTACGCCGGCTAAAGCAAAGGCGACATCCGCACCTCCCTCAAAGAAGAGAAAGGGGGGAGAAGCTACCTCAAATCTAAGTGGAGTACAAGTTGTGGCAGCTATAGCAGCCATGCGTCAACAACCATAAGGCCAATGAGAGTTTGGAATCAACAGCATACCACCGCATACTAAGGATTGGTACAGGCGTCGTAAGCCTAAACATGTACACCCGGAAGCAGCTATCCACGAACGCAGCTTGAAAGCAAAGTATCAAACAATTTAGAGGGGCATTCAGGATATGGGGTTGAGCTATATATTCAAGAACACATGGGACATTAATCTCAACTTAGTCCAAGAAGTCTATGCAGGGTTTGATCCGCAGAGTACTGAACAGCTGGTGTTGATTCGTGGGTGATTGATAGATTTTTCAGCCACGACCATATGTAACTTTTTAGGTGCCCCGGATGTTCCTGTGGAGACATTGGACCACTTTATTCGCCGGCCTACATATAGAGAGTTAAGACACACGCTTTGTGGTGTCGATTCTACGGCAACATGGGTCCGGGATAAGAAAACTAATCGGCACAAGAGGTTCCCCAAGAAGAAGATGAGGGCAGAGGCTCAAGTGTGGCTTAAGCTGATAAATGCACGGCTCATACCGTGCAATCATGACACGCTCATTAGCCGTGAGAGGACCTGTGTGCTCTACTTCCTCATGACGAGTCAAAGGGTAAATGTGGGTCATCTAATCCGTTACCAGATGTCTGTAGTCAGAACGAGTAAAAAGGTCGATCGAATTCCATTTGCCAATTTTCTAACTCAGTACTTAAGACACGAGAAGGTTGAGGAGGAGCCAGAGTTTGACCACACCATCGATCAGCCCCTACGACAAACAGACATCACTAGTCTCCGACTGAAAGAAGAGACTGCCATGACATCTTTGACAAGTACCGAGCGCAATGCTCGGGATGATAGTTTTATGGCCCATCTCTATGGGATGATGGATTTGTAGCTAAGGATAGGAGGTCATACGGCCACATCTGAAGAGAGGACTGAATTGGAGCACCGGTACCCGCTCAATGCTCATGCCCAATAGCTGGTTGGGTTAGGAGATGGATACAGACTCCCCGATGATGAGGATATCAACACACCGGAGCAGTCTGAGGCTGAGCCTGAGCAGTCAGATGGTGAGGGGGATGATGATGAGGAGGAGGATGAACATGATGACGAGTGGAGAGCGTCAGCGGATGAAGACATTGCTTGATCAGGGAGTTTCTTTACACCCTACTCATTTTTCGTGTTTTGTCATTTTGTGCATGCACTGAGGACAATGCATGATCTAAGTTTGGGGTGGCGACTTGTACATGTTAATTTTAGTTATTTAGTATTTGTTTTCTTTGTTTTAGTATGTGTTTTAGTATTAGTTTAGTAATTGATTTGGCTATGTGTTTTAGTTATTTAGTGTTAGTTAGAAAAATAAAACAAATAAAAAAAAAGAAAAATTGGACTCTTCCCGATGATGGATCTCCTAGACAGTTTTCTTGAGGAAAGTAAGTCTAAAGAAAATACCAAAAAGATTTTTTTAGGTAGTGTAGTAATTTCCCCTTGACTTTTCTTTAGGTTGCAGTTTTTTTCTAGGGGCTTTTAGTTGAACCGGGTGTAGTTAGTTTTAATTTTTAGGAGTAGGAACCATGAAGCTATGCATTTAATTGTAGAAATATCTCTTGGCTTTGTTATTCCTTGAGAATAGTTCGTACTATAGTCGTGACGCTTAGGCTCAGTTTTTGACTCTAGCATAAATACCTTAAATCGTAGATTCCTAATTTTGCTTAACTGCTTTGACTGGAGTGTCGCGATGAAACCAATCCTAAGTGAGTTATGTGCCATGTATGTATGAGTTTTGTATGTATTCTGTGCATTCTATTTGATGTCTAGAACTTGCCATGTATATGTGCAAAGCGAAATAGTAGTCTTGTTCAGTCTGAGAAGTGATATGGGCGTTTCTTTGTTAGGCCAGATATATATAGTTTACCCCCCTAAAAGTTATGTAACGTAGTTAACACCTTTGAGCCTGTAATCTTGTTTCTTTGGTAACCACACTACAAGCCTTACCTAATTGTTTGAATTAACCATCTATTTAAACCTTTTCACCTCTAATAAGCACTTGAATTGTTATGAACTTTGTAAAAATTAAAGTGTGGGGTGGATGGTTTGGTTTTTGAGTGGAACTAATGAAATAAGGAGAAAGGTGCACTGTTTTGAAAAAGTAAGAGCCGCTTGAATTGGAAAAAAAGAAAGAAAGAAATAGTTGTATTGTTGTGAAAAAGAATATTCTTTGATAAATAGCGACTCTTAATGTAATTGTGCTTAAAAGAAGTATGGGGTAATATACATATGAAGGTGGAGTTTTGGTTTGACATAAGTATGGGCTGTGTATGAAAGTATAGGTATCAAGGTGCTTAAGGGAGGTGTAGTCACTCATATCCAAATGTATCCTACCCGACCAACAGTCTACATTACAACCAATGAAAGTCCTACTTGATCTTAGATTGAATGAACTCGATTAGTAGAGTATTACACTACGGGCAAGCCTATGGTGCATCATTTGTGGCATATGAATGTTATTTCTGAGAGCGAGTGAATTTTGTCTATCTGGAGTTCCTATGTTCTTAAAATTCATTGTGTGTGGAACTAAGCTTTTTGATTGGGTGAGTGCACATGATTCATAAAGGAAAGGTAATGTTGTTGACTTCTATGTAGAGTAAGTAAGTGAATTGTGAATAAGGCATGATATTTGTGAGTCGAATCTTGAGGCGAGGATGTCACACCTTTGTGCTTAAACTATTTTTAAAGATTCTTGGCATAATGAGTTAAGAGAGTTGCTTAATAGGTTGTGTCTATGAGTGTAGTTTAATTGCTCGAGGACGAGCAATATTTAAGTGTGGGGTATTGATGTGTGACTATAATTCATGGTTTAGCACATTATTTGCCTTGCATTTTTATACGCTTTAATGATAAAGTACACCTTATTTGCGTGTAATAGGGTTCATTTTATGTGTAGGTAAATTAGAGATGAAAGTAGAAGAAAAAGGAGACCTACAAGTCGAAAGCGTGCGCGGGAGCAGTGAATGAGAGAAGCTAGTGACGCTAGGCTTGAAGCTGGCGATGCCAAGTTTGAAGCTGGCGATTGGGTGGCGACGCAAGGCAAAGTCCAAGCAGAACCGGGCGTTAGGCTGGCGTCGCCAGGCCTGGCGCCAGGTTTATCAGGTGTTAGACTGGCGACGCCAGGCCTGGGCTAGGTCCAATCCGAGTTTTGAAGACTTAATTCATTTTCGGGTTTGACTAGGACTTGGCCTACATATTTAGGTCTTTTCCTACACATATAAATAGACCTAAAAACGCCACTTGAAGGGACTTTTGCAACATGAGGCAAGAATAACTTGTGGAATCACCCGTTGGGAGTTAGAATCATCAATTTCTACATCCTTTCATCTTTACTCTGTACTTTAATTATGCAAAATATTTGGGATATTGTTACTTTAATCATGAGTAGCTAAATTCATAGTCTAGGGTTTTGATGGAACCTATTGAAGGATGATTTTCTTGTTACGTTAATATAAATTTGCCGTAGTATTTTCTCTATTTGTTCAACTATATTATTCTTGTGGTTGATTGAAGGGCCCTCAATTAGCTGTGCCTATTTAGTATGTATTACTCAGGAGAGAGTGCATATTTAAGTAGTTGTTGAATAACATCACTCCTAAACGTATATGAGGGATCAATACGGAGGTTTAAAGGTGGGATTAGGGATAATGAAACCTTGGTGCGATCTGAGTGAGCTGTACTCAATGCCAGCTAGCATAATTCGGAAGAATATCTCTAGTAAATTGTGGTAATTACTCGGGAGAGAGTTACGACAGTTAGAGTGCTCATGGTCGATAGAGAAGACTTAGGCAAATTTGTAGAAAACGTGGCGGAAAAGATTCCGACAATAGGGGAAATCACAACCTTAGATCATTCTAATTCTTGTTTACAACCCGTTCGTAGTTAGTTATTAATTATTACATTTTCATTACATAATATTTGTTATTCCCGCCAATATTGCTGTATTTGTAAATAATAATTCTGCAAAATATAAGTTAGCGTAATGAAACAATAATTAATTCGAGCCCACTGAATTCACAGTGTTTCCTTAAGGAATTTAATCCCCTCCTAGTACCCAAGGTAATGGATTATTTCCTCCCAGGATAGAACGAATCACACACTGGTGTAGCGGTACTTCAAACCCCAGTGTTTTAGCGAACACAAAGTTCGGTAGCAAATCACACTTACAATTGCTTTGTTTGAAGTTAAAACAATGCAGAACGAAGGAGTAGAAACTCAGAAAATCGTATGGAAATGCTGAGAGGAAGGAGTGCACTGTATAGCCAATTTGTTGAGCGAATTGTGTGTTGTGTGTTGAGTGTCTTTCTTCAACATCTGCTGCACATATATATAGCAGCCAGTGTTGAAGAAGACCAAACGTCCACCCTCCATGGTGGAGCAAGCATTAGCTTGTTTGTGGAGCAAGCACTTCATGTTTGTGGAGCAAGCACTTCATGGTGGGAAGAGCATTAGGCGGCTGCCAAATGGTCAATACACGGATTGGAAAATATCCGTTACAAATACGGATAATCTTATGTTAATATTTACTATTAACAAATAAATTTGGTCCAAAAAATTAATCAATCAATCGATCATTTGACCAAATCCAAATCCAAATCCAAAGCCAAAACCGAAGCCGAAGCCGAAGCCGAAGCCGTAGCCGTAGCCGAAGCCGAGCCGAGCAAGCGACAACGACGACGGCGCGAGGCTTGCTTTCTTCTTAACTCTTTAAGAGCTACAAGAAGAGCAATTATATATATACCCACCAAAAATGTCTTCCTCTTCCAATATGGGACAATGTCTCATTGTCAATAGGGGAAAACTTAAAATTTTACTCAAAATTTCATTTTTCCTCCATTTCCCATTCACCCTCATTTTAAGAATATTTCATCTTAAAAACAAAACCTCAACAATATTTAGTTAATAAAAACCCAAATTGTTACTTAAATATTTCTGAAGATTGATTGCGTGAATTTGTGCGAGTCTAGTAGCTGTGTTTGATAGGTTAATTCCCTGTGGGATTCGACTCCGGACTTATTAGCCGGAATATATTTGCAACGACCGATAAATATTTTTTATAAGGCATAATTGGGCGTGATCAACAACACATGTTCTTGTCTAATAATTATTCTCCTACTTAATGAACTAGCAACGAAATACATAAAATTTTCCTAGCAGATTCTATATTGTACCTTTCATTATAAATAGTTTAATATTGTACCTTTCATTATAAATAGTCATATACATTATTGTAAATTCTCTCCCACTAGTTTAATATTTAACCCAGTAGATATAAATAGAATTGATTCTCTAGTCTCTGAGTTATTACAATTACACTTCTAGGACAACAAAATGTGTCTGAAATGACTGAGGAGCAATTGGAAAGTTACTCAAGGATAATAGCTGTGAGATAGTAGCTGATCCACCCCACCTCAAACCAAAGTTGATCAAATTAGCTAAGAATAGGATGAAACATTATGCTGATAAGCACAAAATTTAATGTTAGGGACTATGTGTTTCTTAAGTTTCAGCCTTACAGATAAGCTTTAGTTGCTAATGAAATTGAGTCATAGTGGTAATTTTCGTATTTTCAATCAAGTCCCTTAGGCAATTAATGAAATTGGGACAAGTGTATAGTATTGAGCTGTAATCAGAATACAATTATATATTTGTACCGTGTAGGGAGAAAGAATATCGGAAAATTAAATAAAATATCCCTTTCTCCCATTCTTGGATAGTAAGGTGTTACACTTCCCCCACTAACCATGGGACACATATATGAGATTTAACATTCATATAATGACTCAATACCCTATGGCTAAAAGGATACGATCAAATCACACTTATCTCATACCACTTTTAATAGACCTTTTCACTCCAAGAATAATTTAATAGAAGGGGCATTCTCTTAGAGCTTTAGCGCTCTTAAAAGATGGCTAATTTTAACATAACTCTGAAATAACCTCTATTTTTTTTCCCTTTTTTTTTTGGGATACCCACGTGACCAATACGCAATAATTATGTGTATTTAATTAACATTTTATGCGCTTGAATAATGTGCATTCATCTTGATAAACACGTTAACGGATATGGTAGTATTTATTTCACTTCGAATATCTATATCTATCTATCTATACTATATTAAAAACACGAGCACCTTTAATGAAATGTTGTTCGTCTTTTTAACCTTTTAAAAATATATTTCATGCTAGATAAAATAGTCTTTTAATATTGTCTCCTAATATTTAGGAGTTTGAAATCAACTAAAATTATATTATAGTTATTAAATTTTTTCTTATTTGAATAATGTAGGAAATCCTCAAAGTTAAATACTTCTTAAGTTTAGGTACAAAATACCAATTTTAACTTGAAAGTGAATAAGGATGTTGTTATTGAGAATAATTGCACTAAGTATCTAGGGTTCTATTTATAATAGCATTAATTAATGCACCAAACTAACCGGCTAGAGTCTATTGATAATAGCAACATCCCTTGTTCATAAAAATGAATATAGAACTAATAGTTTTAAAGATATATAACTCTATGAATAAAAATTAGTGCAAGATTAAATCTCTTGCCATTTTATATGTGAAAATAGGGAAACAAATCTAAAATTATAATTGTCAGAAGCCATTTATGAATATGTTTTATGTAAATAAAAACTCAATACAATAAAAATAAGAAAATCATAATAAATATTATTAGAAAAATAAACAAGCAAAGTACTTATGTAAAACAATTCTCAAAAATTACTTTTTCACAATATAGACAATTAAATATATATATATTTGAATCAAGTCGGAGTTATCTTTAAAAAGTTCCAACTTATATGAACTGATTATCGTGGCACAAGAATTAACCCTACGTGAGAATTGGTTGAAAAAATAAATTCTAAATCTGATTGTAATATGCATGAAGTTTGTATTTTTACTTATATTCTGGGATAGTATTAAACTCGAAATCTGAATTTAACATGCATGAGCACTATATTTTTCAATCATAAACTCTTCGTTCTGTAAAAGCACAACATCTAGATGTTAAATCTAGGATGCATGGTTATGTGCTTGGACAGAAATGAAAGCTCTCTTGAAAATGAAGAAAGTGTAGATTAATCAAAATGTAGCATTTTCTACTTTTTCAATAGAGATTTATTATTTTCTAATCTGTTGGAAATAATTCTCATATTATTTATCTTTGATCAAATAAATAGAATAATTGATATTTCGCTTGACAAAAAAATATTTCATGTAATTTAGCTATCCTGCTTGTGTTTTCTGCAATTAACTTAAAATATTGGTTTTCAGAAAAATTCAGAACTACTCTTAAATCTTCAAGAGTTAACCCGTTCATTGAGATGATTGAAGATTTCTATAAATATAGTTTTTTCCTTGAGTTAGTTAATTAAGATCAACAATCATCATTTTTAGTAACATGTACCTTTTCTTCAACTTTTAATTTATACTAACTCGTGTATATTTATATAACAATTATGTAATTTAAAAAAAATTATATTCATAGAAACGAGGTACACGCGCAACGCGCGTACACTTAGACTAGTTATATTAAAAGTACAAAAGCCTTTAGCGAAATACCGTTCGCTTTTTTTACCCTAAAAATTGATTTTATATTGGACAAAACTGTCATATAATTATTTTTCTAATATTTAGATCTTGAAAGCAATTTTGAAAGCTACTATATATTTTATTATTAAATATGTTCCTTATTTAAACGAAATGCGTTGAAAGTCCTAAATTTTTGGACATTACAATCTATTAGGAGCGGAAATGGGAAACAAGTAGGGGTGGGCGTTCGGTCGGTTAGGTTCGGTTTGAAAAGACTCGGTTCAGTTATTTGATTTTCGGTTTGGTAAAAGTAGTAACCGAAACCGAACTGAAATAAGTTCGGTTCAATTCGATTTTTCAATTTCATTCGGTTTATTTCGAATCGATTTTCGATTTGAACATTATCATATTGGGTTCTTTCTATGTAATAATTGGACTGACTAATTTGTTAGTTTTTTCCGACTTCTTGTGTTGCTTGAATGTGATAAATCATAAATCTGATTTATTATTTCTATAAATCTGATTTGTCCATAATATTGCTCAAGAATGTAATAATAAGCTATTGTCATTTTAAGGTTCAAAGTGACAAAATATGGATTCTACTGTCCAACTAAGATGTCCAATTCATTCACTTAAAATTGGGCATAATATTATTACCTATGGGCTTAGCCTATATATAGCTTAAAGAATTCATTTGCTAATAATTTAGTTTTTGGGTTAACCGAACCAAATAAATCAATAACCGACAACCGAACCGAAAAACTGAAATTTTAAAATTTTAAACTGAAACCGACCGAAAAAATCGAATAACCGAAACCGAAATAAAAATATTTTCAGTTCGATCGGTTTCTTCGGTTCTGACCGAAATATGCCCACCCCTACATGTAAGGAGGGAAAAACATAATCTATTTAGATTTTTCTTTATTATTTTTTGAGCCAAGAGTATTGTTTTTGTTCTATAATATAATTATTAATTCTTCCGTTATATTACTTTGGACTAACGCCTTTTGAGTTATTATATTTTTATACTTTTAATACAAATAAGTACAACAAACTAAGAAGCTTTTAGACAATTTCAATATGTTCCACACAAAAAGTTTAAGTAAAAAAGATACCGTTACTGATTCAAACTAAGGACTTTTAGCAACAAGTAAATAAATTGGACAACTTCTTTTTACCTTTCAAAAAATAGATTATATCAAACAAAATTAGCATTTAATATTTTTATAATATTTATAACTTTAAAATCAACAAATATTTTGATTATTAAAACTTTCCTTATTTGAACTATATAAGAAGTCCTAAATATTTAGGAATTTGAATTCAATTAAGATTCTTTACCTTGTATAAAATCTTTCCTTATTTGAACTATGTAATATAACTATAATATATACCTTCCATTTTATTTCTCCTAAATTAAAATAAAAGAACTCGGGTTTACAAGAATTATTTATGTTTTACCTTAGTATCTTTTTAGTTCTACGAGTAGAGAGGTCGTTGAATCAATAATTGGTTGAAGCATTTTTTTTTTTTTGACAAAATATCCAACATTCAACATGACATTGGGATTTCATCTTGTAAAGCTTCAAATATTTTTTTCGAGAGTACTACATGAATTTCTTATCTTCTAAAGCTAAAATATTTGTGCAGGAATCTCGTTTTAGTATATCTATTGGAAAAGCCTATAGTGTTTTCAACCAAAGCAGTAAGTTGTTATTCACATTCTTATTGCATATATGCTTATATATTTGCATATTTTATTATCTTTAATCATGGGATTATTATGTATTTCATTAAATTTTGATTTTCTTGATGGAATTAGATTCTTGATAAACACGGTGATGATTGATGTATTTTTAGTACTATTTCATTTATTCTTGGTATTTTTTAATCTTCGACATTAGAATCAATATTCTTTTCAAATGAGCTTTTTTGGGTTGAGGGGATGTGTTTATGCTTTTGGTTGAGGATTTCATATCACTTTGACTGTCCATTGTAAAGGCGTAAATATTATGACGAGGTTACTCATTTATCTCACAGATAAGCTTCCCAAAATTTGACCTCATAAACTGAGTCTTTTTAGGACAATAAATACTAATGTTATATTTATATGTACTTTTTTTCAAATAAAATTGTAAGGTTGGGCTCTTATCAAATAGTGATAAAACGAAAAGAGATGCATAACCAGCGACTTTGAGCTTGTGATTTTTGTGCATACTGGCTTCTTGATTCTTGATTTTCTGTCGTTTAATAATTTTGTTATTTAATCATGCATAGTTTAGGAGCAGAATTTCCTTTATGGTGCTTGATTTGGACTTTATAATTAAGTAGTTCTACTTAGTTCTTTTTACTTAAGTTATTTGCACGTCTTCCCTATATCAATAAGTATAAACTTTTTAAAAATCACACAAATAAATAAATATTGTTGTATCAAACATGTATGAATTATAAAATAAAATTTTGTAAAAAATTACATTTCTTAAACATAAATTATATATTTTTTGTTTCATAGAACAATGTAAACCACCTCTACGCCAAATCTATGCTCAGTCTGAAAATTATTATTGTTATCTATAAAAACAAGAGACAATAAATATTATAGAGCTATTTGAAATATATTTTAAAAAGATGTTTTGAAAATTTTCGTATGATGGTTGAAGGAAAGAAAGAAAAGTAGAAAATTGTTATTCTTATTGGCGTTTTTTTCTAGAAAAAATAAAAATCGAGTTCAAAAACTTTGATTGCTCACATATAAAATCTTTTCTTCACGAAACTGATCAATATGTTCGAATAATCAAATAAAAGGAATTTTGGCACTTAATCCATCGGAAGACTTATGCGAGACAAAGGTTCTTCATTAATTAGTAAGTGAAAAAGAATATTCATCGCTTTCGACTCACACTTTTTTCCTTTAATTTTCAGTTTACAACTCAAAGATATTATGTGTGATTTTTTAAAATTTTATTTTTTATTGATAAGGTACACTAGTCTATACTATATTAAAAGCACGAAAACCTTTAGCGAAATATCATTCGCCTATTTTATCCTTCGTAAGTGCGTTATATGTTGGATATACTTGTAATTGTAATCAATAATGTTTTTGGCCAAAATCAAAAAATATCGTATGCTTCCTTTTAGGTTTAGAATTCTTTAAAATTTATACTACCTGGGATTCTTACATTACAGTTTTCTTTTCTTTGGTTTTGTTTCCTTTAGGTTTAGGATTCATGGGTTTTCGTTTACTTCTTTGGATTCGTTCTTTTTAATTATGGTATGTCTTTTCTCCATTGTTCCTTTTGTACCGGTTTAAGATGCAATTTTCATTGTCTCTTTTGTGTAAATATAGGATTCATTTTAATGTTAGTTTACGGAACGTAGTTTGCGGTAACGTCGTGTCTTCACTTTATTTATTTTTAGGATTTAATTTAGGTTTCTAGAATTTTAGAACCAAAATTGTTAAAATAAGGAAGAACTAAACACTTCTATAAAAGAAGCCACTATCCTATATTCTTTATTATAAATTGTTTATAGTATCAATGTTAGTATAGGTAAATTAGCTTGTGAATTGAGGTAAATTTTCTATCTTGTTCTATTCTTGAAATTATGTAATAATGATTGTTAATGCATTACTGATGAACAAATGTATATTGAAAGTTTGTCAATTGCGATTATATTTATAATGTTTCATATATATATGATCATTGATTTATGACTCATATACGAATATTGTGTAATGACCCAACCGGTCATTTTAACTTTTAGAACCTCGTTCCCTAAAATAAAATTTTTCGTATGTGCTTTTAATGATTTATGACTTTCGGGGATGGTTGGTTCGGGATTTGGAAGTGTTTGGGTTGAAACCGGAACACTTGATTCCTTAAGTTGGCCTTAAAGTGCTAAATTTGACTTCGGTTAACATTTTAAGAAAACGATCCCGGAATAGAATTTTGACGATTCCAACAGCTCTGTATGATGATTTTGGACTTAGGAGCGTGTTCGAAATTTTATTTGGAAGTCCGTAGTTAAATTAGGCTTGAAATGGCTAAAATAGGAATTTAAGTTTGGATGTTTGACCGGGAAGTTGACTTTTTGATATCGGAGTCGGAAAATCCAGTTCTGAAAATTTTCATAACTCCGTTATGTCATTTATGACTTGTGTACAAAATTTGAGGTCAATCGGACTTGATTTGATAGGTTTCGGTATCGAATGAAGAAGTTGGAAATTTTAAGTTTCATTAAACTTGAATTGGAGGATGATTCGTGGTTTTAGAGTTGTTTGATGTTATTTGAGATTTCGACTAAGTTCGTATGATATTTTAGGGCTTGTTGGTATAATTGGTTGAGGTCCCGAGAGGCTCGGGTGAGTTTCGGACGGCTAACAGATCATTTTTGGCTTTTGGAACATTGCTGATAGCTGCTGGGAATTTTCTTCTGATTTCCTTATACGCGATCGCGTGGATTTGGTTGCGATCGCGTAGGCTTAATTTGGCAACTGAGAATTTATTCTATGCGATCGCGTGGGCAAGTCCGCGATCGCGTAGGTTGGATTCAGTTGTGCTATGTAAACGCGTGGCTAGTGGCTAAGGCTGCGTTCGTGAAGAGGAAACGAAGCAGAAGCTAACTACGCGCTTAATGCTTCGCGATCGCGTAGGCTTGCGTAGACTGTGCTTCCCGATCGCGTGGGATTTTTCGCGATCGCGTAGGGTTAATGTTTGGGCAGTAAAATTTGTGCTACGCGATCGCGTGAGGAAGTTCGCGATCGCGTAGAAGAAATCACTGGGCAGGGAGTTTAAGTTTTGAAAATGGGACCATTTTTAACGATTTGGAGCTCGGATTTAGGCGATTTTTGGGAGATTTTCAGAGAAAACAACGGGATAAGTATTCTTAACTCAATATTGGTTAAATTACCTGAATCCATCACTATTTTTATCATTTAATTGGTGAATTGAGTTGGAAAGGTTTGAAAATCCTCTTGGATAGATTTGAGGATTTGAGGGCCGAATTGTTATCGGAATTTAGTGATTTTGGTATGGGTAGACTCATGGTTGAGTGGTGTTCATATTTCGTAACTTTCGCCGGATTCCGAGATGTGAATCCCACGAACGAATTTTTAATTAATTTCGAAATTTTTATTGAAAATGTAGTATTTGTTTTATAGAATTGATTCCTATAATTTTTAGTGATTTTATCAAATTATATTTGGCTAGATTCGAGCCAGACAGAGTTGGATAATCGTGGAAAAGTCTTTCTAGTAGATTAAATTGGAGCAAGACGAGGTAAGTCTCTTGTCTAATCTTGTGAGGGAGAAATTACCTCATAGGTGGAAAAAATTAAATAATTATTGCTAATTGTGGGGGCTACGTACGCATGAGGTGACGAGAGTCCGTGCGTAGCTACTATTAATACTAAAGTCCGGGTAGTTTAGGACTTAAAGCATGCATTACTTGTGTAAATTGTATTCTTTGATTAATGTATGAATATATTGTGAATTGTTAGATAAAGATATTAAAGGATGGAAATTTCATATGCTTGCTTTTCTGTTTAAATCAACTAATTGTTAAAAGAAATTGTTCTTCCTCCCAAATTTATCTTATAATAAATATATTCTCCTTCCAGAGGCACATAAGAAAATGTCCACCTTTCTTGTGGAGCGGGCCGAACGCCTCAGCAGGATAGATGCATCTATGGATCGCGCCGCACGTTCCTCGGCAGTGTACACGACACTCTGGATCGGGCCGTACGTCCTCGGCAAAAATCGTGCTTAATAATAATAATAATTATTATATGATACTTTAATAATTTATTTCAGCTTGCGAAGCTAATTGATAAATTGAAAAATTCTTGGAATTTAATGAATTATTATTCTTGCTTGTTAAAGAATTAATTCTTATTCCTGTAAATATTATTTAATTGATAAATTAGAAATTATTTGAATTGAAGGAATTTAATTAATATATTGAGAATTGTTGCATTTGAAGGAATTTGATTATTTCTGCTGATTAAATAAATTATTTTAAATTCTGTAAATCATGCTGATTTAAATATCCTAGTCATATTTCAATTATTATTATCGACCCATAGTGAGTGTCAAAGTGGGTCATCTCGTCTCTACCACTTCGAGATTAGGTTTGATACTTACTGGGTATACGTTGCTTACGTACTCATACTACACTGGCTGCACTTTTTGTGCAGGAACTGAGGCAAGTACTAGTGGAGGACCTATCGTCTTACACCCACGTTATCCAGAGGCATAGTGGTGACCTGTTTCTCTGATCCGTTCTGCAGCTACTAGTGTCTCTCTTTGTATTTTTTTTTATTCTGTCTATTTTTATTTCAGACAGTATTTGAGGTTTTGTATAATCTACTAGATGCTCATACACTTGTAACACCAGATCTTGGCACACACATTGATAGAGTTTGGGTTTTATTAATTCTCTTGGTTTTAAATTTTGTCAATGAATGCTTAATTTATTAAGTTGGCTTGCCTAGTCATAGTGTTGGGCGCCATCACGACCTATAAATAAAATTGGGTCGTGACATATTGTGTACATGTCCTTTGGGTTGTTGCATTTGCACATAAAATTAGTTAGACATTTTAACTCATATAAATTAAATATTTTATTAATTTAAGACTTTTGATAGTTTTAATTACTAATTGTCATGCCAGCTCAGGTTGCTGATATTTTGTAAGAAAAAATTAAATTTAATTACCTCTTTTAATTGACTGTATTATACATATCACAATATTAAATTATGTTCTTAAAGAATAGCTCTTGGCAATTGGTGTCCTTGCATCTACCCAAAATTTTAACAGTTTTTATTAGTTCAGGTAAATAATTCTCCTTATCGATCTCTTATATAATATTTAATTTTATTAGCAATGTTTTGATGTTTAATTTATTACGTTCTAAAAGTTATATGGTTTGTTGCGGTTTAGCTACGATAATTCTCTTACACTTGAGCTTTGAGGTTGAGATATTTCTTAATATCAATTTACTTTAAACTATATGCTAAGTCTACTTTAGCTTTATTTGATATTTATGCTACTATTAAAAGAAAATAATTTTACTGTGCATAAAGTTATACTTAATTAATGAAGTGTGTTTTTGTATATGTGAACAAAAGCATATTAATCTTCAATTTTACATGATCTTGCTCAATATATGATCTCCAAATAAATTCATAAATAGAAACAATTTATGTTCGTCAATATTAGTGATGATGGATTATAGTTTTCCATAAAAAATTGCGAACTTTAGAGGATCCTAACTAGGTTAGAAGGGGTGACAAGGTAAAAAGCGTTTAAATTAATAGTTTAGTAGTATGCACATTTTGGTTGGATTAACATACCTCAATGCATTAGCAAATAACTTTTAATATGTTAACTCCTTATTAGTGGTTCAAGCATTTCTTTTAAATCTTCTTTTAAATAAAATTTATAAAAATTTGAATATTGGCTATAAGAGATATTAGATAAGATGCAACAATATAGTTGTTATTAACTCATAAAATATATTATTTATAATTACATACATCACCATCTTAACTAATCGAAGTGTTGACTGTTGCAGGTTCAGAAGATATCCAAATATTTGAATTCAGCTATTACATCAATATAGTTACGCTCATTTTTTATTTCAATTGCACGTTGAATTTATTTGGACGTTAATTGCTATTATACATAGTTTGTTCTCGTCATATATAATTTTCTTACTAATAAACGCGTCTTACACGTGCAATGTACGTACCTTAAAACTAGTACTATATTAAAAGCACGAAGGCCCTTAGCTAAATGTTGTTCGCCTTTTTTATCCTTTAAACATAGAGTATACATCGGATAAAATAGTCATTTAATAATTTTTTTCTAATATTTAGGAATAGTCATTTAATTTTTTTCTTAATATTTAGAAATAATTATTTAATTATTATTCTAATATTTAGGACTTTAATTTTTAGTTCTAGAATTCATACACTTTCAACTCCATTTAAATTTAGGAATATTAGATAAGCACATTCAATTACAAACTAGTATAGTTTCAACAACTTTCGATTTAAGAGTATTTTTTCTTTCTTTTTCTTCTAACTTTTGTAGACCGCTTGCCTTTTATTTTATTAGAATATTTTTGAGGTTAGTTCACAATCTTTTCAAATATACAATTTTAAGAGTACAAATCATCTCACTAAGTAATATTAAAGCTTTTACCATTCTATACGTGAAAACAAAATAGTAAAAAAAAATTGAGGTTACAATTCACCGAAAATCATTTACATGTGTTTATGAAAGTAAAAAATAAATACAACAAAATAAGAAATCATAACAAATTAAAAAATTAAAAAGAAAAAATATTTTTGTAGATTTTATCATAAATATTTTTTAGAAAATATAAGCAATTAAAATATTTTTTTAATCAAATTGGATTTACTTTTAAAAATCTTTATTTAAATGAGAACTGATTATAAGTACACAAAGAAAAACAAAATGTTACATATGTGGGAATTGATGAAAAGAATAAATTCTAATTTTGATCTTAACATAAATTTCATATTCTAAGTCCTTTCACGATAGTATGAACGTAGCCCTTTCATAATCAAACAAATGCAAGTAATACTACTACAATCATATACTCTTGCTTTCTATGGAAAACAACATTCAGATGCATCCAATGAAGAATCTGAGATGTATGATTATGTGTTTCGACAAAGAAAGAATTATAGATTAATCATATTATAGCGGTTGAATTAATCCACTTTTTTCATAATAATTTAATTTTACAATAATATTTTACTCTTTTCAAATATTTTGGAAACAATTCCTATATAGTATTTTTTTTAAACAATCGATCAAGCTGCAGTTTTATCATGAGAAAAAAAAATATCTTTTGAAAGTTAGTCGACCATATTTTTGTCTTTTTAGAATGAATTTTAAAACATGTGATACACGCGCAACACGTGTACTCTAATACTAGTACTATATTAAAAGCACAAAAACCCTTAACGAAATATTGTTCGTCGTTTTTACCCTTTGAAGATAAATTCTATATTGAATAAAATTGTCATTTTACTTATCTTCCTAATATTTAGGACTTTTACATCAACTAAAATTCTATTTATTATAAATTTTCTTATTTAAACTCCAAAAAAACTAAATTAAAAAATCAATGAAAAGTTTATTTTATATAAATGATTCACTTTAATTATGATATAACTATAACTATACTTTTTCTAATATTTAGGGGAAAAGGCAATAAAAGAGGCCGAACATTACGGTAAATTAACGTTTTCGAATTTTCTTTCACTAGGAGTACTTAATTTTGTTTGGCCAAAATCACTTAGAGCCCGTTTGGATTAGCTGATTTGAAGTAGCTGATAAGCATTAGGTGCTGAAAAATACTTTTAAGTGCTGAAACTGATTTAATAAATAAGCAGTTACGTGTTTGGATACAAGTGCTGAAATTGATAATAAGTTGTTGCAATACTTGATAAAAAAGTGCTGATAAAATCTTTTTCTGTTAAAATGAATTAAATAACCTTAGAAGTGTTTACACTTATAAGGAAGTAATTTCTTCAAAATTTTAGATTCCAAATCGATCCAAATACAAAATATTCTATTTGTCATTTTATTTTAAATACAACTGTACTTAGATAAGATAACTTTTATGATAAATATAATTTATTTTATGATAAACATATAATCATAAGTTATAATAATTAATAAATTGATAAAAATTTCTCAGTAAAAAATAAACCTAAATATGACAAAATATTTGAAGAGAACCAAACACTGTCTTTATTACCACAACACGTAGAAAGCAACATACCAAAAAATTTGATATGTTCTCATTTATTACATACAGTTCAAAGATTAATACACAATCACATAGATATAAATATGCAAAGGAATAGAGAATTTTCTTATTAAATAGTCAATGAGCATTGCAGACTTGAAGAGGCGAGGGGGGAGGGGGGTTAGGTTGAAATAGTACTTGAGGCAGTGAGTATCGATGCAAAAGTTTTGTTCAAAAAAGAATATCTTAAGAATAAAATAGTAAAAATTTTGGTCAAACTTAAAGTGCTTATAAGCTAAAAATTTATAAGTTGGGGGTGACCAACTTATGGTTTTTGACTTATTTTTGACTTATAAGCACTTGGCTTATAAGCACTTTTAACTTTACCAAACGCGTAGATAAGTCGTTTGGTAAACCGAAAAGTGCTTATAAGCTAGTTTGACCAGCTTACAAGCTTAGCCAAACACCCTCTTAGCTTGACCTTTCCATGTTTCTATTTTGTTTAAATTTTATTTTGTGAAAAATAAATCATAATAACATTGCATATAATTAGCTACTAAGTTTTTGAGCATCGAAAAGTCATTCTTACCAATTAAAAGTATATGGTCGACTTTTATATTCATTAAATTGGATTACACTAAACAAAATAGTTATTCAATTATTTTCAAACAAATAAGACTTTTTAATCACATAAAATTTTATTTACTAAATTTTTATTTATTAGAATTATGATGTTCTAACATTAAGGACTTTAAAATCAATTAAGAATTTATCTTATTTACTAATAGTAAAAACTAAATACTAAGGGCCCTTAGAATCTTTTTAACATTATTTGTTCATTATCACAAATCTATCTATCTATATCTATTTTTATTATATTAAAAGCACGAAGCCCCTATCGAAATGTCGTTCGCTTTTTTTTACCTTTTAAAAGTTAATCTCACATTAGGCAAAATAGTCATTTAATTATTTTTCTAATATTTAAGACTTCAAAATCGACTAAAATTTTACTTAAGAAGATCCTAATATTTAGGACCTCAAATTCAATTAAAATTTGCCTTATTAAATTTTTTTCGTATTTGTCCAATTTTTATAAATATCCTATTGGAGTTTAGTACGTGTCCATTAAAGTTTTTTAAATTCTTAGCCTCTAAGGTATATAATAGTATTTTTTTCTCCAAATTACCAATAATTGATTACCTAGAAATATGGAACATCCATCAATAATGATGTTCGCCTTTTTCTTTTAAATTTTTAAGAGTTTTGATTTAATTTTAACTTTAAATTTCTAGAAGTTTAAACTAATATGGTGTTAATTTAGAAATAAATTAAGCTACAGTCTGAGTTTGCAATTACAATTAATTTTTTAAACTTAAGATAAACTAATGTATTTGGAACTCTTGAAATAACTATAAATTTGTCATTTTCCCCTGATAATATTGAAAAATTGACCTCAACATTGTGAACTCTTGAAATTTCAAAAATTTTATTAGCAAAGTGCATTCGAATTGAGTTTAGGATAATATATTAACTTTTATTTAGTATTGGATGAACGTGCAAATAAGGGAATTAAGACTTAAATCAATAAGAATCAAGGCAATTTTTTTACACAAGAAGAGGTTCATTTGACTTGTATATAGTTTTGGTTAACTTTGAATGAAGAACTATTTTTTTTTTTGTATAATGACATTATGAACGTAGAGTTTACAAAGAGATGCTAGATGAGATACAACAACGTAGTATATTTGTATCTTATATAATAAAATATTTATAACTATAAATACTATTGAACTAATACACTAAATTCACTCATAAAATGTTGAATTTAACTATATATTGTATCAATGTACTAATATTTTGTAACGACCCGACTTGTCGTTTTAAGAATTAACGCATCGTTCAATGACTTAAGGTTTTGAGCAGCTTCATATTATGTGTATTGACTTGCGTGCATGGTTGAATTCAGTTACCGGATGATTCAAGGTGATTTGGGACACTCGGTCCCTAAAACGGAAGTTTAAGTTTTAGAATTTTGATCATAGTCGGGAATGTGTGAACACGACTCCGGAATGGAGTTCTGTCAGTTCCGTTAGCTGTGTTGGGTGATTTTGGACTTAGGAGCATGTCCGAAAAATTATTTAGAGGTCTGTAGTGGAATTAAGCTTGAAATGGCGAAAGTCAAATTTTTGAAAAGTTTGACCGGGGGTTGACTTTTTAATATCGGGGTCGGAATCCGATTCTGAAAATTTGAATAGTTTCGTTATGTCAATTATGACTTGTGTGCAAAATTTAAAGTCATTCCGGATTGATTTGATGTGTTTCGGCACAAGAAATAGAATTTGAAAGTTCAAAATTCATAGATTTTTATTTGAGGTGTGATTCATCATTTTGATGTTGTTCGATGTGATTTGAGGCCTTGAGCAGGTCCGTGTTATGTTATGGGACTGGATAGTGTGATTGGACGGGGTCCCAAGGGGTTCAGGTGGGTTTCGGGATGGTTTCAGATCATTTATAGGCCATTTATAGCTGCTGATTTTTGGCTACAACAGTGTGCTATGCGATCGCGTGTAATTGGCCGCGATCGCGAAGCACAAAATGGGGGGAAATGGCCAGTGAATCGCTATCGGGGAAGGCCTTTCGCGATCGCGGAAGGCCTTTTGCAATCGCGTAGAGGAAATTTTTTGTTGCACTGATCCGAATTTGGAAGCTTATATCTTACAATCTATAAGGAATTTGGAGATGATCCAAAAACTAAGGTTGTAGCCATTTATGTCTAATTTTCAGAAAGGCAAACCATTTAGTAATTGGAGTTGTTTACAAAAAGTTATGGTAGATATACTACAGGCTGTCCGCGAAGAATTTAAAAATCTCTGTTGCATAGGGCTGACTTTGGAAGCTTATATATAGAAATATATAAGAAATTGGGAGATAAGCGACAAATGAAAGTTATAACTCTTGGAATCTAGTTTTCAGAAAGTTAAACCATTTATCATTTAGAATTTTGTACAAAAAGTTATGACCATTATACTAGAGGCTGTCTCGAAGAGTTTGGGGAGTTTGTTCTTCGCGAACGCGAATGGTTTTCCGCGATCGCGAAGAGCAATTTTGGGGCTGAAAAATTTTGTACTCCGCGATCGCGAAGAGTAAATACCTGTGCAGTAGCTATATTTCGAGGTTTCAGCCATTTTTAATATATTTGGAGCTATAGAGCTCGGATTAAAGCGATTGTTGAGGCGATTTTTACCATATGGATTAGGGTAAGTGTTCTATATCCTAAAGTGATTATACTTCATGGTTCTATGGTTATATTAATTATTTATTTCGGATTTAAATAGAAGAAATCAAGATTTTTACAAAATCTTCCAAAAATAAAAATTTAAGATTTGGAGGTCGAGTTGTTATCGAAATTTGATAAAATTGGTATAGTTGAACTCGTATCGGAATGGGTGTTCGGATTTCATGAAAATTATATCGGGTTCCGAGAAGCGAGCCCCGCATTGACTTTTGTTGACTTTTTGGAATAAATTTTTAAGTCGACATATTATTATATTGTTTCTGATGAATTTTAATGAAGTTATGCAATTAATTTGGATAGATTTGAGTGGTCCGAGGTCAATTCGAGCAAGAAGGCGATTTTGGAATATCGGCCTAACTTCAAAAAGGTAAGTGTCTTGCTTAACCTCGAGTGGGGGAATTACCCCTTAGGCATCGAGTCTTATGTGCCATTTGTAAAATGTGAAAAGCCATGTACGCGAGGTGACGAGTACGTACTCGGGCTAATATGTATAAATTTTATTGAGTTAAAGTCTTGAGCATATTATGTGGTAAATTGGATAATTGTTGGTATATATTTAATCATCTATTTGTCGTACCTAAATCCTTGTTGTTGTTGAATCTGTTGTTATATGACAATTTGATGTGATTGTTACTTGATTATTTATGTAATTCCGTGAATTTGTTGGTTTGATAATTATTGGAATTTAATTTCATTATGGATTTTTTCTCTGCAAATAATTAATTAAATGAGCTTAAGAAGAAGTGTTTATATAATTATTGAAAATTTAAATTTAATGAAGACTTTGCTTTATGTTGAGTAATTTCTATCTCTATTGATTGTTTTTGGGTGTTGTGCACATTATGGTCGAGCCATGGGCTCCTTATTGTGGAAAATAATGTATTGTTGGTTTCTGTGGCAAGTTATAATATTTGGGTACTTGATGTGCAATTTATGATATGTTGTAAGATTTGAGCACTTGATGTGCAATTTGTGATATGTTGTAAGATTTGAGCACTTGATGTGCAATCTGTGATATGTTGTAAGATTTGAGCACTTGATGTGCAATTTGTGAAATGTTGTAATATTTGAGTACTTGAGCTGCAAGTTGTATTATGTTGTGATATTTGGGCACTTGAGGTGCGATTTGTGAAATATTGTGATATTGATACGCATACGGTGAGATAAGGGTGGCTCGAAACGCGTGGCTAGTGGGGGAACTACTAGAAGTCATGTGGTGATATAAGGTTAGGGTATTGAAACACATGCGGTGAGATAATGATGGCTTGAAACGCGTGACTAGTAGGGGAACTACTAGAAGTCATGCGGTGTGATAAGGATGGCTAAAAACACGAGATGCTATTTCGGAAAAAATGATTTCTTTAAAATTAAATGTGAAGGCTCCCGCGATGATATAAGGAAATGAGATATTGTGAATTTATTTATGATTTGAGACTACGAGGCGGTACCTCGGGAGTGTCCTGTTGATATTTCTTTATTTATGTTCTTGCCTTGGGTGATTTTGTTTCATTTAATATGTAAATTATTGTCTTCTTCCGTGATGTACTAGTTGTTTTTATTATTATGTGTTTTGTGCTCCTAGTTGTATTGTATTGGCTTTAGCTTTTTAGCACGAGACTCTAAAGAGGTATATTTCTAGTTTTCTTACTAATTTTCGATGATTGAGTTGATTTAAATAAAAGAAATTATTATTATATTTTAAATTAAATAGTTTTACAACCAACCCAGTAGTTTATCTGATGCTTTAATTTAAGTGCAATATTATTTTATTCACCCAAATGATTTTAAAAAAAAATTAATTCTTTGTTGATTTCTTACTTGAGTTAAAAATTCTAAACTCACTTTAGTGAAAATAAATTGATCATGTAGATCTTATATACATTGAGGATATTGGCACGTGAATTGTCCGTGTAGTTGTGATATGAAATGAGAGCATGAGGTGCCGAAAAAATATGATGATTTAATTATGGGCACGAAGTGCCGTGGAGATATGAAAAATATATTGAGACCCGTGTTTATGAAAAATATGAAAATGGGATGAGGCCCGTATTTTTATGATTATGAAATGAGGTGTCACATGGTGACTTTTTAATTGAAGAATTATATTCAAAATATTTATTTAGAAGGATTTTTATTTAGAAAGTATTATATGAAAGAATTATATTTGATGAATATTATATTTCAAAGAGAGTTATTGGGTAGAATTATATGTGAATGACACTTATTTGAAGAATTTGATTTAATTGGGTGTACTTATATTTATTATTTATTGAGCGATATTAAATGGTATTTTGTTATCTTGCTGTGCATATCACTGGTTGTTTTATGATGTCCTTATTGTTATATGTTTTCTACTATCTTGTATATTATAGTGCACATGCTATTAGACTAGTGAGTGTCTTGAATATACCTCGTCTCTACTTCAGTGAGGTTAGTCTTGATACTTACTGGGTACCGACCGTGGTGTACTCATACTACACTTCTGCATATTTTGTGCAGAGCCAGGTATTGAAGATATCAGACTTAAGCAGATTTAAAGCAGGACCGTAAGGATTCAAGTTAGAGCTGCTTGGTTGTCGCAGTCCCTTGGAGTCTTTTCATTTCATTGTACTATTAATTTTTAATCAAAGTATTGTATATTCGGTCCTCATGATCATTCCATGTATTCAGTTAGAGTTCGTGACTCAGTACTACCAGTCTTGGGAGGTTGTATATTCATATTTATTCCGCTATTAGTTTTTATTACTTATTTAAAAAAAAATAGCTTCAAAATATAATAGAAATCGGCTTACCTAGTCTTAGAGACTAGGTGCCATCACAACGCCTGTGGTGTGATTTTGGGTCGTGACATATTTATTTTCATTATTTAAACATATATTGCGTTTAGTTTTGCTTCCGCTTCTATTTTTCAATAATTTATATACGTTTTATATTGATTAACATGCACGTACACTAAAATTAGGGTAATTGCAAATTAGGGACACTCAAAATTCTTTTCTAATAACTAAATATTATTGTCTATAAATAGTGAATATTTATTTTCATCCATAATTCAATTTTCCACAGTTTCTTAAACAAATAGGAAAAACAATTAAGTAGTGAGTACTAACTTTTTTATTTAGATCTTACGTGGTCTTTGAAACATTTCTACTGATAAAAAGATTTAAAAGCTATAGCATCTCTCTTTCTAGTCTCTAATATCTAGCTGCCTGCGAATTGTGAAATTTCCCCATATAGGGCTTCAATTTCTTGCACTCTTTTTTCTGTTCAATCAATTGAAATTACCAAAATACACCTCCCAAATTGCACACGGGGAGGAGTATGAGTATGGTCGGCGGCGATTCAAACAAGGAGAATAGCACCGGCGCCGGCGAAGGCGTTACAATCAACGTCCGATGTTCCAGCGGCTCGAAATTCTCCGTGAAAGTTAACCTCGATTCCACCGTAGGATCCTTCAAGTCTATTCTTGTACAGCACGCAAACATTCCTGCTGAAAATCAGAGATTGATCTATAAAGGCCGCATCTTAAAAGACGAGCAAACTCTCGAAAGTTACGGTACGTTAATTATTCACTTTTTTTTTCTTTGGTTTTCGATAGTAAAGATGATCAACTGCTGGTGCGTAATTAATCAGTTCACTAATTAGATAATTACAGGGAAATCTCTTGATAAATGATAAACATCAGTAATTAATAATCTGGTAAAAATGGTAATTGACCTGCTACCACCTGTTAAAATTGTCTGATAATATATAAAAAACTTAAATCCAATTAATATATTGATTTTAAGTTATATGCACTGATAATTTTTTACACTTCTGTACTTGCCATTTATTTTAGGTTAGTTATTAATGCTATTAAATAGTGTTACCTGCAAATACTTTCTAACTGACCTTATTGTGTAAATAGCTTTTTACACCGTAAGTGCGAAGAACTTTAATTCTTAACATATTTGGAATTTGTATTGAAATATGGTGTAACAAACTTGGTACTACCCATATGCAATTCCACAATAGTAACAATTCAGAATTCAAATGGAGATGACAGAATTAGCACTCAGCGATTTAGTACTCCATGTATACTGATCAGTAAACTGGAATTACAGCTCAAATAGAAAGAAGAATATATAATGAAAGTGCAGAAAATAGAACTAAGAAGCAAACTCAATCTAAGAACATCACTCGAACATCAGCATTAATTCGACCGACGAACTCCACCGTTATGTAGAAGAAGAGAATTAGCTATGACTATCAGCTAGGAGCGATGAAAACTTGAAGAAGATGATGGTGTACACTTGAATAGAGAAGAGGAATTGTAGAGGAAATGCAGACAGAGAAGGAGACGAACAAGAAAAGAGAGCGATAGAGAGAGAGAGAGATGTTCCAAATTGCCTCTTCACAAAATTTCAATGTTTTTATACGAGGGATGTGGTCTAATCCCGCAATTGCGTTGACAACGTCAAACCGTGTCCTCTAATTAGAACAAAACAATCGTCTCAATATATATTGGATAGTATCCAAGTCGAATCCGCAAGGAGCAATTTTGATTGTAGTTAAGCCTAAGTCTAATTACTATGGCCTTATACGATGCCAATTATCTTTCTTAAGCTGGATTTTGTTAATCTAAATACAATTAAGTTAGCAACTAATGAGCGAATGGAAAGAGTGAGTTACTTCAAGTAAAGGAAGCCTAGGATTGTTCACCACCTCTATGTGCCTAATTAATGGGATTTTTGCCGATTTAGCTTACTTAATTGGGTAGTTATTATGGTCTACTATAATTACCCACTGGTATATCCCGATAATTAATGGGCCTACTCCCAATTGCTATTCCTAGCTGTCAGAAGTGCATTAATAACTGAATATAGTATATAGGGGATGAGGTTAGCAATTCCCCGCAATCTCTATTGATCAAACACTCTAATTCCTTGAGTAATTAGATCAACCCAAGCTTAAATCTACTTTCCTAAGCAAGACCCAGCTAACAGGGAATGATTTAGTGTAGGTATCCACTTAATTTAGCCAAATGAACACATATTCAAGTAGATAATAATAAACCCAATCTAGATAAAGCAAGTAATCAACTACCCATCAGTTAAACAACATAAATTTGGTTGACAACCCTAGAGATTAGTCTAGCTACTCATAATTAAAGCAATGAAACATAAACTAAGATAGGATTCATAATGGGTAACAAGAGGTGGTTAAAATTGGACTTGGGAGACAATCTTGGTGGATTCCTCCAATAGCCCTCATCTCCATGATCTGGAATTTGCATTTACTCTACCGAACACATACCCAACGCTTCCTTTCACCTTCAGCTGAGGTCCCTTTCCATGGAAGACAAAGAGCCTGAATGGAGAGCACCCTAGGGCGATGTGCGTAATAGAGAATGTGAATTTTGTAACCAACACATAAATTGGCTAGTAACTTCTTATTTAGCAGCTTATCAGAAGAGCTATTCACTTTTCCCACACGTCGTGAAGCAAAGGCATTACAAGTGTAAATGGTTGGGTGTACTTCCCTTTTCAACACCTCTTACGGAATATAAGGAGTCTCTTTAGAATCAGAATTCCTTAACCTTCCCCTATCGTCAGTCCCATCATCCTTACGCTCAATTTTTCCTAACTTCTATTGCAAAGCTCTTGATTTTTCCATTTCTGTTTGCTAAGTAAGATAGCTCCGTGTGGTCTGGAGTTGTTCCAGCATGCTTTTTCAGTACTACCACCTTATTCTTTAGGAAAACCTATTACCTCTTGTTTGATCTCAACCATGTCAGGTGTACCTTGCCATAAGAGAAAAGGCCCTTACTACTTTCATTTCCTGATGCAATAGCAATATTGCCAAAATATCTCTATGGATTGAAGCAATAGAATCCTCTGCCACATACACGTTTACATCAGCCCAAGCAGTCAAACCATGTGAAAGTTCGGCACCAGTAGGCACATTTTCATCAACTACGCTGTCATTGCACAATTTCCAGCATTTGTAGACTGTAGTATGCTGACTAGGCTTATGAATGGGCTGAGAATGCAGCTGGGAGGTAGAAGTTTTCAAGATCGCTTTGCTCCTTTTTAGGTAAGCCTCAATAGTCTTTCTTGCGACCTTGCCTGCTCAACTGCTTGGTCAAAGTGGTTCGTCGAAATACCTGATAGCCATCTTAATTTCTTCTTTGAATCCACCTGTGAATCTTGAAAGGAAGTAGGCATCATTGAGTGTTGGAGTGCGGATATCATCTGTGCTCCAAGGCCTTCAAATTTCTCAAGCTACTCTTCAACAGATCCCTTTTGAACCAACCTGTTCAACTCTTCTTCAAGGTTTTATTGTGTGTGATGGATGATCCTCTCTCCCTACATTGGGTTTCATTTCTAAACCTGTCATCTAAGACATATCAAGAATGTAGAGATTAGAGAATTCGCCCCCAATGCCTCGGTCTTCGATTTGATTTCCAACTTCTCTGCAGTCTCCACTTATTTTTGCACTGTACAGTTGCAACGGATATGTGGAATATGCTTTATTCTGTTTTAGAATTAGCTGGGTTATACCATACAACATCAAGTTTTTGAGAGTTGGAGCAGCTGCAAAGTTGACAGTACCATCAGGAAAATCTGGAAGTTGATACCTGCTGGTGTTTTATGGAGCATATGGAATGAATGGAATAGAAGATGTTTTGATGGACTATCAACTCCTTGCCACTCTTCAAGGCGGAATGCCGCTTGTACCTATATAGTTGGGCCAATGTATCCCCTGTAGATTCCCCTGATAACTTTTTGAACTTTTAGCTCCTTGGTCTTAAGATAGCCTTTTTGTGATGGAACTAACAGGCCTTTTGCTTTTTGCTTTTATTTTCGAACTGTTTTGCATCTTCTTGATGCCATTATTGAAGCCAATTACTTCATTAAAAAAAGAAAAATTCAAACTACAAAGGGACTAAAAAGGGTAGCTTAATTGGAAAGCTCCCTCCACCTCCGACCTTGAGGTTGGGAGTTCGAGTCATTCATCAAGGGAGCAAAACGGAGAAGGCCACTTTTGACCTCTAGGGAAGAGGGATTGGTAGGTTTAGGTTACCATATCAACAAAAAAAAACAAAGGTAATTGAACTGAAAGAGAAATAAACAGTAATGAAAATTGAACTTTGAACAACTAGATGAAGCTTGCGGATCTGTAAAAATTAGAAGAATTGAGAAGAGGAGAAAGGAAATCAGAAGAATGGTGTGAAGGATTGGAAAAATATTGGAATTTTGTGTTATGTCTTTTTCTATCCTTCAGCTAGATTGTTATACTTATTACCCTTAAATCACCGTTCAAGTCCATTAATCCAAAGCTAATCCTCACTGTCCATGTCTCCCTTTGTTTTAGTCAAATTTCCCGAACTTCTTAGTTGATCTCGGTAAAAGAGCAGCCCGGTGCACAAGGCATCCCGCGTTTGCGCAAGGTTCGGGGAAGGGCCGTACCCTATGGGCATATACATTTCTTCGGATAGGGGATTGATAACTTGCGATTTTGATTTGGTTATGAACTCTTGTATTTTTATTTTTTTGAAAAAGAAATGAACGTATTGTAATTATGAACCCTTGTATTTAACTATTGAGTATTAGAGTGAAATCAACAAATGGAGGAGTGGAATAGATATTGAGGATTAAGCTGGCCGCCCCTAACTAGCTTGGAATAGAGGCGTAGTAGTAGTAGTTGCTCCTTTGATATTTTGTTTTAGGTTATAATATGTAATCTTTACTTATTATTATGCTTGTAATGGGACTGTTAATTCTTTTAATATCTGATAATTGGAATTGGGGCTTATCTGCTGAAGGTGAGCAAAGATGAAGAAAATGAGCTTTATTGGCTTCAATATATGTGGCAAATTGTATTGTTTGCTAATATCCTTTTGGTATCTACTTTTAAACAACGTGAGTCTTTTCTTGATAAAAAGAACATGGGCATTGTTTACTTGATAACGTGTTACCAGACAGTGAAAGAGAGGTGCTGCTTGGGAGGAGTGATTAATAATTTGTTCAATGCGCAAGAATGTGTGCACGAACTGTTTGCCATATTAGAGGGGTAGTCCTAGTTTTGAAAATCAGTTGATTGGAAGTTCTAGACTGATGTTGGATTGTGGACATACTAATGCTGAACATGCTGACATGGAAGATGGAGTACTATATTGTTTGACTTGACTTAGTGACAGCAAGTTAGAAACTGAATAGTAGGATGTCTACACTGCTGTAGCCTCAAGTGTCTGACAGATTGAGGGGATAACTAAAAAGTTCTGAAGTAATTGCTTTGACTTGTGGGAAGCTATTGTTAAACTATACTGTATTAGTAGACCATTTATAACTAAAAAGTGTCTTACTCGGTCTTTCAGGAATTCAAAATGTTATTATATATTTGTCTGAAAAAGAAGGATCTGTGTTTATTACATTTTTTGCATAGAAGATAAAACTCAAAACCATTCATTTGGTAACTTTTTCCAAGAAAGTGCCAAAAATTGTAAATTCTAAGAGACATAAGGTCTTTTCTGTTACATTACTATGGTCATTCTATCATAACGTTTGACTTTGTACAAGTTTTGATTGGAAAAACGGATTATTATATAGAGGAAAGATGTGATGCCAGTGGAATTTTTTGGTTTATTTTTATTAGAATTGAAAAACTGTGATACGAGATGGGTGAAAAGTGTGGCTTGTGCAACTTTTTGTTGAATGTATTGTGTGATTCCACATTCCTGGGCATACTCAGTTTGGTATTGATGGAATATCTTCTTTTTCTTTTTTGAGTGAGAATGGTGTAAAAGTGGGGCTTCTGCGACTCTTTGTTGAATGTAATGTGTGGTTCCACCCTCCTTGGGACACTCAGTTTTGCACATACAGAATTATCCTCTTTTCCCTGTGGTTAACTTCTAAGTCTGCATTGTTTGTTACATGAAGATACTCTGACGCATGTCAAGTTGATCACTATCGGTTAATCATCACTTCAAAAAGTTCAAGATTGAGTATAGAAGTGATAAACTATTAGCAACTCAGTGCGAAGCTTCTCTTGTATCTGTTACCGTATCTGCATGTCACATGTTATCAAGCTGTCAGAGTGATAATCTTAGTGATCTAGCTTATTTTAACTTTGTGCTTGATAGGTCTGGAGGCGGATCACACTGTGCATTTAGTTCGAGGTTCCGGCCCAGCTCCCTCTGCAAACCCTGCAAGTTCAACCAATGCTGGAGGTCCAAATACAGATCAGCATGCACCAAGAGATGCTGCTTCTAATGTAGACGGGCCATTTCCGGGATCAGGCCTTGGAGCTTCACTGTTTCCTGGTCTTGGAAGTGGTGGTGGTGGTGGTGGTTTGTTTGGAGCTGGACTTCCAGATTTTGAGCAGGTCCAGCAGCAGTTGACTCAAAACCCCAACATGATGAGAGATATGTTGAATATGCCTCTTGTCCAGAATTTAATGAATAACCCTGAAACCATTCGCAACTTGATCATGAATAATCCCCAAATGCGAGAGATCATGGAGCGTAATCCCGAGCTTTCTCACGTACTCAATGATCCTGCGACTCTTCGACAGACAATGGAGGCTGCACGAAACCCTGAACTTATGCGTGAGATGATGCGCAATACTGACAGGGCCATGAGCAATATTGAATCTTCTCCTGAGGGATTTAACATGCTGAGGCGTATGTATGAAAATGTCCAAGAGCCACTCCTAAATGCAACAACATTGTCTGGAGATACGAGAAATGATGTGGGGTCTAACCCGTTTGCAGCTCTTTTGGGAGCACAAGGTGGTGGGCAAGGCAGACATCAGTCAAATAATCCTCCAACTTCCGGTTCTGAGACAACTGATAATCCGCCTGCTCCTAATACTAATCCACTTCCTAATCCTTGGGCATCTGCAGGCAGTTAGTTTTTACCATCTCTTGTTCTTTAATTGTTTTGATTAGCTAGAGTTCACCTGTTTACCTTTTTTTTAACAAGAAATTGAAATGGTAATAATTGTAGTAATAAAACAGCATAAAGGTAGTGCTGAGATTTTGAGCAAAAAAAACAACAGTATAGGCCTCCTCTTATCTTAGAGGGACTATGAATTCTAGAAAAGTTTCTGCCTCATTTGGATATTCTTTTTTACACCAAAAATGAAGTAACATGAGATAAAATCTAACTTGATCCTGTGCACTGATTTTTGTTTCTCTTCAATGCCTCTTGAAATAGTTAAACTGTTGACTTAATCTCTTGTTTTGTTGACCTTGAGGTTCTCCTGCAATTAGTAGCCAACTTAATCTCTTTCTCTTGTGCTTCTGGAGATATTTTCATGCATCTTTGCTGCTAAGTTTTGGCAATGAAATCCTACTTGTGCAATTTGTGTTTAGAACTTGTGCTCTCATATCCCTATCATGTAACAAAATTTAATGGTCATCAAAGCACTATAAATTTCTAATCAAAATGTGCTTACTGTAAAAGAAATTTTTATTCGTTTTACTTTTCGCCCATTGAAATATTTCACAGTTTCTTGTAAGCTTCTTAGTATTGATTTAAAGCATTTTAATCCTTCATGTCAAAGACAAAATTATGTTGTACTCGTAGGATCCATGGCTAATCATTATGTTATTGCGTTATTTATGAAGTATAATTTCTTATGAAGTCATGTTGTTGGATAAGTATGAGGTATATGATTGCATCTCCATAAGTTGCATGGCTTGAATTGTTTTTACTTATACCTTGATTTTTTTCAGCTGGAGCTGCCCAAGCCAATACCACTGCTAGGTCAAATACTGCTGCCGATACTAGGGCTGCACCACTTGGTGGCTTAGGTGGACTTGCTTCCCCAGGTTTGGAGCAAATGCTAAGTGGCATGCCAGATACCACTTCTCTAAATCAAATGATGCAGAACCCTGAGATCTCACAGATGATGCAATCTCTCCTCTCAAATCCTCAGTACATGAACCAGGTATTTATTTATTTGGTCTGACTGGAAATTTGCATGCAGTCGTTTAGTTTATGGTGTTTTTCCCTTGGCTCCTCTTTGTCTGTTTGACTGAAAGTTCTCATCAAGCTTCTCATTTAATCTGTGTGATAAGGTTTTAGGGCTGAACCCACAGCTAAGAGGCATGCTCGATTCCAACTCCCATCTTAGAGAAATGATGCAAAATCCTGAGTTTATTCGCCAATTGACATCACCTGAGACTATGCAGGTAAAGAATTCTTGCCACAGTTGGAAGGTCTTGCTTGCTTAAAATATGCATCTGGTGGATGATATTTAGCAACTGAATGGTGTGGGTGATCCCATTCATTTTTGGTTGGTAATAGGAAAAGTTTTATCATTAATAGCACTCAAGAGGAGTGCATTCATGTGCAAGATAAACCAAAAAGGAAATATAAATGGACCAAAGAGACCGTAAACCAAATACAAGTGAACATCAGATGTCAAATGGTGTAAAGGAAAAAACACACAATGGCAGGTGGTGCTAACTACTAAGAAACAAAAAATTCTCATCTACTCTTTTCTATATCATTCTTTCACAATGACATTACACCTGTTTGTGAATCCATAGTTCTATGTTAGAAATCCGAAGAAGAAGAGGAATAAGAAAAAGGTGGGGTAAGGCTGCCCATTGTTGGGTAAGAGAAGCTCTTTAGGGTTTAAGTGGGGTTATTGGGGCAAGGGTGCAAAAAGAGGGCTTTTGATGTGTGTCTGAGATTCTGAGCATAGAGTTCAATCAGTGTATGATTATCTTGTTATAGTGTTCCTTTGTTTTTATCCATCTGTCTTTTTTGACTTCTACATCTTTTCTTTCTTTTTAGCAACTTATGACTTTTCAGCATGGGCTTTTGTCTCAAGCTTGGCGGCAGCAAACAAACCAGTAAGTTGGGACCTATTTTCTTGGCTGGAGAAATGCTTCATGATTTATCTTACACGAGTTGTGTATTCGCTTGAATTCTCATACTCTTGCCGAAGAAAAGAGAACTTGACATATTTCTGTTTTTACTTGCTTTGAATGGAAAAATCCTATCTAATATGGAAGGAAGAAAGACGATCTTGTTACTTTTCTGTGCTGATGAAGTTTCCTTTCTCTACTTGCAGACAACTGGGCCAAAATGCTGGTGGAGCAGGTAAACTTCCCATTCTCCAGTTCTTCGAACTTGATAATCCTATCACTGGGATCAGTCATTCCTAATTAGTCTGCATGATAGCTGGTTTATTGGTTATATAATGTTGTCTTTGGGAGCATAATTCTTCTTAACATTTTTGTTTCAAAAGTTTGCTCTATCTTAGCACAAACGGGGTCCATTGGGAACAATACACACCTTCAACTTTCAAACTCACTATACATCATTTCATTTGTAAAATAGATACTCAATTCGTCAAAGTTCTTATCTGCGTTGCAGAGACATTGTGTATCTTAGTTTATTTGAATGGGGTTTGGGTTTCAAACTGGATTCTTGACTGTGAAACCATTATTCAGGTTGTTAAAGAGATGGCTATTGATTGTCAGTGATACAATGGATATAGGGAACTATTGAATCTATTTTGACTTGTCAAATACTATATAAAATTCAGGGTTGAAGGACAAAGTTAATGCAATTTCTGTGTGTGGATTATGCTTAGTCAACTCACATCGTGTGGTGGTTTGAATAATTGCAGCAGTTGACAATGGAATGGAAATGCTGATGAACATGTTTGGTGGACTTGAGGCAGGGGTCTTGGGTGTCCCTAACAGATCTAATGGTTACTTCTCTCTCTCTCTCTCTCCTTCAACATTTCTCTTTCTTTTTCCCTCCGACTTAACCAATTTGTCAATTTTCCTCTTGATGTTTTGTTATAGTGCCCCCAGAGGAACTATACGCTACTCAGCTAACCCAGTTACAAGAAATGGGTTTCTTTGACACTCAAGAAAATATCCGGGCACTGATTGCCACTGCAGGCAATGTTCATGCTGCAGTAGAGCGACTTATTGGAAATTCTGGACAGTAGTGTCAGTATTTGACTATAGGACAACACGGCAACTGATGGCTCTGATGAATTGATCGATTTTGGACACAAGGGAGCGTCAAATCTTGCTGGAGATAAATATTCAAAATTTTAGTACTTGGATCCGCGTCTCGTCGTCTGCCCTTCTCTTTTCACTTGGACTAAAAAGGAAAGTGCTGAAAGATCTAGTTCTTGAGTTCCCTATACATGAGATGTTAAAGTCGGTTCCATAATTAGTTTAATATAATGATCTATTCTCCACCTCCATGTGGCTTCTCTTTTTCAATACACTAGGCTGAAGAGATTTTCTGGACACTATTTAATTTTCAGCCATAGTCATATATCTCAATCCACTGGATTTATTATTCTGTTGTTGCTACCAATCTATTGCTTTTCGTGTTCTTGAGCCGAGGGTCTATCGTCCGAGGTAGTCTGCGTACACACTACCTTTTTTACTGGGTTGTTGTTGTTGTTGTCGTCATAGATCTCAATCCACTGGATTTATTATTCAATAGCTGCATAATGTGTTTGTATGCTAGTGGAGTATTAATGTGCAGGTTTTTGTTCTTAGAGTTATGAATGTTATCCGTAGTTCAAAGATCTTCCGTAGACGGTCAATGGAGATGTTGGGCCGACTGCCTGTAATTTCAGGATTCTTGCACTACAGAAAGCATACAAATCGCTCCAAGTATATTTAATTAACTTAGTCGTTTGTTTTTAGTGACAAGTTATGAAAAGATAAGTAATGCATAAATTAATAATTTACGGATTAGTAGTGCGAAGATTATCTCTTTGTATGATGAGATGTTGCATTGGTATCAGTCAAATCCAATCCTGAACTGTATACAAATTGCAATCAGGACAGCTTCTTGTTGGATATTTGGTACGATGTATTAGAATTAGTATATAGCGTATTAATTTTAAAATAAGTGTTTACTTTTTAAACAATATAAAAGTATGCTTACTGTTATTGGGTTAGTTTTTGTTATTTAATAATTTTAATTCATGTATTACTACTAATCCCGCATTACAGTGGCGGACGCACATGGTGAAAAGCAGGTTCAATTGAATTCGCTTCGTCAAAAAATAATATTGTGTATATATATAAATTACGAGTAAAGCTGCATAAATTTTGTATAAATATTTTATTTGAACCCACTTGACAACTACTATTTTACGATTAAAGTTATGTATTTCTAAGATTGAACCCGCTTGCACAAAATTTTGGGTCCGCCACCGCCGCATTTTTATTCCATATTCTATCCCTACTTCATAACTTATGCACGTATTATTAATGAAGAAAAGAAAATAGTCCACAACTTAAAGCCAATAATGCACAAATAGACAACTACGAAAAATCTACTACTCCTATAATTGTATTTTTATTCCATATTCTATCCCTACTTCATAACTTATGCACGTATTATTAATGAAGAAAAGAAAATAGTCCACAACTTAAAGCCAATAATGCACAAATAGACAACTACGGAAAATCTACTACTCCTATAATTGTTAGAACATGTGCAGCGGAAGCAAACATACGTAACACAAGCATCAAATCCATGTAAACTAGACAATGATATAATTACGAGATTAAGAACCACTAACTTCTTGAAGACGTTACACAGGTCCTCCTCAGAGCAATAATCCAGGGTTATAGTCTTCTGCTATGGTCCTAGTAAGACCTTGGACGAATTTGCTTTGAGTGGGCAAAAATAATACAACTCTGAAAAGTGAGTTATTTGGTGAAAAACGTCTTCCTTATGTAGACTCGTTTTTCAGTCAAAAAAGGGCTCCAAAAACGTGTAGAATTCTGCTTGTACAAGTAGAATCCTACTCTAACTCTACGGGATGACTTTTTCTCAAAGTCACTTTTTACCCAAGTCAGTCCAGGTATTTTACTAGGCATAGCAGGGATCACAGAAATAATAAGAGGCTACTAATTATAGTATTAATTCGAAAATTTGGATGAATTAATTCCTACTATAATTAATTATAATTTATTCCACTAAAAAACTGCAATTGAACTCCTCAATATGAATTTCAAAAATTCACTAACACTTATTTTAACTCCCCGTGTTAAGGTCACAAATATCAGTTAATTAAATTAAATCATTGACAGTTTAATTTAATCAACTAATTAAATCCTTTATAATTCTGCTTAAACTATTTCATGTGACGGATACAAAATTCATCGGCCGGGTTTTCACATGAAAACTTATAAGCTTACATAAAGGGGTTTCATCAAATTCAAAACTAAGTCATGGATTCTATCAACTAATTATTATTTCACAAATGCTATTTGTTATTGTCCAATCTATTAGGCATACATTAACTCTGAATAGAGTTGTACCTTTTGATAAATCAAAACAATAAACAAATCACATTGATCATAATAATTATATCAAGATTATGAGTGTAAGCTCATTTAATGAATTAGAGAAAATATTTTATTATATTCAGTACAAAAACATCTTTTCTCTACTTGGTCCATTCAATATACACTAAGTATACTAGCACAAGAAGTCGGAGTAAAACCACTCCCATAATCAAGATAAATTATACCATATTCTTGTGCTACAATCATCAAGATATTTTGCCCAATAATATTTTTAATTGTGAACATAGTTTATTAATTATGAGAACCGACAATTTAATCTTATGTGCATGAACTAAGATTTCATACACTAAATTGTCTACTACATAATTAAAGGACACACATGTAACAAATGATCTATTTAAAAAAGTACTTTATTGAATTGAATAAATTAAATAAATAATTGTTTCATAAAGAATAAAAACATAATACTATGTCTAAACTGCATGGTTAATAGTATATCCCAACAATCTCCCACTTACACTCATAACCATGCGTCTATAACTCTAATACCCATTACTTCTACATGCTTGTCAAAATCTTCTTTGGCAAGCTCTTTATAAACAGGTCTGCCAAATTGTCTTCTGACGCAATCTTCAACACTCTTGCATCACTTCTCTGAGTTATGTCCCGAATTAAGTGATACTTACGCTCAATATGCTTAATCCTTATATGGCTTCTTGGTTCATTCGAGTTTGCAACTGCACCACTATTGTCACAATAAAGTACAATCGGTGCTTGAACCGAAAGAACTACATTAAGCTCTTTTAAAAAGTTCTCGAGCCAAACAGCCTCTTTAGCTGTCTCAGATGCAGCCACATATTCGGCTTCCATGGTGGAATCAGCAACACATGATTGCTTGATACTCCTCCAACGTATGGCTCTACCTCCTAAGGTAAAAACATATTCTGAGGTAGATTTTCTAGAATCTCTATCTGACTAGAAATCTGAATCAGTATAGCCAATGGGTGCAAGATCACCTCAGTGATAAACCAACATATAATCCCTAGTCCTTTTCAAGTACTTGACTATACGTTTAACGGCAATCCAGTGTTCTCATCCGGGGTTAGACTGAAATCTACTAACCATGCCAACATCAAAGCAAATATCAGGTCTAGTGCATAGCATAGCATACATGAGACTCCCTACAACAGAAGCATAAGGGACCACCTTCATCTTTTCAATCTCATCAGTCATTTTTGGAGACTGATCTTTTGACAAAGAAATTCAATGTCTAAAAGGGAGAAAGCCTTTCTTGGAATCTTGCATGCTAAACCTGGTGAGAATAGTATCAATATAAAGTACTTGGGATAAGCCTAATATCCTTCGCTTGCGATCTCGCATAAGCTTGATCCCAAGGATATGTGTCACTTGTCCTAAGTCTTTCATATCAAAACGCGAGGAAAACCATTCTGTTACTGAATTCAACATGCTCACACTATTTCTTATGAGCAAATATCATCCACGTACAAAACCAAAAATATAACTTTATCTCCATCCCACTTTTTATAGACACAAGACTCATTTTCACATTGATTAAAATCGAAGATTTTAATCGATGTGTCAAAACAAGTATTCCATGCTCTAGAAGCTTGTTTCAATCCATAAATGGATTTCTTTAATTTATACAACATATGCTCATTGCCACTTTTTATGAAACCAACTGGTTGTGCCATATAGATGTACTCATCAAGACTTCCATTAAGAAAAGACGTCTTGACATCAATTTGCTAAATATCATAATCGTAATGAGCAACAATGGATAAGGGAATCCTAATGGATTTAAGCATAGCTACTGGCGAAAAGGTTTCCTCATAATCGATCCCTTTTTTTTTAGTAACCCCTTTTGCAACAAGCCTAGCTTTAAAAGTTTGCACTTTTTCATCCACTCCTCTTTTTTTCGTATAGATCCATCTACAACCAATGGGTTTGACTCCAGTATGTGGTTCTACAAGATCCCATACTTGATTGAAGTACATGGACTCCATTTCAGATTTCATAGTAACACCTCATTTATCAGCATCAGTATCCTGTAGTGCTTCGTCGTAATTAAGAGGTTTTGTATTAGGCTCTTTAGGAATTCTATCATAAGATTCTCCCAAGAGCGCAAACCGGAGAGGTGTTTTAATAATTCTCCCAATACGACTAGTCACTACAGGTGCAGTATGATTTTATTGTTGAATCACAACATCATTTTCCGGAACTGAAGCCTTAATGTTATCCTCCACACCTTGCGGTGCTGGGATATCATTAACATCTTCCTGGAGTGCAGGCTGAAGAACAATTTCAGGTTGCTCAACAATCTGAGGTTTCTCAACATTACTCCCACTACTTTGGGGTATTGATATATCAGGCAATTACTCTTGTGCGTTCTGTTGCCTATTGACATTTCTCCCACTACGATAATGCAGTGGTATGTCAATACTGGCTTTCGGGATACGTTCCAGAGATGAGTCATTAGTTACTCCGTTACTTAATTCCTGTAAAACTAGTTTACTTCTAGGAATATGGTTCATTAAATAGTCCTCTTCTAAAATAAACCGCCTTTAGTTCCTTTTGGATATCCAATAAAAATGTATATTTCTGTCCTCGATTCCAATTTATCTGATTTTCCTTTCAATACATGTGTTGGACAACCCCAAACCCGAATGTGCTGTAAACTTGGCTAGCGCCCAGTCCACAATTCTGCTGGAGTTGAAGGTGCTGACTTTAAAGGAACCAAATTCAGAATATAATTTGTTGTTTCTAAAGCATATCCCCAAAAGGAAGAAGGTAAATCGGAATAACTTAACATTGATCTAACCATTTCCATAAGGATTCTATTTCTTCTTTCTGCCACACTATTTTGTTGTGGTGTTACTGGGGCAGAAAATTGAGATGTAATTCCACAATCTGATAAGTATTTAATGAATTCCGCATAAAGGTATTCACCACCACGATCATATCGTAATGTTTTGATATATTTATCATGTCTTTTCTCTGTTTTCGTCTTAAATTCTTTAAATTTCTCAAAGCATTCAGACTTACAGCGCAACAAATAAATGTATCCATATTTTGAGTAATCATTTGTGAAAGTCACAAAATACTCAAAACCACATCTTGCTTGTATAGTCATAGGGCCACACAAATTAGAGTGAATTAATTCTAACTTATCGTTGGCTCTATTTCCTGTGAGGGAAAATGACTCTTGGTCATTTTACCTTCTAAACAGGATTCGCATGTTGGCAGTGCCTCCACTTGCAATGAACTCAAAGGTCCATCAGAGACCAATCTCGAAATCCTATTTAGATTTATATGACCTAGACGTAAGTGCCACAAATATGTTTGGCACAATTCAGAAATACGCTTTTTTTATGTGGTAGATTAATGTTATTTAATTCTTTTAGTTGTTGTAGCACATAAGGAGATATATCAAAAATAAAAAGGTCATGTACTTTAGCAGCAGTGTAGATGAAACGTTTATTGAACTTTATAACATCAGAGTTATTAGCAAAATAAACATTATAACCAGTATCCATTATTTTCGAAACCGAAATCAAATTCCTTCTAATAGAAGGTACATAGAGAACATCTTTCAAAACTAAAACTCTATCACTATTAAACGAAACTCGAATATCTCCTAATGCTAAAGCTGGTGTTGGCTCGCCATTGGCTTGAAAAACGCAAACTTCATTCTCACTTAGCCGCCGCGTTTCCTAAAACCCCTTCAAAGTAGTGCAGATATGATTAGTGGCTCCTAAATATACACACCAAAATATGGTAGAGACGGCCGCTAAACAAGTTTTAACAACATTTAAATTCGAATTACCTTGCCTATTCATCTTTGCCAGATAGGCAGGGCATTGCTTTTTGTGATGCCCGGGTTGCTTGCAATGATAGCACTTTCCTTTGGGATTTTTTACACCAGTCGCACCTCCAGTTGCCAAAACCTTTTGAGCTTTCTTCTTTTTCTTACCGCCTTTCGACTTAGAAACCGAAGCTTTCTCAACATTTAGTGCCACAACTGGAGCTTGCTGTTTGATAATAGATTTTGCCGCTTGCAGCTCATTCAATAATTTCGCCAGTGGAAAATCCATTTTGTTCATGTTATAGTTCAAGAAAAATTGTTGAAAACTGTCAGGCAGAGTCTGCAGGACCATCTCAACTTGAGATTCCTTATCAATCACAGCTCCAAGGACCTCCGGTTCTTTCAGAAGACCCATCATCTTCAGAACATGGTCCCTGACCGATGATCCTTCAGCCATCTTGGTGTTCAAAAGGGCTTTCATGGTTGTCTGCTTAGCCGCACGATTTTGCTCACCAAACATCTCTTTGAGACTTTTGAGCATGTCATAAGCAAACCCCATAGACTGATGCTGATGTTGCAAAACATTCGCCATAGAGGCAAGAATGTAACATCGAGCCATCTCATCAGCCTTGACCCATTTGTCATAGGCCTTAACCTGATCATCAGTAGCATCTTCATCAGGTTTTTCTGGGCACTCCTCAGTGATTACAAATTTGTAACCTTTAGCAGTTAGGACAATATCTAGGTTTCTTTTCCGGTCAACATAATTCGGTCCTTCTAACTTGTTTTGGTTCAAAATTGAGGTAAGTGGGTTGAATGAAGACATGGTTAAACTGAGAGATATTCACATTAAATAAATCATTAGTTAAATAAGAAGAAACAAGAAAAATAACAGCTACAACCACATATTCCAGTGCACTGAATTGAAAGGAAATTTTGCTGCAATTAACTCTGCTGAACCTTCCTCAATATTCAATACATAAGCAAAAACAGTGTCAAGCTCTCTATGAGTACCTTTAATAAATTACATACAAATATACAATACAGTTATGCCATACAATAAAGAGGTGACAGACAATACAAAATTGTAGTTAAAAAATGAAATGCCATAAAATAGAGAACAGTGAACTTTTAAACCAAATGAGAAACAAAGAAAATTTATAAACACATAGCTAAGGCCAATTTCTTCAGCTCATATTTGCTCCAGTTCTACTTGTCAGCCACGGTCATTTGTCTGACGACTTCTTGGAGATTGTCGATGGCGATGAGATGAAGAATGCTCGGATTTGCTTCGGGATTCTTTTGGTTTCTCCTTGATGGCTTCAATCTGTTCCAACACGTCCATTACTTCTTTCATCGAAGGCCTATTCTTGGGGTCGCCTTCTAGGCATTTTAGAGTAATCTGAGCAGCAAGCATTGCTCCCTTTGAAGAATATTGGCCTTCCAACCGAGCGTCCATAATGGACTTCAGCTTCCTTTTGTTAGACAGCATCGGTTTCACCCAGTCCACCAACTTCTGCTGTCCACTTGGTCGTTTGGTGTCGAGTGCTCGTAAGCCTGTCAAAATCTCAAGCAAGACTACTCCAAATCCGTAGACATCACTTTTTACATATAGATGGCCTGTTAACATGACAATACTCCTAATTAACGTATATTACTGCGAATGGCTTTCGTGCTTCTTGCTTTCTATTTCTATGGGGTGAACTGCTACAACAGTGTGCGACTTAGTTCCCAACTCTTATACATCTATACTTGCAAGTGGATGCCATAGCAGATTGGCCATATTCAAAAAAAACGCGTTAATAAAAGTGCAGTATGCATAATTGAATCTGTCCTAAAGATCTTGGAACATGTTCGACGGGTTTATTCATGAATCACTTATGAAGAAGGTGATAATAACAAAATAAAGGCAAGAAATTACAGTTAGTATGCTAATTTAACCACGGTATAACACAAAAAAAGGGTTGTTTAGTTGATAGTAATAGTTCGAGCAGTAAGCAGTCAGAAAGCAAACGAGCTAACTAATAGCGAGTATATAGAGATAATGGGTTATTAGCTGAAATTCCAAAGATTCCCCCAGTGAAAAATAGAGATGTCCTACGTTACCCACAATCTGTTGTCTGTCGATATATATAATCAGTTATTAGAATATATATAATGGGTCAAAATCTTTGTCAGATAGATAGAGCTACTTTGATTTAAAATGACACTAAGAATCTAAGTATCTAACAAACAATTGAACTTCATTAACCAACTAATCCATAAAGCACTACGGTCATCGACCCACTTAAATCCCAAAGCAATGGTCGCTTGTTCAGTCAAGGTCAGAGCTAGTCTTGCAACTTAGTGCTAGTCTATACTCTATACCCCATGTAGTAAAGGAAACTCGCGATCATTTAACTGTTGTGCTTCAATAGATTGCAGTATAGTCTCTGAACCACGTAGATTGGGCTCAAAAAGCACTTACCTGTTTCAACATATTCTGGAGCAGCATAACCATATGTCCCCATAACACGAGTAGTCACATGTGAGTTTCCACCCGAAGGCCCCAGTTTAGCTAAGCCAAAATCTGATATTTTTGCATTGTAATTCTACAAATAAAAATGTGCAAAGTAAAAAGTTTCAACAAATAGCCAAATACAGATGTACAATAAAGTCGGAGAAGAAAAAGATGAAGAAAAACTTTTCACAAGTAAGCAGACCTTACCCCATCAAGCAGTATGTTGGAGGCCTTGAAGTCTCTGTAAATGACTTTCTTTTCCGACGTATGTAAAAAAGCTAAGCCCCGCGCTGCTCCTATGACAATTTTGAGTCGCAAGTCCCAAGTAAGTGGTTCAATAGCGGCACTCCCTACACAAACAAACAAGTGGTAGGTGAGTGCATCATATCATTAAGTAGCTTCGGTTTGACTGAATTTCTAACACTGACTTCTTACTTCTGAATAGATGGTTTTCCAAGCTCCCCTTCTGCATAAATTCATAAATAAGTAACAGTTCCTTGTCTTCCCGACAATATCCCAGTAGTTTAACAAGGTTAGGATGCGAAAGCCTTCCAAGAAAGTTCACTTCGGACTGCATTTTTAATTGACACAGATTATGAGCATCATTTAAAGAATCTAACTGGAAAGCATACATCAGAAGAACCGGCGACAGATAGGTTACTTGTTAAGCAAAAAGAAAATGGAAAATTTCAGATGAATAGACAGTTAAGACACATTTCACAGTGTCAACAACATAAAATGCATTATTGTGGCAAATGAAAATTGAAAAAGTGAGGAATATTGAGTTAAAGATCGCGGACTCTGTGCCTACAGCATCTCAAATAAGTGTCAGCAGATATACCGATAAACCACCATATCCAACACCAACACATTTCAGTGCAACATTGTTGTGTAGTGTTGGAGTAAGAATCATGTTCTCAAACACTAACCTTTTCAGCTTAGTGAAATTCAATTCTACTTTCTTTTCTTTTGTTTGCTCACTTTTCCAACTCTGCATCTTCGAAGAACCAAACCAAAACAATATTGTTAAAACCTTATCTTTCTTGCAAGGCTTTCTAAATGGAGTAACAAGGACATCAACCTTTAAAATCCTTCATATTTTATGAGCGATCAATACACAATGTGAACAAGCAAAGTCAACATCTAATTTTCTACTTGACAACGTGCAAATTAAGCAATAGAAATCTGATTAATACCTGAATCGAGACGAATATTAGTATAATTGAATAAACATATATATATATATATATATATATATATATATATATATATATAGCAGTGACCTTAATAACCGAGAGTCTTCTAAAACTCTCTGCCACAAACTAAAGAATTGAATTACCTTGCGCCGGTATCATTTCGCTTGAGCCATACACACACACACACACAGTTAGACTATACACATTTCATTATAGTCCTTCGTTACTTCAATTGCATCAAGCAAGTACAATGGGCATCCTAGTTTGTTAGATGGACAATTACTCAAGTCTACTACTGGATGTTCCAAAACAGAAGACGTTGTTCTATAGATATTTAACCAAAATTGGATACCCAAAGTTTCAGCATATTGAACAACTAACTCCTTGTTATTGACTAAATGACGAGCCACAAACTGACTACGTTATCTTTTATTTTTGCAGCCACGTCCTCAACTTGTATCTATGTTTGTGAATTTAAAGTTCTTTTAATATAAAGGGAAAAGGCCAAACCATTGGCTTCTTTATCCAAAAAAAATCTAAATTTGTGCCGAAGAAAGATTGCTTTATCGTTGTATCAAAACATCTCAATTTTATACCTGCCACTCTTCGAATCCTTGAGTGCTCTCAGAGTTCAACTTCTTGATGGCAACAATCATTCCAATTCCAGCTTTAGTCGGAGCAAGCGTCTTCTCATCAACCCATCCTTTATACACTGTCCCAAAACCGCCGATCCCCAAAACTGAATCAGACTTGAAATTCTTTGTGGCTAACTTCAAATCAGAAAAACAATAAATCTTCAAATTTGGAGTTGGCAATATCTCTCCGTTCAAACATGTATCATCACTTGCAGCAGCTGAGAAATGACTATTTCCAATGCTGCTACTCGTTGCCGAATAGCCAACGCCACTGCTGTAGTTCTTTGATGTGTCTGCATAAAAACAACCATGTAAATCTCTAATTCGAATCTTCTCACTCTCAGCTAAATATAAAAGCTACAATTTTGAAATATTATCCTTAATTCATAACAAGCTAAAAAGAGAACTCAACTTGGAATTTAGAGGAAAAGAACAGAAAACCCAATAATTACAAGAATTAAGACATTCAACAAATCATTTACAAGAAGTTCAAGAATGTTGAAAAAAGTTAGATACTTGTTAAGAGAAAGAAACAAGAAGAAAAGGAAATTCCAGAGTACTCAGAATAAAAATTAAGCATAAAAGAACAGATGCATTTGTGTGCAACCATTTTGAGGCTCTTTTGCCAGACAAAAAACTTAGAATAACATCCTTGATTTAAATAGCAAGGAAAAAAGCAACCATTTCGAATACCATAAAAGCAAAGAGAATCCCACTTGGTACTTATAGGAAAAAGAGAACAGAGAGCAGAATAATTACAAGAATTAAGGTCTCCAACAAAATCATAACATATTTACAATTTTAACTTTAAATTTCTCATTTTACCTTAATAACATGCTCTAATAGCTATAGAAATATCATGACACGTTTAAGATAGCACGTTTTAGATCACAGGTTCTAAGGGTCTTCACACTTTCTTAAGCTCCATTTCCACCATATAAAATGAAACGCAAAGGCAGGGGCGGAGGGAGAACGTTACCTACAGGTTCGAACTTTTGCTTAGATATTGTATTTGTATTTAAAAAATCTATTAAATGTGTATAAATACATAATTGCAAATCAAGTAACTACGAGCTGGGTTCGGTTGCAAATTCAGAACTCATAAACTTTAAATCTCAGTTCCTTCTCCGAGGAAAGGAATTCATAAACAAGAAGAAATGGAAATTCAAAGAAACCAGAATAGAAACTAAGTAGTTATAAAACAACAGATGCACAATTTGTGCATAAAACAAGTAGAAAGTACCTGGAGTAGAGGGTCTAGCTGAGAAACTGGGGTGAGTGCTACTGCTACTAGGGTTAGAGTTAGATAGCTTAGCTCCAAAACAATTCCCCATCAAATTCAATTCTTTCTCCTTATTTTTTCCCTCACTTCAATACTTTCATAATTCAATTGAAAATGGTCTATTAAATTCCAAAGAAACAAGAAAGAGGATGGAAAGGAGAAACTAATGGTCTTAATTTTCAAATATATTATCAATGAAATGGAAAAAGGTGACTTTGTTTCTTGGTGGACTTTTCCAAGAATTACTTTAAAGTTTTTTTTTTTTTTTTTTTTGTCCTCAACATAAAGTGAAAGTGTTTGGAAATGTTAATGTTGTTTATTTGTAACAAGATTGGTTTGTACCTTGGCTCCTCCATTTTTACTTTATATACGCGCCAAAATTTATCTACCTATATTTTAACTGTAACTTCTATGCTTTTTCTAGGATGCATGGGCGGATTTGGTGGCCGAAGGGGTCGTCGTGGTATGCATAAGCCAAAATCTGTTTTCTACCTTTATATATTATGTTTTGAATATTTTTGATATAGTCCAAAAGTGTAGTTTAATGGTCAAAGGGTTCAAATTATTTATAAGGTCATTGGATCAATTCTCACTAACCACAATTTCTTTTCATTTTTTCACTTTTTTTTCTTTTTTAAACCCTCTTAGCAGAAATCCGGCCTCCGCCGCTGCAAGGATGGTTTCTTGTTTTTGCTTTCAGCAAGCTACTGTTCCTATTGCTGTTTTGTCTCTTTTATTTTGTTTCCCACGAGAGCATTATAGGTTTTAATGATTTGACAAAGGAACATATGCATGTACCAGGTTCATGAATATTGTACGCAGGTCACAGTTGAAAATAAGCAAAAGGCATGCAAGTGAAAGGAATAAGTATACATAGTTATTTCTGAAATACTTGAATGAAAAGATTGTATAAGTGACAAGAAGCAGGATTCCTTACTTAAAGAGAACTCAATTCAAGATAAGGAAAGAGTTAGAGGTTGAAGTTAATTACAAGTCTTCCGCTAAGGAAGAGTAAAGCATCAAACATATAGTTACTCCTTATTCTACTAACTCTATAAATATCATTAGTGCTATCTTTTACATGTGACCACACAAATTTTTACCTATTTATACTGCATTATAAATTTATTTATCCTTCAATTTTAGAGATGTTATCACTTAAATACATTTTCATATACATATTTACCATTAAAATAAAAAGTAATATATTAGACTACAATCTTCCTTATTTTCTCTCTTTCTTCTTCCTCCCACGTTCCATGGATTTACTTTCATCCTGATGAAGAGTTCTACCTCTCCTCAGTGATTCGAGTTTTCCAGAATAGAGCATTATTATACACCAAGGGACAAGAATACAAATTGTATATTTGAAATTAAACTAAAATTTTAAACCAAAAACTAATTTAACCTTGTTTGGGTGTGAAAAACGTGAAGATGTGAGCTTAAATTTCACTGAGAGCCATTAAAAAACTTCGAAGCTATGAATTGAAAAATTGGATTATATGAAATTATTATTATTTTGGATTGAATATTGATGCAAACGATTGGGAATATCTTTTGAAGTTTATATCTCAATTTAAGGGAGTTTGGTGAAAAATTGAGTTGTTGAAGAAGAAGAAAAAGTTATATGTATTTTGTATGCCGAATATACAAATAACATACAAATATGTACAACTAATATAATCGTATGTGAGTTGTATATAAATTGTATATGTTTTGACATAAAAAAAAATTGTATACAAATTATATATAAGTTGTATGTAAATTGTAGGTTTTGATTAGATTCTGTACAAATTGTATATAGATCGTACTAGCTTTTAATCGAATTTTTATATATTATGTTAAAAAAATTAATTACTTTTTGTAAATAGAAAATTTTAGCTAAATCAGATAAATATTATCCTAATTTTATATCTATAGAAAAAATCTCACTTTCTAATATTTCGGATCAACTCTGAAATATAAGGAAGTGCAACTTAGATAGTACCAAAAGGAACAAAAAACTTGGAGATTCGAATTCAAATGGTAAATTACACAAGCTTTTAATCTAAACTATTAGGAGAATTTACTTAACTTATTTTTAACGAATTTATCTTATATATGTTGATAGTATAATACTATAACAATATAGAATAGTCAAAATGAGCTTGGCCCGTTGGGTCGGTCCAACCCAACCCGTAATTTAATAAGGTTCAACTATAATTTTTGGAACTCGTTTAAAAATGAGGCTTTTAAGCCCGGCCCAAGTAAGCTCGTGGCACATGAAGCTTGACCGAGGCTGGGCTTAGCTAGCTCGTGGGCTTAATAATATATTTAATTAGGCAAAATACATCGACATCCACTTAAACTTGTCCACACTTTTCATTTACGCACTCTATTTTAAGTCTATCTCACTTGAACACTCCAACCACATCTCAAATGTGTCATTTAGACACAAAATTTGATAGACAGCCAAAATACAAAGATGCGTGCCATTCACATGCTTGTGACGTATCAAATGAACAAATAAATGACTAACACGTGTAACTTTCTTAAAAAATGACAATTGTAATTAAAAAAGACAACAAAAATTGCAAAAAAACCTCTCCCCTCCTCGGTACAATTCTTCTCCGACAAATCCTTTCCCTCCCCTCCCCACGCTGCTGCTTCTTCTCCCCCTTCCCACCCGTTTTTGCTATATTAATTCTTTGGAACTTGTCCTAATGGCAGTATTCTAGAAATAGCAAAGAAATTATTATGACTTTTACTGTGTGTTGCAAAAACTTGAAAGAATTCTGTTTTCCCACTTGTGATTGGAAGACATGGCAAGGAACAGAGTTTTCACGGAGGTGGAGGGAAGAGAAGATGGAGGAATTTGAATTTGTGCGCACCTATGAATTCTAAAGAAATCCATGTTCTTGCCATCGATGATAATCTCATAGATGGGAAAGTTCTTGAATGACTGCTCAAAATCACCTTTTGTAAAGGTTGAATGAAAGTCCACACACCATGAAGAACAAATATAAAGCAGACATAATTTTTCTATTTTGGATAATTTTTTAGTTAAATGTGTGATTTCTCAATGAAGAACAAGAACAAATGAGGTTATGTTGATTGTGTTAGAATCATTTGGCGGTTGTTGGGTGGAAAGTGAGTTGAACATTACAAGCACTTAGTGCTAGGTTAGCTTGGAGGTCGAAGTTGTGGCTGGAAAAAAAGTTATTCAAATTTGAGGAGAAAAATATATGTTATTATTTATTGGGAATTAAATTCAGTTGGTTGTGTGTTTGTGGAGTTTAAAATTTACTAAGATCTGGAGTAGAACTTTTGAAGAATACCATTACCTGGGTTCGTTGGGCTTAAAGCTTGAAATTTTAAAAGATAATTAGGAGTTATCTGTTGTCCGGGTTTAATTTGAAGCAAATCTTTAATCTTCAAAATATCTGAACTTAACTACTTGGGCTATAAAATCATGATTAACTATTCTGGAGATAACTTGAAACCGGAAAGAGATCTAAAGACTCCAATGCAAGCATTCATCAAAACTTCAAATCTGGTGGTTTTGATCTTTAAATGACGACCAAAATAATTTTCGAGTTAAGACTTAAGAGAAGAAGAAGAAGAAGAAGAAGAAGATAGAGGATATTTTAATAAGAAGAGGGGTGGGTTAATTAGTGGGACTTGCTGACTTGGCAGCTGATATGGACAAAATATTAGAGGAGTTGGCTGCCACAGTGGAGGGACGTTAGGGTTAGGGGCAATTATGCAAATTTTATTAACGGTAGGGATAGATTTGGACGAAAAGTATAATGGGTGGCAGAAGTAAACAATATACCAGAGTAGAGGGGTAATTTTGGACCTTTTTCCATTTTAAAAATATGAAAAATAATTTTTAAAAATGGCGGGCCGGCTAGTGAGGGCCCGTGGCCCACGTAGGGTTGGGTTGGGTTTACCATTTTAAGGCCCATCAAAATAGTTTGTTGGCCTAGCCCGGCCCGTCAAATGCCAAAGCTCGCGTGGACTGGGCTAGGCTGGGGTTAGGTCAGCCTGTATTGACAGCTCTAAACAAAAGTAATATGCACTCAAGGGTGAGGTCTAGTGGTCTGTTCAAGCCTAAAATAGATAAGATTATCGGGTACCTCTTGCTGGTGGGAAATAACAAATATTCTGTAAATTTAATCGAGGTGTGCGCAGGTTGACACGTATGTCGCGATTACTAAAAAAATATAGTATGATAATATAAAAAATTAATATATTAATGGATATTAGTTAAATTCATTTTTAAATGGATTTTTCAGTTTAGTTGAATGATACGTGGCCAAATGTTCGGCCTCTAAAATAACACTTTTCCTTCTTTATTTCGTTTAGAATTATTAAATGCCTATCTTTATCACTGATTCATGGTAATTCAAAGTACAACTCCTTAAATCATTACTATTACAATTATATTGTCTATTCCTATAAGTGCAAAATGATTTGCAACTAACTCCAATTTCGGATAAATTAAGGTTTACTATCTTATATATAGAGTCGGATTCAAAATTTTAAGTTTATGGATTCTGAATTTTATTAATCGTTTGGACATAAAATTGTAATTTTTGAAAAAAGTAGTATTTGGAGTTAAGTTGGAAAATGCCATTTGAAATTTGAAATTATGTTTGGACATGCATTTCATTTGAAAAAATATTGCAGTTTTGTGAGTCGGCAAAAGAGTATTTTGAAAATTTTGAAAAAGTAGTCAAAACCACTTTTTGATTTTAAAAATATTCATTTTCGAAAAATATAAAAAACTTGTAAAATTTTATAGACAACCATGTTTTCGAAAAAAAAAAAAATCTATGAACAAACAAGTTCTAATAGAAAGTGAGGCTTATTGGATTCCGAATAAATTATTTATATATAAAGTGGATTAATACAAAGTTTTGATCAAAACTGTTGAATTATATCGAACTCTTATCTAAAATTCTAACTACTTGACAGTAATCCCTTGGGAAGTATTTAATGGTAGAAAAGAGGAATTTCAACTGCAAGTTGAACAAAATATTTTAAAAGTCTGAAAAGTTAAGAAAGGGGATGAAACTATTAATACTATCTTGTAATGGAGGAAGTAATGCGCCATTAGGAATAAATTATTTTGTTAATATTTATTGAAAAGATGTATTTCCTTGATTATATATTTAAAACCAATAGTTTAATCGAACTTTGTTTTATTTTCTATTTGTATTGTTTCTAGAAGCATAATAATATGGAATAGGAGGTGATATTCCAATAATATATAATAAGTGTACTATGGAATCTCTCTTCTGAATTCTAATATTTATACATGTGTTAACGAGATAATAATATTTTAAATTTTCTGTCCCTTTTCTTAGATTTTCTTTTTCGTATATAACACACGCTTCACACACATACGGTTATTATCGGTAAAATTCATAAATAGCCACTTTTCAATCTCTGGAATTGAAATATCGGCACTGATTTGGAGTTCCAAATTTCACAAGTAAACTTACAGTGTCGAATATGAAATATCGGCACTGTTTTTGTATCTTTTCAAATATAGTGAATTTTTTTTTGAATAAATTTGAATATTATGTTTAATCTTTTTACTCTCTTTTGTATCGTTTCTATATATATAGAGATCGTTTTTTTCAGACCTTCATCTCTTTCCTTCTCGACTTGAGAAATTTACAGTACAAATTGGACATTTTCATAGAATAAATGTATTTTGTGCTGCTTTGGATATAAAACACCAAGAAATGCTATTAAGAAAGATGTTAATTTCATAGAAAATATTCGAGCACGTCTTTGAAGTTGAAGGTAGTGAAATATTAATGAAGGTTTCAAACCCAAAAGTCAAAGAAACTAAACTCTTTAATTTGCTTTTGCAGCGTGACACCTTTACTCGGTTTCTCTGACCACTAATGTCTTATGATTACTTCTATCCTTTAATCTCAAATGAAAATGGGAAGATAATAGCATAAGTGAATTGAAAATTATGAGGTTTTAGGTCTAAATTCCAGCGGAGATAAAATTACTAGATGTTTTATTCTATTTATCCAAACTTGGTGGGCATAGTTTTTCGGTACATGAGAGGTAACAAATACATATGAAATTAATCGAGTTACGTGCAAGTTGGTCCGGACACTACAATTATAAAAAAAATAAAGATAAAACTGGTGTGTTAAACTGGATGAAACCAAAGGTGGACCAACCCTTTGGGTATGGGTCACCAGCCTCCGGTATCTCCGGAAAAAATATATGTATATATATGTATAAATATCTTAAATAACATGTATATACTTTGATGGGCACCCCAATATCAAATCTTAGACTGTTGCATTGATTGATTTAGGAGGGCACAACTTGACCTTTATTGTGCTGCCTTAGATCAATTTCAACTCAGAAGATTTTATTCGATAGTGATGTTCTCGCCACTTTTACATCTGAGATTCGCTTCAAAATGTAATAACACAATAATACTTAGCCGCATAATCATAAAAAGTATAGAGTGAAAAAGCAATATAAACATGTAAACGTTGGTCAAGAAAACAAACTTAGTTAAATGAATTAACTACGTCCTTTAATTAACTACGTAGTATCTTTTTTTGCAAATTAATGAAGTGACATTTGAATGATGCTAATAACTGTTTCACTAATGGAGGCTACTTTGGGAGATATATACTTTAGTCATTTCGAGTTTGTTAGTCTAAAAGTTTGTTATTTTTGTGAGAGGCATTTGTAACTAATCTTTTGGCGGATGGTTCATCCGAATGCAATATTTTGAACGCAAAGTATAAATATATATGTGAGAAAATTATAAAATAAATATCAATAAAAATTGAATTTAAACCTATTATTTTAAAGTACAATGAGTTCAGTGCCAATAACATTAAAAACTGAACTTAATAGCATATTTGGTCAAGCTTCTCAAGAGGCCAAAAATATTTTTTTTTTCTTCTCAAAAATAATTTTTTTCCTAACTTGAGGTGTTGGGCCAAGCTTTTTTGGAAGAAAAAAGTATTTTTGGGAAGAAGTAGAAGCAGTTTTTAAAAGTAGAAAAAAATAGTTTCTTCTCAAAAGTAGAAGCAGAAGCAGTTTTGACTTTTTTTCTTACCAAAAATACCCTTAAAAAAATATAGTATATATCAAAATAACCGTTAAACTTAATACTTAGGATATTAATGTATAAATATTTCTTATTATTTTTAGGATAACTTTCTAATATATAATGCCTTTAGGGGTGAATGTTTTAAAATTTGTTGAATGATTTTTAATATATTTAACTTATATTAAAAGAATTAAGTACTTTTAAATTTTATTTTCATATTTTACTTAAATAAAATGAAAAGATTTAATTATTGCCTGTAATAATAAATCTTTAAGATTATTTATTTACTTATACTATTAACTATTAAATAAATCTATTCATGTACTTATTTGTAATTTGATATTTAAAAGCACTTTTTAAAAAGTTTGGCCAAACACAAATTATTGTTCAAAAGTGCTTTTCAGAGTGATTAGTCAAACACAAATTATTTTTCTCCAAAAATACTTTTTTTAAAAGCACTTTTGAAAAAAATACTTCATAAAATAAACTAATTTCTCCTGTTTGGTAGAACAATGTTATAAGCCTTGAATTTTTTAGAGTTTGCTTTCGGAAGTTGTATGATGACTGACTGTTTTGGCGACATAGGAGTATCTTTATCTTTAAAAAATTTGAGTTATTAGAATGAATATATTTCATTAATTATCAAAATGGATGGCTGAATAGATCAAGTCACTTTTTTTTTGGCTTAATTAATAAGAAAGGACCACTTCTTTCATTAACTTAATTTGTTCATATTCATGTTTACTGATAAATAAATAAAACCAATAAAATTATGGAGGTATGGACTTTGTTTAACAAAGAGCATATAGCTTCTTCTGGGAAATAAATAAATAATAGTCAGATTTACAATTAGTAATTAAAAAATAGTCACAATTTCAAAAGTAATCAAAATTTAGCCACTTTTTATGTAAATATAATATCTGAACAAAAATACCCTTAAAAATTCGAAAATATTCCAGCATAATATGTTGGAGTTCAAATTTTATACATATGAGCTTCCAGCATAATGTGCTGGAATTTCATAATGTGCTGGAGTTCCAACATAATATGTGAGAAGTTTATATGCAGGAGCTCCATAATCCAGCATATTATGCTGAAACTTTTCGTGTATTGGAATTCTAATATAATATGCTGGAAGTTTATACGCAGGAGTTCCATAATCCCGCATATTATGCTGGAACTTTTCGTATTTCAGCAAAACAGTGGCTATTTCTTAATGATTTTACAAACGCTGACTATTTTTGGATTATCAATCCAAAAACTAGTTAGCCCGTGCTATTTTTGCCTTTTTCGACGTCATTAAATCTCTTCCATTGGAAAAAAAAAATGAATGAATAGTCAATTAACTAGGGAATATATGACAGGTTGACAACTTTCATCATTGCCTAGCAATTCATCAAAACTCCAAAAGGAATATAAGATCGTAATGTCAAATTACTCAAATTTCCATTTTCCCGTCACTATCTATATACAGTAGTCACTTTTATTTATTTATTTATTTATTTATATATCGGTAGTGTAGGATTAATCAAATTCTGTTAAAGCCTGAGTATGAAATTTGTGGTTAAAAATGTAGGAATCCTATTCATCACACGATAATCCTGGTGATACAAAATTATTTCCCCTGTTTAGTTTACGTGAAGAAAGGCATAACAATGACTACTTAGTAACTCAGGTTCAATTTCTTGGCTCAAAGTCAAGCAGTCCAAATGTTCATAATTATGGAGGACCAAGAAAGGTTAGTCAATTGACTAGTAACTATAGTACGTAGTTCCGTTATCAAAAAATTTATGGAAATGTCCAAATATGCCCTTGTATTATACGAAATTGAGCACATTTGTCCTTTGTTAATACTTTAGCTCAAATATGCCTTTACCGTCATATAGTTGGTCAATATGTGTCCTTAGAGTTACACAGTTGACCCATATATGCCCTTTTCGAAACGGAATTCACCCAAACTAATTGGCTTTTTCGTTAATTGTATTAAAGTGTATTACAAATATTATTTTCTTTTTATTAGTACATTTTTTCTTTACCTATCTCTTTTCTTTCTTCTTTCTTCTTTTCTTCTCTTTTTTTTTTTTCCTTTTTCTTTCTCCCTTATCCGATTTCCTCCATTACTGATGTCTTCTCCATTTTCGTCACCAATTTCACTTGACAAAACTCATGAATTCCAATTATTAAGAAAATTCTCGCATAAGTATATTTTAATAGATCATATGTTTGTCAATTTTTTAATTTTTACTGAACATATATTTAGTTCTAAAAAATTTAACAATGTAAGATTAAAATAATATTTATGTAATAAAAAACTCGAAAAATCCAACAAAACCGAACAATCCAAACTGATATAATTGGTTTGGTTTGATTTTGATAAAAATCAAACCAACCCGTTCCATATACACCCCTAATTTACATAGTTAATTAAAAAAATAGAAAATGTCCGGCTGAAAAAAGATAAAAAAAGACTAACAACTCAAATTTATAACACTACAACTTGAACTCTAGGATTTTAATCATTAAATTATCTTTCTGAAAACAATTTAAATATTTTGGTCTTTTGAGTATTGTTAAAGGTTGAGATATTTTTATTATTTTAAAGTTTAAACCATAATTTTTGGAACAATTTAATTTTGTTTATTTAGAGGGCTAGTGAAATTGGAACTTGATTACCTTATGGGAAAATTTTCTTAGTAATTGGAATTCATGAGTTTTGTCAAGTGAAATTGGTGACGAAAATGGAGAATACATCAGTAATTGAGGAAACGGATAAGGGGGAAAGAAAAAGGAAAAAAAAAAAGAGAAGAAAAGAAAAAAGAAGAAAGAAAGGAGAAAGGTAAAGAAAAAAGTACTAATAAAAAGGAAATAGTGTTTGTAATACACTTTAATACAATTAACGAAAGAGCTAATTAGTTTGGGTGAATTCCGTTTCGAAAAGGGCATATATGGGTCAACTGTGTAACTCTAAGGGCATATATGGACCAACTGTGTGACGGTAAGGGCATATTTGAGCTAAAGTATTAACGAAGGGCAAATGTGCTCAATTTCAAATAGTACAAGGGCATATTTGGACCTTTGCCCAATTTTTAATGTGAAAGAGAAAAAATTATTAAGACCAAGGTTACTGATTGGTTTTTGGAGGGGGGAAAAAAGTCAAGTGTTTCTCCAAAGAAATGAAATTTTCCAAAGTTCGGAAAATTTTTACAGACTTAGCTTTTCCTTAGGGGGAAAAAAGGACCAAATACCATGATTAATAAAATTTGAACTTAACTTACCACCGCAACAAGCTTATTATTTTTCCTTCTATTAGAGAGAATACACTTTCACTTAAATTTGATTTTTTTCATGATCTATGTATATAAAAATTCTTTTTGATATTGCATGGCGGTAAGAACTCGAACCAAAACCTTTCTGTGCGCTATGATAGCATGTTGAAATATATAATATGACAAATAAGAATGTTGATTTTCTCTTAAAACCTCCCGAGAAAACACATACTATGAGCACCTGAGACTCTCTTGTGGATAAAAGGCAATTGCCTAGCAAGATTCAAAGGACACATTTTTTTTGTCAAAAGCGATGCCTTTTTCCCACACGGTTAAATAAATTATAAATTCTACTACTTGTTACACAATTCTTGAAGCATATTCCACTGAGTAGAAAAAGTAGACCTTGTCGTTGTATCGTATATATGTAGGGGTGTACAAATAAAATCGATAAATCGCACCAAATCGATAATTCGAGTCAAATCGGGAAAAAAAAATCGATGTGGTTTGGTTTGATTTGATTTGGTATTGGAAAATAAAACCCGACCATAATTGGTTTGGTTTGGTTTTAACTAAAAAAAGTCAAATCGAGACCAAACCAACCCGATAGTATATTTATATAATTTTTAAAAATATTTTATATATATAAATATTTATTGTAATATAATTTATAAATATTTCTTAAACTTTTTCACAGTTTTATCTTTTAACGTATTATTTCAAATTTAGACTTAACATTCTTGAATGGTAAATAAATTTTATATCCCATAAATGTAGTAATTCAAACAAAGTTCAAATCAATACTAATGCTAACAAATGCATAACTTAATTTATTTTTTTCTTTAGTGTTTAGTTATGTAATTAATATTAATATTTATTAGCTATACTTATTTTAGCATAATCTATATAGTATTTTTAGATTATTTTCATTATAGCTTATTAATTAGCAATATTTATTTTATGTAATTTTATTATTTTATCTTTGTTATTGAATATTTTAGTATAATGCTATGACTTATCTCATATTATTGTGTTAGTTTCTTGGAAAACACATTATATAGTTGTATTTTACTAGGACTTAAGAAATATTTTGAGCACAAGTTACATATTTTATGCTATGAAGACTTTACCCGAAAAAAACCCGAAAACCCGAGATTTAAAAACCCGACTTTATTGATTTGGTTTATAAATTTAAAAACCCAATACCATTTATTTGATAATTAAAAAATAAAAAATATGAACCAACATGACCTATGTACACTGCAGTCATGTGTATGTGTATGGCAAAGTTGTCAACAACTGATAATGTGAAAGGATGCTTCAGGTTTTCTGTAAAGATTGTGGTTTCTCTGTAAAGTAAACTATACTAGTATTCTTTGTAGAAGTTTGAATAGTGAACTGTCGATGTGCTTAGCTCATTATGTTTCTTTTTGTAGCTAAAATGCTTAGAAATAAAATGCACCATCGGGAGACAGTAAATCTCGGGAAAGGAATAAGGGTGAAGAAATTCCAACCAACGCACAACCCTCATTGGAATACTGAGTGGTGCATTTCATATTCTATAGTAAGCTATACTATTCTATTCACCATAAAAAGGACCACTTATTGGGGGATGAGACTGTCGCCCAAGGCAAAAATTATAGCACTTTGTTGGAACTTGGAAGTAATCAAAATTAGTCCTTCCCATTCTCATAAGAACCAAAAGAAAATTCAAAAATAGAAAATCAATGGATGGAGAAGAGTTCAAAGCAAATTAAGCAAAACCCACAACTAAGATATCCGAGAGTGAGAACCACAACTTACACAGCTGTCCGATATCAGTTTGTCTAGGAAAACATACTTCGGGGCCCGGGGGGGGGGGGGTGCAAAGGAAAACAATCTTTAACAACTGCTACAATATCCCCAAGAGAAGAGGTGGACGAAATATATGATGCCTAAAAATGCTCCGCCAGAAATAATTAGCATCACTGTCGTGACCTTGACTCGGCTCGTCTAGCTTCATCTGGATGTGAAGGAAATAGCTCAATGTACCTAGATCCAATCTTCATATTGTCCTTGCACATAGCTTTCTTGGCCTCTTCAGCAGAGGCAAATTCCACATAAGCCTCTCCAGTAGCTTTTCCATCGGGGCGGTACGCAATATGTACCTTGTCAGCTGAAATGTTGAATTCCTCACCGAAAAACCTGGCAATATCTGTTCTTCTAACACTGTATGGGAGACCTCGCAATTTCAGTATCTCAGTGTATTCCATTTGATCTTTGTTCATAGATCTCTTTGGTCGAGATGGAGGAGGGGAAGCACGATATTCATAATCATAACCTCCTTCCTTCACATCAGCGGCTATAGCTTCGTAATACTCTTCCTTCTTGCAGCTGAAAACTTCCACATATCTCCTCCCCATGTTCTGCCTGTCCCTTTGAAGAGCATAATCAACTTGCATGTGACCAGCAAAGACAACAAAAGCGTCCCCAGTGAACCGTCCGTCCTTGTTGACCAGGAAAATATCAACAATATCCAGACCAGCAAAGAACTTGTAAACATCAATTTCACTGCAGTTGAATGGAAGACCCCTCAAACGAACAACAGGAAATCCGGAGGGCTGAAATCTGCTTCCATAGCCATAAGGCTGGTGATAACCACTTGAACCGCTGCTCACTGCGAAGTAGGGATTTGATTCCATCATTCTTGGTCTCTTTGAGCCGATCTCGTACCCGTCTGAAACCCCCCCGCTCCCCAACATTGCCCTTCAATTATTCATACCCAAAAAAAAAGGAAAAATCCCCCACTCAACCTTGTTAATAAAACCAAGCCCAACCCATATGTTTCCTACAACCTAATTTCCAATACCACTTATTCTAAAAAGAAAATCATAACATCACATGCATCCCAAAAAACATAATAACAAATTACCACAGAAATGAACATAGTAAATAAGAGAGAGATTGTCAGGATTATGCCCAACACATAAACTTTCTTCTGTCCATTTCTAGTTCAAAATCTCTGGCAACAAGCAAATTCACCCACATAACGCACATAACCAGTTAACCACATCAATAGACGTTTTGAACTAAAAAATCTTCCAGCTTTCCATCAGAAGGGGAATATTGCCTCAGGGGAAAAAATCACCAAAAATTCTAGGGCAGAGGGAGTCTAACTATGTAACTTAAACTCTAGAAATCAGGAAATTCACAGTGGTAGCACAAACCCCTAAAAAATGTGATAACTATGTGAACTTATAAGGTCAAAGATTTCATTTATGAGGTTCTTATGTTGATAAAAAGTAAAGAGAATCTTCATTTGCAAATTTTTATAACTTTTCCGCAGCCCCCTACAAGTCTGATAACTTTAAGAACTGAAAAGGTCAAAGATTTTATTTTTATGGTTCTTCTGTTAAGAAGTGCAAAGAAAATCTTATTTTAACAAATTGTTATTACTCTATCAAAAACACCCTAAAGGTCCGATAACTATGAGAACTGTAAATATCAAAGATTTTGTTTTTACAGTTCATGGGTTGAGAAAAAAGAAAAGGAATCTTAATGCAACAAATTATTATTACATTTCTTCTAAAAGCTCAAATGTCAAACACGGAATAAGCAACAGAGAGACACGAATATAAGTCACCTCACCCCATTCTTTGATAAGGGGAAGGAAAGAATTAAATCAAAGATTTCTCAAGCTTCCCATTCCACCCAATAAGGAAGCCTCAGTTACTGTTTACAGGCTTAAATCCAGACAACCTATTAAGCCTCATTCCAAACTAGTTAGGGTTGACGGTATTACAGATGCGTATCCAGGATTTGAACATCAAAGGTTCGAGTTCCGAATTCAATCACAACCAATTTGATTTACTGGGTTCAAAATCTATTATTTATACTTCTTTAGTGAATTTTACATCACATACAGAGTCTAAGCCAAACCCGTAATTTTAGGGCTACATCCGCCTCTCATGTTTGATATGAATCCTATATATCCATTCTGCTCTATTTGAGCCATTTCATTCTATAACAACAATTTATCTTTTAAAGTAAGTTACACGATCAATCGCAAAATCAAGCAGTAGTCAAACAATTTACGAAACGTGCATCGAATAGGGGGGAAATCGCCTAAACAAAATTAATGGCCCAATTCATATCATCAGCAAAGCATTTAATTTATCAAACAAAATGGAATTAGGTAAACTTACCCTCTTGATCCATACATAGCTCTGAGAATTTCGTTGAAAAAAATCTGAAGCTGATTAGATGAGGATATGAAATTTCAACCTATTGAGTCGATTTGAAGCTTTGCTAATGAACCCTAGAGTGCCACCTTCGACGGAACAACGCAGAGAAAAGAATAGGAGAAACCCTAGCTAAGGTACTAAGCGTAGAAAATGTTACATTTATGCGAGAGCCAATTATGCAACTTAATCAAAACGGTGTCGTGAAAGATATCTGTCAGATAAAACGACATCGTGTTGAGCGAAATGTGCTTATAAACAAGCATATACACGATATTTCTTCGTAGAGAAAAACACCAAAAACAAAAGCGTCAAATGCATATTAGCCCCCTAAAATTGTCATATTTTTCATTTAAACATCTCAATTGTGACTGATAACTATTGAGCACTTTGAAGTTAACAAATATGTGCTTTTTACACCCTTCTATAACAATAGGTATAAATCTAAGTCTTTTAACGCTTCTTCATTACTATTCATCTTAAGACTGATGGCCTAATCTCATCTCATACTTTGTGACTTTTGTCCATCCATTGTTGATTCACCTCAATATTGATCTACAATTTACCACTAATAACTTGAAACCGCTTACGTAATCACTAGGGCGCACATTGCATCGTGGAACATTTGAAGTGATTTTCCTGATCCACTTAGGGTGATACGATACTATACTTCCATAACCGTTTTTCATAGCATCCCAATGTGGTTTACCTTACGTGGGTATTTTAATCATGTACACTTCATGAAATCATTACTCAATCGAAGGCCCAAACGTCATCCTTCATTTATCACAATTACACCCTTATTCTATTCTCATGGCAGCATTCCATCTCTTTTAAATGCTACTAGTCTTAGACTCCTTTGCGTTTATTCAAGTTATCCCGAGCTTTCTATAACTTAGAGAAGCCATCAGCTCTCTTATTTTCATGGGCTTAATCCTGAGGACTTATCCATTCACATCACCTTCTTACTCGTCCTTTCTTTTCCTTACTCATGTCTTCCTAAAACCTTGTCGTTTTACCATACTTTAGCTTGCGACCTACACATATTCATTTATACTACTCGCAACCTTTCTTCAACTTGCTTGCATCGTAGATTTCCTTATGTTATTCTGGAACATCAAGCGAGACATCACATGGTCCCAAACTCTTCTTTTACTTTTTTAACTAGATCTCTCGATACCTAAAAACCATAGGCTGGAAGATATGCTACTGACAATGCCGCTATCATTTCTGAATATTGAATCCCCGCGCTTTTAGCCTTTTATCTGAAGTATGGACTATTCATAACTTTCTACATTTGAGTATTTCGTACGTTGTTCACCTTTACCTTACTACCTTAAATTCTTGCATCGTACCTTCTATCTGTTTCATGACTCTCTCCCACATAAGTATAATTCACGTCCATAACTCGAAGCTCTATTATAATACTTGTACCTCTGGTGCATACACTATCAGGTGGGAGCTTCGTACTGACTTCTTATGAGGCTGGTACTTTTCCAACTGGCTTTATCATAGGGCCGTTATAGAATATGGTTGTTGTACTTTCTCTCTTGTACCTCTGATATTAAGAGTGATCCTGCAATGTTCTCAATGACGGTTTCTATAATTTTCTGGGTCAAATAATCAGACTCCTGATTTACTTGGTTAATGTAACTCTTTAGTTTTCTCTTCCTTCTGATTGGCCTTTATGTAGGCTTAAGTTATCTTCTGATCTGTGACTCTTGGTATTAGTTATTACTTTAGCCTTTCATGGGCATTATGGAATATCCATGATACAATCTTCTAACGACTCAATCCTTTGCCTATGCCCTAGGCTCAATTCCTTCTTTTAACTTATAATGGAGTCTTCTACGGCTGTATGAATGTCAACATATATGATGCATGTATAAAACTCCGAACTCTTAAGTGCGTTCATAACGTAACTAACTCTAGACTATTAATCGAATAATTCTTTCTGTTCCTTCTCAGCTTTCGTTAAATGTAAGCAATTACTTTTCATGGTCTTCTTGCCCCTTGTTGCGTGCATACTTAGCTTACCTTAGTGCCAACACATATTGAATTCCATACAACTCATGTGATCTTGAATATCACTTCTGATTTTACTTCTCGTTCATTAGCCACGATAGGTGCCACTTTCTTATGGAATGTATACAATGTTGTGGTAAGACTGTTGTTACAAGTCCATTTCCTCTTTAGGTCACTATGTTTAGGCTGAAGCCTTCTTCCTTATTCCCTTATCTAGTCTTTTGTTTTAGTACTCAGGGAGGACTTTTTGACTCTTGTAAAGCTGCGAGCTTATTGCATCGTATACCCGACAGACCTTTTGATGTCCTTCCTTGCTTATAATTATCCGTAGTTAATTACCTCCGTGCCATTATACTTGTAGGGCTGATTTTTAACTAATATTTTGACTGTCTTCCTAGTGGCACTCTCTCTTATTCTCGTAATATTCATACGGTACCTTTAACTACCCTGACTCCTATCTGAATATATCTCAAGTATTATAATGACATTACTACGAGGCTGAATTCACTATATTGGATTTTACTATGTTTATCTTTCACAATGTGCTGATTCGTGTGTAACCACATGTCTGGCCATAACTAGGCTCTTCCTGATTCAACTGCTAACTGCTCGTTGGCTCGTTCTCATATCAATATTCCACGTAAACTTTTCTGGGTTATTTCCTTTGTCTTAACTTACCTCTCGCACTGGCTCTTTTTTTTTTTTTTAAATAAAATCCCGAGCCGAAAACCTTACTTCCTCTCCTTGACGTCGTGCTTGCATAATGTTCTGGAATCGTAGCATATCTGTAGGATTTGGATAAGTTCAATCTCATTTTTATCGCATCCTTCCTTTACCATTCCATAATTACTATAATCACTTAATTCTGACTTAACGCCACATCACTCTATATCCCCCCCTCCCTTAGGGGGGTACTGAGAGTTGGAGTTATGACGACTTATCTATAAATGTTTTACCTTTTCATCTTTGGCGTCCTTGCCTATCATCGATGACCCTTACTCGCCTTGCGGTAATCCTTCTGTATTAAGGATAATAAAATTCCTTACTCACGAGGGTGACACTTAGTATAACTGGCACATACAGTCCCTTAAGCTTAACTTTGCTCACATTGCTTGCTTTAGGGAAGCGTCTTCCTAAATGACCATTCTCTGAATTTCTCATGAATCTTCTTCTGTTGTCCATTCTATTATCACCGAAACGAAATCTGAAATTCTCACGATACCGACTATTATCAACTCACTCAGTCCCTATTTTATGTTTAGTTTATCTCGTTCCCCAGCCCATACTGATTTCTATTACTCTAGAGTCTAACTTTTCCTTCTGATAGTCGCATTGGAGTCACGAGCTTATTTCTCGAAATGAGGATATAACTTTATGGCCTATATTATTTTGTTGTCTCAAGGCATGTCACCTCTCGTCGTTTCCTTCACTTGACTATAGACTCTGTAACATTGTCATCTTTTTAAGCTATCGTTGCCATCCATGTATCATATCTTAATCATAATGTTTCATTGACTCTCTTCTTATTTTCCGCTAACATTTATGTCTATCACTCTATTCTGAAATTTTCAACAAGACATTATTTTTCTTTTAGTTCCCCTTGCTCCATCTACTGGCTCTTCGGGTTGCCTAACATTCTCTCCCTACTAGGGACGGGAGCTACACTAAGGTAATATTTATCCCTTCAAGGCTTTCAGTTTCTGTCTTTGTAGTATTCATATATAGCTGTACTATTTTAGAGTGCACCCTCTGGGTGTCTTAAAAGGAGATCTATTAGCATATTTGCAATATCCTTTGTAAATGTCAGCTAATGCTAACAATCCATCAACCATTTTGGGTTACCCTAACCCCAGCTAGATCCTGACATCCTGCCTTCTCGTATACTAATTCTGTTAGCCCCCATAGGGCATAAATAAGTTGGGTGTGGCCAATTGTACATACCTCTGTTATTGTTGAAGGTAACTCAAAATACGTATATTTCTCTGCGATAATCTTCATTAGCTGGGTAGCTCGTACCCTTTTTCATCTTGCTTCTTTTACTTGCTGAAATTTGTGTCTACCTTCCGATTTATTCTCTTATTCATTTTTACCGTAAGAGTGGATAGACATTCTTGCCTTAGAGATCCTTATCAAGAAGCTTACACATCTTATTACACACATGATCTGTTGAATACCTCATAGTTATCCATCATAAGCATGATTCAAAAATTAAGTTCCTCAGACTCAACTCTTCCACAACTATATCTATTACCAACCGTCTTTCTGGATTGAGGCATCATCGTATTATGAATAAGATAGTGTTTAGGAAATTGAGTTCTTACAACTGAGCTCTACCACACGATATAGAGTAAGAAGAAAGAGTGACAGTCCTAAATGCCCTATAGCCTCATGTTTATAAGTGTGGTGCACAACACACCCATAAACTAGACTCTACTAGACACGGCATGTAGACTTCCTATGATAGAACTGCTCAGATACCACTTTTGTCATGACCCAAACCGATGGGCCGCGACGGGCACCTGGTACCTTACTCAACCGAGTACCAACATAACATATCTTTTCGTATCATATTATCATAGATAACTGAGCCGGAGAGGCTACCGTGAGATAAGTAGAATACAATATGTAATACCAACTTATACATAAGACATACGGGCCTCTAAGACCAAAATAACTACTCGTAAACTGAACATAGGCCGACAAGGCCATACAATCTTTTACGTATATAACATCTGTCTACAGGCCTCCAAGAATACATAATTATCATAAAGGTCGGGACAGAGCTCCGCCATACCAAACAATACACATCTAAATTATACTGACCAAACAGGCAACTCCGGAGCAAATGGAGTGCACCAACATCTTCCGCTGAGCTGATCGCCTACTTGGAGGACTCTCGACATACCTATCGAGACCTGCGTGCATGAAACGCAGCGTCGCCATACAAAAGGGATGTCAATACAAATAATGTACTAAGTATATAAGGAATAAAAATCAGTAAGTAATAGACACGAGAGAAACATAGAGTAAAAGACTCGACATGTACGTCTGCATAGCTTTGTGAATCATTTCGTTTTTATAATGTCATGCACATGCGTATAAATATCATACCATGCATAGGTATATGCGTTCATAACATCATCAAGCCTATGAGGGCATCCCATCATATCATTTCGGCCACTGTGGGCAAATCATCAACGTATATCAGCTGATCAGGTGGTGGTGCGTATATAACGTCGTAACCTTTTCCCATATCACATATACATATATATACATATATACGCGTATATAACACCATATGGTCACGGGTCAATGTATATGTATAAATGCATGAAATGCATAAGAAATACGTTAATAAGATTTCTCGGAATGTCATAAAAATAATATGCATGTCGGATAGACTTTATCAAATACGTATTTTTTTGAGACCCATGAACAAAAGATATAATAATAATTCACATGGGGAATCAAGAATATAGACACCCCTAATATTTCTATGAATAGAGTCATTTATGGAAGTCGTGCATTTGCTCGTTCCGTTTGTGTCGTATAGATCATGCCAAAAAGAAAGTAGGGATAGCCTTAACATACCCGAGCCGATTCTCTTAACAATCCCTCTAACACACGTCAATTGTGATAACACGTGACAACGGATCGAAGTAGGAAAAATCCGTATGATATTCCTGAGAAAGATTGTACCGTACTCCCTTGGAATCGAAAAATTCCGTTGCTATTACGCAATATAATTTCGTATGGATTCCGTTGCTAATCCAAGAATTCTCGTAGCTCTCTGGTGAATTAATCCTAATCTTATGTGACTTATTGAGTTTGAGAAATCTTCTATGGCTTTTGCTAAAGCACGTTTCCCTTTTCATATATTTTGTGAATTTTAGAGCTTTTTATGGCTTAGCCAAGAATCCTTTCCAAAGTGCCACCTAGCAAAGTAATCTAAGAGTCACTTAATGACTCATTATGTTGCTGCCACGTTTGGAGGATTAGGCTAATAAAAATATCCTAATTATTTAGCTAATCTTTCCTAAAATATTATTAATTATCCGATCAATTCTTTAATTAACTAAATAATCTCCCATTACCCAATAATTCACATAATTAGGAATTATCTCAAATTACTTAAAGTACAACTCACTTTTAACACACTTTGTATACCTTACTATCGTGGTCATGTGGTACCTTGTATGGTACTAGTCCATAAATATCGGATATTATAGCCCGGGTCGTATTTTATCCCAAAATGTCAAACTTTGACGAAATTCCTTTCCTTCGATTTGCTTACCCTTTCTCCTTCACGAATTTACTCATAACGTGTTTGAAATAGCATAATGCTTATAATTTCAAAATAATCTCATTTCCGAATTCACGTCGATTAACTTACGACGAAATTTTAACGTACAAAAATGCGGGATGTAACATCTCATCTCCGAACTTTCATCAATTTATTTATAATGTACTTTCACGTACGAAAATATGGGGTGTAACAAGAGATATTGACGAATAGATAATCTGCAATGGGGAAAGGAGTCATATAAAGAATTTAATGTTTTCATATCCAATTGTATGATAATTAAAGTTCAATTTGTGCAGTAACTAGAACTAGATTACCATTTTTCATCTAATTCGGGCTCTAAGTCTAGACCAAATTATTCTTGTAGTAGTACATGGTCAAAACTCAAAATCACGTACAATATTTTCAAAAGGTGTTTCAATAACATATAAATAATCAAATTGGATTGGGAAAGAGATTACTAGAACTACCGGTTGTTTTCTTACTCTTGCCTCGGGAATTGCGAGACAACAAAAATTCCTAATAGAAGATCTTATGCAAATTAATTAAAATAAAGTAGAAATAATTATTGACCTGATAATAATATAATAGTATATTTTATCCCGATCTCAGTCCTTTTCTTAAATTTATCTTTAGGTAAAATATCTCTACATATTGCATAATTATTGACCGAATAATAATAGAATAATTTTTATATTGATCTTAACTGTCAGATGGATTTCATCATAATCTCAAACGTTAGGATGTATTTCATTCTTATCTCAAATTTATCTTTAGGTAAATCTTTACACATTATTCAGTATATAATAATGAACATTACTTAGGAAGTAACTCAAAATTTCCAATTTATTTCAAAATCAAATCAAATATTCTATAATGGAGGTTCATCTAATAATAAAGATGAAAATTCCTCTTCATCATCATCTTTAAATTTAAGTGATACTATTGCAGAAGCACATCAAGTAATCTTGCAAAATATTTACTTGAACAATTATATGTTGCAAAGAATATCAAAATAATGAAGTTTTCGGAGTTGGCTCCGTTCCAGGTAAAAATGCGCTATTAAAGATACCTATCTTTAAATAATCCTTGATCATTTTATTATAACAGATTTTAGTCACTATAAATAAATCTAATAAAAGTATGAAATTCGAATTCATAGAAATTTGAAACAGAGATCTACAATTTGAAAGCGTACGGTACTCCATACAGAAGGGACCAAAAAAGGAAAAATAATGCTGACTCTTTAAGCTGGTGAAATGACTATATTAGCCCTACCACGCTAGATCGACGTATTACATTCCAATATTCCATCTTTATCAAGATTTCTCAAATAGCATCACAACGGCCCCTCAATTCTCCTTAATAGCACAATAAGGTTAAAACAGTCATTACAGAGTAAACCACAACAAGGCGTTAGCCCATTTACAAAAAAGCCCCTAAATCACCAGATCTCGACACGTGTCCTCACTCTTCCTCCACTATACATCCCAAAGGCCCCGATCCTACCCCCGAACAAACACATAGAAAGCACAATAAATTTGAACCAATAGATTCAAGTCACACGGATCGATGACATGGCAACAATTTGAAATCCCGCCCAAACGGAACCGGACTTGAAAATTTCATTGCTTATATTCAATTTTATGAATAGAGAAAATTTCTTTTGAGTCCCTAACCAAAGCCCCTTCTTATCTCTTCCCCTTTCAGCCCACAACACACACACACACACACAACGGGCATATAACTCTTTCTTTGTTTCTCTCTCGTTCTCTATTCCATATCTTATTATTCTCAACCCTAAAGGTAACTCGTTAACTCACCGCGGCCCTGACTCGGCCGAGTCATACCGTTTTTCGCTGATTTTCAACCGATTCTCACCGATTTTTCTCGTTTTATTGCAGGTTTAATCATGAAAGGAGGTAAATCAAAGGCTAAATCTGATAACAAGTGAGTATTGTTTTGCTTTTGATGTATTGTTTCGTATTTGAGTTTTAGATCTACGATTGAGGTGTGCGAATGTGATATGTATGCATGTTTTGAATTTGTATGATTTTGTAAGTTTTTTAATGATTATAATATGCTTTTGGCTAATTATTACATCCTATTTATTATATCTGAGATATTTTCTGTTTATTTTGGATCTACTCTTTTGTTTTTAATGATTTTAATATGTTTTGGAGTATCACGACAGCTTGTCAGATTTAAATCTGTTATATTTTCCGGCGTTGTTGGCCTATGATTTTGTATGATTTTTTATTTTCGTTTTAATGTGATTTTGACGAATTAATAAACGAATGTATATTGTTATTTGGTAGTATTTCTCATTTATCTTGTTGATTTTGATGTGATTTTGGTTCCTTGTTGATGGCTCTTCATGTATATTGTTGATATTTTCTAGTATTTTCTAGTACTAGCATCCTATATTTTCTCATTTTTATTTGTTTAAATTGGTATTTATGGATTATTACAGGCTCGGCGTTAAGAAGGCAGCTCCCCAGACTAAGAAGGAGAAGCAGGCTGCCAAGGATCCAAACAAGCCTAAGAGGCCAGCAAGTGCTTTCTTTGTTTTCATGTACACACCTGAACGCTTGTCATAGTCGTTTTGGGTGACTATAATATGTTTGTAATTCCCAAATTTAATCGTATTTTTTTTTTGTGATATGCTGAATAAAGGGAGGACTTCAGGAAGCAGTACAAGGAAAAACATCCAAACAACAAATCTGTAGCTGCTGTGAGTATTTTTCCCATGATAGATCCAAACTGTTTCTCGTTTTTGTATTTGACGTAGTTTTGATTGATTAATTTTTTCTTTGTAATCATTTGTAGGTTGGTAAAGCTGGTGGAGACAAGTGGAAACATTTGTCAGATGCTGTAAGTATCTACTTTTCAGTATTTAGCTTATAATAATTTTATTTGTCTGCACACAATATTTCCGTGACATCAGTTTATTATTGACTAACTGGGTTAGTGAAAATTCATGTTTGCCGATTCCTAACTTGTTTGAGAATAGTAGCATAAGCTTTCTTAAGTTTTTGGTAAGCCTTGCTTCGTTTTCGGCCAAATGCTGATTTTGTTTTGCTTCTCCTGATCGTCTAGCCTATTTAGCATTCTGCTTTCCTGATCTATATCAATCCCCAATTATGTTTCATCAATTATTTCGTTCTGTAATATGAATTTAGGAGAAAGCCCCTTACATAGCAAAGGCAGAGAAAAGGAAGGCTGAATACGAAAAGAACATGGATGCTTATAACAGGCGACAGGTGAAATCCTTGTGTATGGTTACTTTATGTCTCTATTTTATGATGTGCTTTTGGTGCTAAAGAACTCTTTTGTTCTTCTGTATAGGCTGGTGAAGCTGAAGATGAGGAATCTGACAAGTCAAAGTCTGAGGTTGACGAGGAAGAAGGAAGTGACGAGGTTTGTTTTTGTGATGAAATGATCATTTGTTTCTTTGCTGTTTTTTTTGGTTTTGGTGTATTGATTTTAATTTTGTTTGCACAGGAGGAGGAAGATGATGACTAAAGGAAGTGTTAGTGGATGAAGAAATTGGTGAAGGGGCTGTGTAATATCTTAGATATTTCCATATATGACTTCCTCTTTTTCCTATTAAATACTTGTCTTTTGTTGTTTTATCTTTTTGGGTATCGGTAGGGTATGGGAAAAGATGAAATTAGAAAAGTGCTGCCTTTAAAGCTCAAATGACTATGTACTTTTTAATTTGATGCTGCAGCTTAATGTTAATTCGGATAGGCCTTAGTTCTTTCTTGGCCAGTATATGGAAATCATGTGTTTTGCCCATTAATTTTGTAGCTTGTTGGTCAAAAATATCTTTGGTATTGTTTTTTTTGCTGGTGATGTTTTCTTTTGATCTCCAGAGGGTAGGTTTTTAGTCTGCTTTTTTATCTTTTTTCTTTTCCTTTGGGTGGTGGTCGGACCAGTTCTCATCCTTATAGATCGTACCAAATGTGCGAAAATATCTTCCGCCTGTTCAATCGGATAAAGTAATTGTGCATTCCAAGTTGTCTTTCTTTTTGATGTTGAGTTTATCACCATCTGACTTCTTGCTCTTGGACCCACCTTTTCGCTGAAGTATGAATAATTTGTCTGTTATGGATTTATCCCTTTTTTTCCGTTTCTAATTCTCTTTGGCAATGTGTTGCCAGGTGCTGTACTTACACTGTTTTACTTGCATTTAAGCTGTTTTAGGTTTCATTTTTTGAGTCTGATGTGTTTAATATTAAGAGCCTGTTTAGACATAACAATTGTTTTTTGAAATTAGCGTTCACTTGAGAATTTAAAAATTATTTTTTAAAATTTTTACTTAAATCACTCATAAAATTTCAAAAATAATTCAAAATTATATTTGTTCAAACACAATTCAAAATTACAAATGCTATTTTCAGTTTGAAAATTTACAGTTCTTATGTCCAAACGCTCACTAAGTGACTAGTGGACAAAGTTTGTGGGGTAGAGTTGGAAAGAGACTTCTCGCCTTGAAACTAAAGATTTATTTGTCGTATTTGCAATGATACTGTTGTTATTATACTAATTGTAATTATTCGGAGTGGAGAATATATACCTCCACCTATTATATTCCAAAGTCAGTTGCTTTTCAAAACGGAAAATGTTTGCTAACAAGATTGTGCCTAAAGAAAATGTACATACACTGCTCTGATTCTATGGCATTTCCAAATGATGTGATTTGCTTGACTAACAGGGAAGAAAAGAAGGTGAATGTTTTGTAGATTGTATAAGTTTCAATCAATTTTGTAGAAAAAAGTAAGAGACTTTTCGCTGATGAAGTAGGGAATTCAATAAGTTTTAACTGTTTATACCATTACCTTAACGCAAAAGAAAGATGCAACCATTTCAAAACTATACCATTTTTAACTAATATGATTTTGTTATCCTAATCATAGTAAGTGCTAGTTTTTGAAGAATAAAATCTGAATTCAGTCTCTTGAAACATCATCATGACAGTGCTTCATATGAATTAAGAAGTGCTTTTAATAAGTTGTTGATTTGCAATTTTAGTCATACTAGAATAAGATTAAGTACAAATCGAGCACGAAACTCACAACATGTGGGAACACTTAAGAAAATAAATTTAAATGTACAATATATAAAATTAAATGAAAAGAAGCACGGGAAGCATAAATTAAAAGGTCGCTGAAAGTTTTCCTTTAATTAATCGACTGTAACCTGTTTTCTTATTTAGTTTTTGCAGGTGGTATTCAATAAAGGGACTTTTTAACAAGATTCCTTCTCGTTTTAGGAGAACAATTATTCGTTTTAAAAAGAATGTCGAACATCTTTGGTGCAGTATTTACCGTGTAAATGGTTTTTCCAAATAAGTACTAACTTTTATTGTATGGAAAATTGTCAAATTTATCCCCGTGTCATTCGAAATTGAATAACTTTATCTTTGTTAAACTTTACTCTAATATTACCGTTGCCATTAACAAAAGAATAGTTTTTTTCTTGGCCCCTAATTGAGCTCCAAAGTGAGATAGTTATAACTATAATCAAAACTTGAGGTATAACTTTGGATATTTTTCTCAAAAACTTTGGTCACGTGAAATTTACTTATTTTATGCTGAAGTTTCGTTCAATGCAAAAGGCAAATACGTGACTATTTACAAACGTCAAAATATAAATGGACCACCCAAGCAGGAAACTCAACAATCACAAAAATCCCTAGTCCCATGAACCAAACTACCCCTTTAATTTATAAGAATTATGTATGCTATTTTAGAAATCAATAATCAATAAATAAAAGATAAAATAACGAGGCTGCCGGTTCATTTTGATGTCTTTGCTCGGTTTTTTCCGGGTTGGGATGTGTGGAGACTTGAACCGTCTGTAAAATCATTGATTGATTCTTCAGTGAGGCGAAAATGGCCGCTACAGGAAAATGCTTCCTTGTCACTGGCTCTCCTGTATACTCTTTTTCCGCTTCTTATCTACCATTTTTGTTACTTTGTATCAAAATCTGAAATTGACGCACTTTTTTGTTGTTTTTGCAGGGTATTGGAAAGACAACTTTGATAGTTAGAGTACTCGAAACCCTCAGAAATTCCAATCCTAATTTGAAAGTCCAAGGTTTCTATACTCGTATGTTCTCTCTCTCTCTCTCTCTCTCTCTCTCTCTCTCTCTCTCTCTCTCTCTCTCTCTTCATTTGTTCCTGTTTATAATGTTAGCTGTATATATATATTCTCAATATCTCTAATTATACTATTTGGAGTGTCTCATTTACAAATATATACTATGATTGGATAACTCTAAGTTGTTGATTTAAATTTGGTGAAGGGGAGATTAGAGAAGGAACAGAGAGGGTTGGGTTTGAGGTTGTGACGCTTGATGGTCGTAAAGGGATTCTTGCTTCTAACAAAATCTCCAGGTGCTTCTCCTTTCTATCTAATTACTACAGTAATTTCTTTACACATGCATACCCGGCTTATCTATTTGTTTTGGTATTTTATCTTGAGTGGATTGGTAAATAACCATTGTCTTTGTATTAGCTCAATAGATAATAGATTTTTTCTTGAGTAAAACATTTTGCAAAAAAAGGATACGTGGTAGATGTGCTTATAAAAGCTATGGTTTGTTGCTTAAAGCGATGAAATGATGCGAAATTAGGGGTTATCATCACTTCATGGCTAAACCATGCCTTCAGAGAAGCGTCGTGATTCCAATAAATTGTGCGCTTCACTTATCATTTTTTCACTTCAAGCCTTGTGGATCTTGTCACTTTTTTGGGCTCGTCGCTTTTAAAAACAATGCAAGGTAGATATATAAGTGCTGGTTGTTGAACCAAGTGTGGTTGTTAGGTGAAGAAGGGTGGAAAAGTTTGGTGTCATCCTTGATTTGCTGAAGCAACAAATTTCTCGGTCAAAAGGAAAAAAGTAAAAGAAAGAAAAGAAAGGAAAAATGTAGAAGTGCTTGCGGAAAGTATAATAGTAGAAGGTTGCCATTGCAGGTCATGAATTGAGATGGACCACTGTAATGACAGGCAGACGATGAAAGATTCGGGTTTATTGGCTTGGTGAAATTGGGGTTCTTGGTAACAAACGGCTTGTTGAACCCTCCTCTAAACTCATAACTCCAATAACATTCAGGCTAGATATTGGACATAAAAGTATGTTTAAACCAGTTCGGACATCCCAAAGCAATATGGTTAAAATGGAAAGAGATTTTGTACTGTTTAGAGAGGTTGAAGTACGAACAGCCAAGAACAACATCACTACAAGTTCGAACATTTTCTTGCAAACCAAACCAATGGCGAAGAAAAGGGATAAGAAGCATTAGGAGAATATTGCCAATGATCCCTACCATTATAGCCCTTGTTTATTCTTTCCTTGACCTGTCCACCATTTGAATCTTGGATGACGGATTGTTAGAAGAAGTTTTGGGCGGACATAGAAGGTCCGCTTTGTGTCAAGAGTATGCTGCTAATAAGCTGTTTAAGGAGTGAAGTTATCCGAGGTAGCTGTATTGATATGTGCTTCCTCAGTTAATAGGGGCTGCGAGATTATGAATGATGGCATTGACCGGTGGCATTAGGCCTGGAAACAGAAGTGTGACGTAAGAGGGGTAATCCTTGCATAGTTTGAGTCACACCATTTTCTGACAGGTTTTTCAATCCTTTGGAGGTTTCACAAGGTCGTCAAGAACAAGGGGTGAGAGACTAGTATCAATCCAGTTAAGGGTGACAGTGCTGTACTGAATCCGTAAACAATACTCATCGTGAGTGGCTGATGGGCATGGAATGGAACCATCCACCAAGAAGATGAGGTATTGGCCTTTTAGCATAGTGAAAAAAGAAGAGGAGGTAATGCCTTTATAGTATAGTGAGAAAACCTTCCTGGTGAGGTAATTTGTGTAGTTAAATTCAATTGGTAAAAATCCTCTGATGTTGGAATAGTCGCGCGGAAGATCAACGGAAGATTGATGGGAGTGAATCCAATAGAGGAAGAATAAAGAAACCTTGGTTTTGTTATCAAGTTGAGACTATACAATATAATGTTTATAGTACTTTCTTATGATGAAGCAATAATTTAGTGACGTCCCTCTAAGAAAAAGTAATATTTAGTGATGTTGTTTACACAATCGTATAAAAAAAGTATAGCAAACTCTCATATTGCTGCACTCAAGGGTGTGGCTAGTGGTCAGTGAAGTGGGTGCAACTTGGAGACAAAGAGTTCGAAAACCAGTAGAGATAAATAACACCAGGTAATTTTTTCCTATATGCCTAAGTCTTGGTGATCGAAGTTACTCGGTACTTGTGCCGATAAGAGGTAACACGTAGCTGGTGGACGAGTCGAGGCCCGCACAAATTAGCCTGGACAACACCTCTATTAAAAAAGAAAGCTCACCCGTACCCACATAAGTTTTAGGGGGCTACATTCCAAGCTATACATTTACTTCTTCTCCTTTTAAATGTCAGCAATTTGACATTCTTCCCTTCATGTTGCTCTTCTGTACCGCATCTCCATAAGGTCAAGTGTTATTTTCGAATCTCCACTGCTCATCATAATGCCTGGTCCTCTGTCCCAAATTTCCATTTGTCACTTGCCTGGTAATGCTCTTTTGAAGTTCTTAAATCATTTACTCCGCACCCTCCAACAGCCAACAGATCAAAGTGGATGTGACCACGTTTGATTTACCATATGAAATTTTGTGTCCCATTGTTCCACGGGAAGTTTATCTGAAGTTTTTCCAACATTTCAGTTATACTTGTCAGTGTGAGTATCAGGAACATGTAATATGTTGCGATACTTGCTAGTGTACTCTTGATCAAGACTTAACCACTTTGGACAAATACCTTTTCTTTACCCCACTCAACTTGTCCTGTTCTTTCAATCACAACAATCTAAACTGTAGGCCCCTGTTTGATGCTCCTAACGGTAGCCCTATTATAAGTTGTTGGAAGTGCTTTTATCCTGTGGTTGAACACCTGCACTAATCGCTTAATGTGTCCACCTCTCTCATTAGTACAATCTCACGCATCTTTAGATTGATTTTTCAGCCTCCAAACTACTTGGACCACATTAGGATCTGTCTCAGGTAAAGATAACTAGAGTATCTCAGCATTACAAAATTTGCACATATAAGGGTATCATCTGCAAACAAGAGCCAGAGTCTAACTTATCATTAATTCTAACTCCTGCCGTAAAGCCCTTCAAAGAACCTTCTGCCACCGCTTTGTCCATCATCTTGCTCACTCCATCGTCATAATGAGTCTCGGCCTCAACCTTCTGGAGCTGTCGAGAAAACCACACGGGCTCCCATAGACCAGGACTCAGAACCTCATCTACGATATGCAAAACTTATCCATTTTCTCTGCTGTTCTCCAGAAACATCTTCAACATCTCAAAATCCTAGAAATTCTAGTTCACGTGATAGTTGACCGTTTGAAGGTCTAATTTGCATAGGAAAGTTGGTTCCCCTTCTTTTCTTCTAGTACTTATCGAGAAATTTATTCCCCGTCAAGTTATCTGAAAATTCATTTCTATTGCGAAAATGGTAATGATATCCTAATTAATTATGTCTCGAAGTATCTCTTGCCCTATATAGTATTATTCCACGAGAATTTTATGAATTGAGAGTACTAATGTTATGGAGATGTTTTGTTCAGACTATTTCTTTTGTTGTTGTATCCATTGGTTTTTAGTTGTGGGAGGAATGAGAAGACTGAATAATTAGCTGTTTATCTACCAGTCCTTTTTGTCTCTGATGAATGATGTCAAATTTGATTCAGGTTGCTAGTTTCTGATAACATACTCTTCTTCAAGTTCCTATTTTGGATCATTATATGCAGCATGAGTGTCATGGGCGGCTTTCCAGCCATGCCCCATGATCCCTTGGACGCGCCCCGTGGCGTCCTGGCCAGCCTCCCAACGCCCGTCGCCACGGTCGGCCCCGTGGTCTCGGCAGCTCCAAGTGACAAGCGCGCATGTGCCTCTGTCGCCCCACCGATAGCCATCGCCAGCGCCCAGCCACAGGCAAAAGCCGACAGCGCCGCGCGCGCAGACAATGCCGCGCGCGCAGACCCTGATGCTAAAGACAAAGTTGCTGCCAACGGACTTGCTGCTGCTTTGTAGAAGACTAAGTCCTTTTCATTGTAAATATAGAGTAGTTTTGCTGCATTTTCTTTAAGTGTGATTTTCCAGCTTTCATAGGTCTAGTCATGTAACTTTGGTTTATTTTTTTAAGCATTATTAAGGGGGACCAAGCAATCAAAACTTTCAAGCAAGCAAACAATTCTCTGTACTGGTGTCTCTCCCCCCCGACACCGTCTTGTTTTCTGTAATAGCTTTCATTCAATGCAATCAAGCTTTCTTTCATTCTCAATTCTCTTTTCTGCTCTCTTTCAATTGCTCATGACATTGGTTTTCCCGTACGGCACTGACAATCTAGTCTAGCGTACGGAGGGGACCTCAGTTGGCGGACAGCAACCGTACTGACATCGGTTGCCTAGCCTTACGTCGCCCTTCCAAGGAACTTCAGGAAGGCGCCGCGTAACAGTTGGTATCAGAGCCTAGGCTCGACATCGGACGAGGGATCACATTGCAATTACCACCATTTCTGACCATGGTGAATTATGGGGATCGCATCGCGACCCTTGAGGGAACGGTTGACGCATTACGGCCCATCGTGGAAATGGTGCCCGATCTAAAAACCAGCCTAGTGCAAAGGTTGGACGACCTGGACCGCAGACTCATCCAGGCCGAAGTTGACATAGAAAACATCAGCCGCGACTCTGAAGGAGACCGGCAAACAGCAGCCACAGAGGCAGCTGAAATTTTTGGTAAATTTGAGGTCCTCCAGCAGGAGCGTGCCGAGGATTTAGCCAACAGGGAACAAGAGGCAGACAGGGTGACTGCCATGCAACAAACCATTGACAACTTGACAGGCCAGCTCAATGTTGTCAATGCTGCTTTACAAGGCCTACTTCGAGGAGGCGGAAACCAATTTGGGGGTGGTGTGAACCTCGCCCCCATGGCACAAAAGCTGAAAATTCCTGAGCCAAAGCCATACAGTGGAGCTCGGAATGCCAAAGAAGTGGAAAATTTCATTTTCGACATCGAGCAATACTTCGATGCCGTGGGAAGCCTGGAAGAAGCTAAGAAGGTAGCAACTGCTGCCATGTATCTTCAGGGTGATGCCAAACTATGGTGGCGGGTGAAGTACGAAGCCATCAAGGCAGGTGAAGATGCCCTCGACACATGGGCGGAACTGAAGGCAGCCATACGCCTACAGTTCTTCCCCGAAAATGTTGAGTACAATGCCAGGAGAAAGTTGCGGGAGCTCCGCCAGACCAAATCAGTGCGAGATTACGTGCGGGAATTCTCCGCGCTCATGCTGAACATCCGTGACATGGGGGACAAAGACAAACTCTTCACCTTCCTGGAAGGGTTGAAACCTTATGCCCGGATGGAGTTGCAGAGACAAAGGGTAGACACGTTGCCTAAGGCAATCCAAGCAGCAGAGTGCCTTGGGGATTACCAAGTGGAAGCCCGGAAGGATAGGCCTCAACAGCCTGTCCGAGGAGGATACAAAGGGGGCCAACCAAACACTAGTGGCCCTAGCAGAAGTGGAGGAGACCGGAGTGCACCCAAATCCAAGACTCCCTCTTCCGGCAGTACTAGTGCTGCATCTAACAACAATGATCGGGGGAGGAAGCCCCCCTCAGGATGTCGCCATTGCGGCGGACCACATTGGAATAATGAATGTCCACATGCACAGATGAATGCCCATCAAGCTTTTGAGGATGGGACGGATGACGACGCCGATGATGCGGACCAGACCGAGCCAGTAGGTGCATTCAATGCAATTGTTGGCTCCATTTCTGAGCCCTTAGCGGGTACCAGTGCCGGTATCCGCAAGAAGAAGGACCCCTGTCCAATTGCCAGGAAAGGAAATAAGAAGGCGAATTTGAGGACTCCTCCTCATCAAGAGAGGACCCTAATGTTCGTTGACATGAAGGTAAATGGCAAGCCCATTCGGGCAATGATAGACACAGGTGCCACCCACAACTACTTAGCCTCGACTCAGGTGGAGCGTCTTGGACTAGTCGTAGGAAAGGGCAAAGGTCGTGTGAAGGCTATCAACTCACCACCTCAACCAGTGGGTGGAATAGCCAAAGAAGTACCAGTGAAGCTTGGCCCTTATGAAGGAAAGTTCAACCTGCGCGTAGTGATCATAGATGACTTTGAGTTAATCGTGGGGTTGGAATTCCTGAGACAGACCAATACCATGCCCGCACCGTATGCAGACATGCTGCTGATGATGGGGGCAAATGGGGCCAAGCCCTGCATTATTCCGTGCATTCCCATGAAGATGGCAGCCGAGAACATCTCGGCCTTGCAGTTGAAGAAGGGGGTAAAAAGACATGAACCCACGTTCCTGGCTACCCTCTGCATGGAAGATATAGAACGCTCCTCGGGTCCCATTCCTGCACCCGTGAAGGAGTTACTTCTGGAATTTGAAGACATCATGCCACAAGACATGCCAAAGCGTCTTCCGCCTAGGCGAACTGTGGACCATGAGATTGAGTTGGTGCCGGGTGCGAAGCCACCTGCCCGGGCGCCATACAGAATGTCACAACCCGAACTCGCCGAGCTCCGGAGACAATTGACGGAAATGCTAGACACAGGGATCATTGTGCCCTCTAAGTCCCCATACGGGTCCCCTGTGCTATTCCAAAAGAAACATGATGGTAGTTTGCGACTCTGCGTGGATTACCGGGCTCTAAACAAAATCACCGTGAAAAACAAGTACCCTATTCCGCTAATGGCAGACTTGTTTGATAGACTGGGTGGTGCGACGGTATTCACCAAAATAGACCTGAGGACAGGTTATTGGCAAGTTCGGATTGCCGATGGTGATGAGCACAAGACGACCTGTGTGACAAGATATGGGTCGTACGACTTCCTGGTTATGCCCTTTGGCTTGACTAACGCGCCAGCCACATTTTGCACCTTGATGAACCAAGTCTTCCGAGAATACATTGACGAATTCGTCGTGGTTTATTTGGATGACATTGTGGTATATAGCCAGACACTAGAAGAACACCTGGAGCATTTGCGGAAGGTCCTAGCCCGATTGCGGGAGCACGAACTATATGCGAAGCTATCCAAGTGCTCCTTTGCTCAGAAACAAATTGACTTCCTCGGACATGTCATCGAGGAAGGGAGGATCAAGATGGACCAGCAGAAGATTCAGGCCATTACAGAATGGCCGCCTCCTAAGGATATACATGCCTTGAGGTCGTTCCTTGGCCTATGCAACTTCTATCGGCGGTTTGTGAAAAGTTACTCCCTCATTGCAGTGCCGCTGACAGAACTTCTCAAGAAGGCCACCCCGTGGGATTGGGGCCCCAAGCGGGCAAAGGCCTTCGACGCATTGAAGATGGCTATGTCCAGTAGCCCAGTCTTGGCCCTCCCTGACTTGGCCAAGCCATTCGAAGTGCAAACGGATGCCTCCGACTATGCACTTGGTGGAGTATTGCTACAAGAAGGGCATCCCGTAGCGTACGAGAGCCGGAAACTGAAGGATGCAGAGCGACGCTATGCCGCCCATGAGAAAGAATTATTGGCTGTCGTTCATTGCTTACGCCTTTGGAGGCATTATCTACTGGGAGCCCCATTCGTGGTCAAGACAGACAATACAGCCGTTAGCCATTTCATGACCCAGCCAAAGCTGAATGGACGACAGGCTAGGTGGCAGGAACTCCTAGCGGAATTTCACTTCAACCTGGAGTACCGAAGTGGAAAGACCAATCATGTTGCTGATGCACTCAGTCGGAGAGCTGATCTAGCATCGATGTGTGTTCTCGCCGCCCTAAAGGGAAGCGAAGTAACCACCACCATAAAAGACCAGATACAGGATCTACTCATCAAGGATCCTGCTGCACAGTATTTGGTTGATTTGGTAGGACAGGGCAAGACTCGCCAGTTCTACACCGAAGATGGGTTCCTGAAGGTGAAAGGGAACCGACTTTATGTTCCTAAAGGAGGAGATCTGCGACGGACTCTTCTTGCAGAATGCCACGATACTTTGTGGGCCGGTCATCCCGGCGAGGAACGCACCATGGCATTGCTTCGCCGTGCATATTATTGGCCTCAAATGGTCGATGACGTCGCTCAGTATGTGAAGACTTGTCTAGTATGCCAGAAAGATAAGTCAGACCGCTTGACGCAGGCAGGGCTCTTGGAACCACTAGCTGTACCAAAAAGACCTTGGGAAAGCGTTTCCCTGGACTTCATCACCGGATTGCCCAAGGTCGGAGATCTCACAACTATCTTGGTTGTGGTGGATCGGTTTTCCAAGTATGCTACCTTTATAGCAGCCCCACAATATATATCAGCAGAAGATACAGCTCGACTATTCTTCTCTCATGTCGTCAAGTATTGGGGCTTACCTAAAGACATTGTTAGTGATCGCGACTCACGCTTCACTAGCAATTTTTGGACCCAACTCTTTAAGTGCCTCGGGTCAAAATTGAGTCATAGCTCAAGTTTTCATCCGCAATCTGATGGCCAGACGGAGCGATTCAATGGCATGCTAGAGGAATATCTCCGGCACTTTGTGACCGGATCGCAGAAGAATTGGGTGAAGCTTCTGGATGCTGCTCAACTGTGTTTCAATTCACAAAAGAGCTCAAGTACCAACAAAAGCGCTTTTGAAATTGTTACCGGACAGCAACCGCTACTCCCACACACAGTGAACGCACCAAACATGTCAAAATCTCCTCGAGCTGCCAGCTTCTCAAAAGAATGGAAGCAAAATTTGGAGATAGTGCGGAGCTATCTTGTCAAAGCCCAAAAACGGATGAAGAGGCATGCTGATCAGAATCGCCGCTTTGTGGAATACCAGGTGGGAGACAAAGTGATGGTCAAAATCCCAAAGCGGTACTTGTTTGCAGGGGTCCATGACCCTCGCCTATTGCAAAAATATATTGGACCCTTGTCCATTGAAAGGCGCATTGGGAAAGTTGCATACCGGGTGGATACCCCAGCTTGGTGGAAAATCCATCCTGTTTTCCATGTCAGTCTCCTGAAACCTTTTCGGGAAGATGTGGAGGATCCTTCACGAAGCCAACTCACAATACCAAGTATTCGAGGCCCCAATTCAACCGGAAAAAGGCGTGCTGAAGCTATTCTTGATGATCGAGTGATTCACGCCTCAAGAAAAGATCACCAGGAGTTCTTGGTGAAATGGCAGGGATGTGATGCAGAGGAGAATACTTGGGAGAGGGGAACAAACCTCAAAGCCTACAAGAGCCTGATTGATGATTACCTTGCAAGGAAGGCGCCGAGGACGTCGCCAACTCAGGTGGGGGAGAATGTCATGGGCGGCTTTCCAGCCATGCCCCATGATCCCTTGGACGCGCCCCGTGGCGTCCTGGCCAGCCTCCCAACGCCCGTCGCCACGGTCGGCCCCGTGGTCTCGGCAGCTCCAAGTGACAAGCGCGCATGTGCCTCTGTCGCCCCACCGATAGCCATCGCCAGCGCCCAGCCACAGGCAAAAGCCGACAGCGCCGCGCGCGCAGACAATGCCGCGCGCGCAGACCCTGATGCTAAAGACAAAGTTGCTGCCAACGGACTTGCTGCTGCTTTGTAGAAGACTAAGTCCTTTTCATTGTAAATATAGAGTAGTTTTGCTGCATTTTCTTTAAGTGTGATTTTCCAGCTTTCATAGGTCTAGTCATGTAACTTTGGTTTATTTTTTTAAGCATTATTAAGGGGGACCAAGCAATCAAAACTTTCAAGCAAGCAAACAATTCTCTGTACTGGTGTCTCTCCCCCCCGACACCGTCTTGTTTTCTGTAATAGCTTTCATTCAATGCAATCAAGCTTTCTTTCATTCTCAATTCTCTTTTCTGCTCTCTTTCAATTGCTCATGACATTGGTTTTCCCGTACGGCACTGACAATCTAGTCTAGCGTACGGAGGGGACCTCAGTTGGCGGACAGCAACCGTACTGACATCGGTTGCCTAGCCTTACGTCGCCCTTCCAAGGAACTTCAGGAAGGCGCCGCGTAACAGTAAGTATGAACAAATTCAGACTGTGAAACTGCGAATGGCTCATTAAATCAGTTATAGTTTGTTTGATGGTATCTACTACTCGGATAACCGTAGTAATTCTAGAGCTAATACGTGCAACAAACCCCGACTTCTGGAAGGGATGCATTTATTAGATAAAAGGTCGACGCGGGCTCTGCCCGTTGCTGCGATGATTCATGATAACTCGACGGATCGCACGGCCATCGTGCCGGCGACGCATCATTCAAATTTCTGCCCTATCAACTTTCGATGGTAGGATAGTGGCCTACCATGGTGGTGACGGGTGACGGAGAATTAGGGTTCGATTCCGGAGAGGGAGCCTGAGAAACGGCTACCACATCCAAGGAAGGCAGCAGGCGCGGGTTGCTCTAGTGGTGAACACCCTCCACTTCCAACCAAGAGGTTGTGAGTTCGAGTCACCCCAAGAGCAAGGTGGGGAGTTCTTGGAGGGAGGGAGCCGAGGGTCTATCGGAAACAACCTCTCTATCCCAGGATAGGGGTAAGGTCTGCGTACACACTACCCTCCCCAGACCCCACTAGTGGGATTATACTGGGTTGTTGTATTTAATTTGTCTTATCTTTACTTTATCAAATAAATAAAAGACTTGTCTGATCTGTAGTACATTGTATTTTGCCATTTTGATGGTTCATAAATTTGTTAGGTAAGGGAAGATACTGATCTTTTCATCATCGATGAAGTTGGGAAGATGGAGCTCTACAGTTCCTCATTCTTTCCAGCTGTACTAAAAGTCCTGCAATCCAATATCCCACTCTTGGCTTCTATCCCCATTCCAAAAGCAGGGCGAGATATACCTGGAGGTATTTCCCTCTATCTGTATGTTGTGCTTTTGTGTAGGTCTAGAACTTACTTTATCGCGATCACACTGGTAATTCTATATGCCAAATTCAAATCAATCACATTGGTAACCAAGTATCTATACACTATGGATTCATATACCTGGAGGTATTTCCCTCTATCTGTATGTTGTGCTTTTGTGTAGGTCTAGAACTTACTTTTATCGCGATCACACTGGTAATTCTATATGCCAAATTCAAATCAATCACATTGGTAACCAAGTATCTATACACTATGGATTCATATACCTGGAGGTATTTCCCTCTATCTGTATGTTGTGCTTTTGTGTAGGTCTAGAACTTACTTTTATCGCGATCACACTGGTAATTCTATATGCCAAATTCAAATCAATCACATTGGTAACCAAGTATCTATACACTATGGATTCATATTCATAGAAGAAATATCTTCTACTTTAGAGTGGTACAACGTCCAAATAGATTTCTGCAAGGGTCTAGAGTCACTAAAGGGGCAGCTCCTGATAGTCCGAAAATGTAAGGTTTTGAAAAAATGCTAATCGAACTTCTTTTACTATTTACCTTCGTTAAAATCAGAAGCTAAGGATAAAAACTCCAAAACTATGTTTGCTAAATAATTCAGCCCCTACATGGTTGTACCTACATAAGCTATCTACTTGACTTCTCTGCCTAATCAACTCATGCCTCTTTTCTTGGTCATTTTTTCACAAATCTTATAGATTGTTAATTTGTTGGGTGTGTTTGTATGAAAAATTTTCCTGGAAAATAAGTGTTTTCTTTTTTTACTTATTTTCTTGTGTTTGGTCAGTAAGCTGAAAATATTGTCCCAAGAGTATTTATATATTTTAGGCAAACACTATAGGAGGCGGGGTGGGTTGGGGTGAGGTAGTGCGCGGGACGGTGGGCAGGGGTTGGTGGGGGTGGGCATGGGTGGGTGGGTAGCGGGTGGGGGCAAGGGGTAGCTGGGGTGGTTGGGGTGCGGTTGAGTAGCTGGTGGGTTTTTTTTTTTTTTTTTTTTTTTGGGGTGGGGGTGGGGGGATGGATTTGGGGTAGGGTTGAAACCATTAAATGTAGAGTTTTGGAAAAGTTTTCCCTCCTCTTGGTAGGGAAGTCATTTTGCTGAAATTGGAGAAAATTAGTTCATAAGGAATATATTCTTCCAAACATTTAAGCCAACCAACATAGAAGATCTCCTCCATACCAAACACACCTGTTTGTTTTTATTCTCTGCGTTGACCTCCTTCTATGTGTTCCCTGAATATTGGACTTACAAACCAACATTCTTTTACTTTCTAAAAGAAAAAATAAACCAACGAGTTTCTGGATTCTTGCAGTTGCGAGGATGAGAAATCATCCAGGCGCTAGAGTTTTCACACTCAATGCAAATAACAGGGATGCTATGAGAGAACAAATATATTCCATCTTGGCAGATATGGTGCAAAAGCCTTAGATGATACAGGGCATAATGTTGCAAATGCTGTTTGCTGTTAAACAAACTTGAATCTGATAGTTAATACTTCCAGAAACTTACCTTCCCTATAGGTTGCTTAATCACTCTTTCGTCCTTTGGAGATGCACTATTCAAGAAGACAAGAATGGGAGAAGTGGAATGTTTCCCTTTTCCCTCGAAAGGTCCAACTTTGAACATCATGGGTTGGAATGCTCAGAACTGCTGCTGCGATAGAGAGGAATTGTGAAGAAGAGAGAAAAATGGAACGATGTTTTATAACTCTAACTACAGCCATCTACCTCTTGTCAAATTTCACCAATGTCACAATCTCAATTTCTTTTCTCTATTAGTATGGTGCTGAAAGACAAAGATGTTAGCTTACTGACTGTTCTTATTTGTGGATTGTAATCGTGTGCTTGCAGCTCTTCTGTGAACATTGGAGTTGGGAAATCATTTGTAGATTATGATTGAGCTTTTAGTTCAATTCATATCATTTCCTTTACATTCACTTTTTTGGGACATCAAAAAACAAGAAACCAATATTTGGAGGTGAAAGTGTGATGCCTCTTGTTGAAGTTTACATACTAGGATCACAAAGGAAGGGACCTAAAGTTTTTACATGCCATATTCAGGAGGATGTAGACAAATTTCCTTTTCACTGTTAGTGCAAAACATCACAAGCAAATAGAGGAGCAAATAGATAGTTTTCCTTTTCACTATGTCACAATGTGCTTTTCTCGTTCATCAAATTACATTAATGCAATAAACTTCACCTTCAAACAAGTGCCAAGAGCAGTAGCTTACGCAAGATTTTAAATAAACAATGTTGTTACTACGTTGGGTTTTAAGTTAAATTCATGTCTCGTATTGATGTTTACATTGTATTTATATATGATTGATGACGAGGATCTGCCACTAGTCAGGACCATTACGTTCGTTGCCCTCAGTTGGGTTGGTAAGGATTCGTGGAAGTTTACTGGCTCAAGATAAATACTGTTGCTCTCCCTAACGCAGGATTTGCATATATACAGTTTTGGGTCACCATTTAAGTTATACCCGTATTGCATAAAAATTTGCAAGTTTACCTACTTTAAGATCAATTTCAAACTTAGCGGGTTTGAAATTGGAAAAATTCGCGTCTGAAGTTGCAAACTTAAGATGCATTTAAGACTGGTTAGTCTGAAGTGCGGCTAATTTTTGCATGCATTTAATATGTACTTGAGACTTAATGCAGCTAATTTTTCTACATGCACTTAAAGATTTTTTAGTCTGAAATGCAAATTGCCTAGAAACATAAACTTGTTCTTCGAATTTCAACAATCCAACACATGATTCAATACCCAAATTTACTTCAAGTAAGCTTAAATTTGAAACATAACTTTCAAATATCATTACATAGTTCTTTATTATTACATACTGTGTCATTCGCGTCTGTTACCTTATTATATTGTTGTTACTATTGTTTGCTACTTGGTTGCTTTATCTTCATTGTTGTTCCTTGAGCCGAGGGTCATCGGAAACAGCCTCTCTATCTCTAGGTAGGGGAAATGTCTGTGTACACACTATCCTTTCCAGACCCTATTTATGGGTATATACTGGTTTTTTTTTTTTTTTTTTTTTTGGTTGTTGTATAAAGAACAAACTGAATTATTATTTTGGCAAAACATCAACAAATTATCAAACCTATTTTGCAACTAAGAGGAGAAAGAAGAAGAAACCCTAAGCAGTAGCAAAGAGAGGAGCGCCATATCAGCTCACTATTATAAAACATCATAAACCACCTTAAAACCTACTCATAAACACCATGTAGATCCATCGTCACCTTTGTTTACACAACAACTAAGAAGAAGAAGAAAAAGAAGAGGAGGAGAAAACGGTATGAAGTTGTCTGTACTTGTGATACTAGTTATTTTTTTTTTTTTTAAAAAAGAGTACAAGTTAAATAGGGGCAACAAAATAGAATGCCCCGTAAATTTTTTACCTCCCTAACGTTTGCTTAAAGGTAAATGGGCCACTTTGTATAACAAGTAATACATGCTCATTGTAGATTGTAGTTACAAATCTTAATTTTGCATACTACTTTAGATTGAAAAGATAACCAATTAGAGGAGTACAAAAAGGCATGAAATCAGAATAAATAGGAATATAAGTTGCATGGTCAGTTGAAAAAAGTAGAACGTAGGTTGGGGAAGGGGTGAGGGGACCAATAATTTTAAAATAAAATTGTATAGCTTTCATTATTAAGCTCACTAAAATCTCATGCCTCTAGACTTTGCATGAACATGGCACAAGTCTTCAACATCATTTCGATAAGGTTCCTTTTCCATGATTTTTTAATTTTTAATAATCGTTGTGTCCGAGTTACTTTGTACGCACCTTGATTAATTTAACGGGTAAATGCTATTTCTTACCGGCACAGGTATTACGTAATTTTATCCGTCAAAACCTGGACAGAAATCACCTAATATTTTTAGGTTTGCCGAGATTTGAACCTGAAACCTTTGGGAGCACGGAGCCCCTAATATTTTTCTACCGAGACTCTTGATTTTATAGTTTATACTTTCCCACCAATAATGATATCAAGTAGTCAGGTAGCTCAACTCATATCATCATGATGCGTGATCAAAAATTGGTTAAATAGTTATAGTCTTGCATTACAATTACTTAATAAGTTATATTTAGGTCTAGTCTAGCCTATAAATTCTTAATCAAATGGAAGGATAAACGGAATAACATATTGATAGAGTCTTAACGCCGACGACCGTTGAGTTATATATGTTGACAATATAAAATCTTTTATGTGCATTTTAATTGGTTATATTTGATAGATTATTGCTCTATTTTCAAGTAATTATATCAAACTTGCTATGGATAACTACCTCTTGTTATATATTAAAATTTGATAGTAAAAAGGCTTTATATATTGTTACTACACAAAAATTAAATTCCGAAGGAAAAAGAAGAAGTAGTTGTTATACTTATTGTACAACTCACCCTTGTTCTTAAGTAGGGAATTGATTTGTGTTTTCTATATTAGTATGTTTACCTAATATAAAAGAAAAAAAATATAAATAGTATCCACGAAAGGCGACCCTAACTCCACTATAAAATGAAATGGGAAATTTTGTTGTTTGTCTTTCAAAAGGTACTTAATAATTTATGGAAATTACTTGCCGTCTTGATCATGATTAATATTTTTATATAGTTTAAATGCAGCTATCATAAATTCAGGATCATTTTGCCAGACATATTTATAAGGCAATGGGATACATCGAGTACACCTAATCCCATTATTAAAAGTGCTTTAATATATTTGGCCGATCATCTAAAATTAATTACAATCGCTAATCAAATATAAAAAAATATGAAATATTATATACAAAAAAATTATATATTTTCGGCTATTATTTTGGAGGGTTATTATACGATGTAAATTTTCCTTATTAAAATATGAAAAAATGATACTGTATAACCGCTCTCAAAATAATAGCCGAAAATATATATACACACATATACATTCTTTATGTTATATACAAAAATTATACTAATTTTATATACTTTTTCGGCTATCAAATTTAAATAATTTATGACGAAGGCTAAAAATGATAATACCCTTTAAAATATTGAGATGAAGGGTCCATAATAAAACATTGTCACATGGTCAAATTCTATACGAATCAAGATATTAGTTAAAATAAATACTCTCTATGGACATAGTTGTTTCGTACTAAAGTAATATAGTCCTAAACAAGTAGAAACTTTTCCAAAACCAAAAAAAATAAATGATTCACAATTTTCCAATTTTCAAATGTCAAGATTCTAATACTATTATTTCATAGATTTTAATTAATATTTATCTATCTTTTAAAAATTTAAATAATGATTTGATGTTCATTTTATCAAATTAACTTTCTAATGATGTTCTTTCTCTTTTAAAAACCTAAACTAATATATAATGTAAAATCAAATAATTATTATTTTTTGATAACATTAATGTCTAGATCAGTATTATACAGGTGAAAAGAAATCACTCATGATGATTTGACTATATCCCTATTTGTTCCAACTTAATGGACCGTTAAGCAAAACTGTTATCTTAAATTCTGTTTTTAAATAATGTTATTAGGATTTGATAGAGTTGTATTAAATTTTTCGCAATTCTCCAGTTAACTCCTTAACCTTGTTTCACTTTTACTTCTTCACATTTCTGCAATTTAGCTTCACGTAAGTGATTCTCTTTTTCAACATTGGTTTGTCTCTGTTTTTTTCCAAGTTCTTCATATTCTTATAATGTTATAATGGTGAGATTATCGGATCTCATTGATCTAAATGAAGGAGGGACGACGAGGAAGTTTCTTTCAGATAAGAGAAATGGTGGTTAGTGTTTTCATTTCTCTAGTTGCAATTAGTGTAGGCTAATTTTGTAGTAGTAAAAAGTTGCAAAGATGTCATCTTTTAGCAAGGCTATATTTTTTTTATTGAATTGTCCATATCTTGATTTTCATAGTTCCAAATTGAAGTGGCCATACATTCATGTTGAATTGACAGGACCAGTAACTAATCTGAGAGTATTTACTGATCAAACTTTGTTAGTTAATTTTTTTTTTCTTTTTTGGAAAATTCCCATGGAAACTCGCAGATGCTACCCTTCGAGTGCGCGTTGGAAACCGCACTAGGCAAGCTCCGCGCGACGAGCTCTGAAGGAATCGATCCCAGGTCTCACGTGTGGGAAACCACTTACCCAACCAACTTAGCCAATCCTCGCGGGCTAGTTACCTGAGTGTTATCACTTATCAATATCAGAGAGATTTCTGAACTACTTAAATTAGTTGAGTTCATAGTCTTTTCTTGGCTTAGTCAATAGAATGATCATTTGAATCCTGAAGTAGGGTGTTTTCTGCTTCTCCTCTAGCAAGTATAGCTGCAAAATGGCCGTTGTTTTTTGCATTCTTTAGGTAACATAAGATCTTGACATCTCTTTGGATTGATTTAATACATACTAGGTCGTTGAGATAGAGGGGCTAAACAGTATGTTTTCTTCATCTTCTTCTCTATTTACCGACAATGGTGAAACTAGGAATTTTTCCAAAGGTGTTTAAACTTGAAAGAAGTAAAAAAAATCCCTGAAAAAGAGTGTTCAATATATGTTATATACCTCTAAAATCTAATATTTTAACTATATACGTGTTGTAATTTTTCGACGAAGAATGGACAATTGACCATCCTTACCAGAGTGTAGCTTCGCCCCTGCTTACCGACTAGAAATATTATGATACATTCATTAATTCTGCAGGTGAGGAGGCTCCGCGAAATAGATTGGAGCAGCCAGTAGAGGCTTCCTGTAGCTTCTGCATTGAAGGAGATGACAATGCTCTGGTAATAATTTTGTTATGCTATTCTGGATTTATCAAAATTCCGGTTGCTTTATCTTGAAAGAGAAATAAGAACTATTTTGTGACAATCAAATGTGAAGTCATGCAGTAAAACATTCTATATTTCTCTCAACTTTACATAAAATTTTGTTTCCTTCCTTCTAGTGTCTCATTACATTAATATTGTTTAATTCTTTTCCATACAGTTTGTTATCACAAGAATGAAATGAGTCTTTGAATGAAAGTTCCAAGACATTTGATTCTCATTTGTTATTTGAGCTAAAAACGATTCACATTCTACATGTCTGTCAACTTTTACGTAACATTTGGTTTCCTTCCTTCTGGGGTGGCAAAACATTAATATTTAGTTTTTGTTTCCGACTACACTATGTTATTTCTTTGATATGTCACAAGAGTAAAATTGCTCTGAATGGAAGTTTTCAGACATTTGGTTCTCATTTAATTGAGCTTTTGAGAAGGGGAGCCTTGGAGTAACGGCAAAATTGTCTCCGTGTGACTTATAGGTCACGGGTTCGAGCCGTGGAAGCAGCCACTAATGCTTGCATTAGGGTATTGCTGTCTACATCACACCCCTTGGGGTGCGGCCCTTCCCCGGATCCTACGTGAGTGCAGGATGCCTTGTGCACGGGGCTGCGCTTTTCTTTAGTTGAGCTTTTGCAGTTTAACTCATTACTTGCTCAAATACAGTGCGCTTATCACATGACAAATGAGTGGTCAGAGAAGAACTGTTATGTGAATGAGGCTCCAATGAAGAAACTGATCAGTGAAGAATTATCAAGAAGTAATCCAAATTCAGGACAGAATGCACCTAGTGTTGTCGCCCGTCTGATGGGCATAGATATGTTATCCGTGGATACAAAACCATCGACAAAGAAGGTCGAAAAGAAGAATGAGGTATGTAATATTGACAGACGGAGTAATAGCCTAAAGCTCAACAAACTTAAACCCCGAGAACATCCACAGGAAGAGGAACTACAAAAGTTTAAGAAGGAATTTGAAGCATGGCAAGCAACAAGGTTTAAGGAATGCTCAAAAATTGTTGAACTTGGCACCAATACCGATCAATGGTTGGCACAACGACGCCTGAACAAGGAAAAGTTGGTTCTTTACGCAAACTCAAAGAGACTTGATGTTTCTTCAACTCCTACAAAGATTGTAATTTTGAGGCCTGTTTGTGATAGGACGGGGAATAATGAAGAGTCATGGGCTAGTTCTCATAGCATATCCGAAGATGGGAGTAGTATAGAAGAATTTCTTCAGGAGGTTAAGGAAAGACTAAAATGTGAATTGCAAGTAAGGAATTTCAGAAGGAGCACTACTGTCATTGAGACCTCTTATACCAAAAAACCATCAGAAGCAAAGAAGATAGCTCAATCTATTTCAAAACAGGTGAGAGAGAGTGTTACAAGGGACGTTGGAACGACTCTAGCCCGATCAAAATCAATGAGGTCTTATAGAAGTGAAATTCAATGTGAAGGAACTGGTTCTCCTGATTTCACCAATAGTGATACAAGGAGATTTTTGGAAAGGAGCAGAGCTGAAGAAAGCAGATATATTGCTAATAAAGTGAGACATAGGGACCATATGAAAGACGAATCAGACATGCAGAGCAGATATTTCAGACAAGAGTTGAGTAATAATGTAATGCTTGACCAGGAACTATTTCATAGGAACCTAGTTAGATCTTTGTCTGCTCCTGTGTCGCGGTCATCATTCGGAAAGCTTCTCCTAGAGGATCAACATATGTTGACGGGGGCGCATATTAGGCGAAAACATGAAGCTTCCGAGAAGGTCAAAATACATGCCAAAAAATGTAGAAAGGAGAAATTCAACCTTAAGGAAAAAGTTTCCAGCTTTAAATATAGTTTTGTACTTAAAGGAAAGCTCTTTGGTAGAAAGATTCAATCTTTGGAGGAATCAAATGGAAACAAACAGATTCACATGAAAGATCTTCTGAGCACACAAACTGTTGCATCCAAATTTCATGTAAGAAGCTTCAAATGTACTTTCCTTTTCTACTAACTCATAAGAAGAAAAGAGAAGAAAAATGTTGAAATTTACATCTCAAATGTGCTGATATGTTATCGATATCTAACTTTTAGTATCTTATTTGGCCCTAGGAGAATTCTACTGAGGTGCCACCAAGTCCTGCATCTGTATGTAGCACTACCAATGAAGAAATTTGGAGGCAAACAGATTGTTTCAGCTCATCATCAACCTCAGATATACATCCGCCGGATGATAGTGAAATGCCTCATGTTTTCAAAGAGATAAGCTCTAATCTGAATGGTATAAGTAAAAACTTGTCTAAATTTGTACATCTGCTAGCTGCATTCATAGTTTATGATACATTTCAGGCATGATTACCATTTGACATGAGATGGACTTAACAGTTTATATATTTGTCCGACGCTGATGAGGTAAGGATTGTCCAAGATTGTATAAGTAGTCCAAGTTACCCATCTTGAGCCGATGGGGGACTCCACTCCCCTGCACACCCAAGATTGGACATCTGGAGCGTGGACAATATAAAATAGGTGCCCAACATCGGGTAAATAATGAGATGGGCTAGACTCTAATACAGTGATAAATGAACCTTGGGCCTAACTCAATATCAAAAGGTAGCTCATGAGTTGAGGATTTTCCAAGACTATATGAAGAGTCCAAGTTATCATCTTGAGCCAATGTAGGACTCAACACAATTGCCTTGAATCATTAACCTACACTTGATGATTTTCCAAGAATCGCATGCCTTTGTCGCCCTTTTAACTTAGTGGCTTTCTTGATTGCACAAGAATGGGCTACTAATTCAAATACTATATCATAAATGTAGAATTGCATTCAAGTTTTAATGAAGTTAAATGATATTTTGTAACTTTTCATAACACAGAGCTAAGGAGGCAATTGAATCAGCTAGAAGCTTATGACTTTGAGGAGACAATGATTGATGATCAGTCTGTCGAAGAGGAGATAATGGAGATTGACGATCCTGCTGAATCGTTCGTTAGAGATCTTCTTGTTGCTTCTGGTTTATACGATGGTTCATGCGATAAATATCTATCAAAATGGGATCCACTCGGAAAGCCTATCAGCAAACAAGTTTTTGAAGAAGTCGAAGCGTCTTACAAGAAAAAGACAAATGATATTGAAGATGCATCTACTATTGATCAATTCCAGAAGTTCAATCACAAGTTGTTGTGTGATTTCTTGAATGAAGTACTTCGGGATGTACTTGGAGTACCTTCCACAGTTTCAAGTTCTATGAAAAGTACTATTGCTCTGACTGCACGACCTCTACCTCTACAGGGAAAGAAGTTATTAGAATGTGTATGGGAAATTGCCCGAGTTTATGTGGATATGTCATCTCAATCTTTCGAAACTATACTAGCCCGAGACTTGCAATCCACACGTTGGGCTGGATTAGTTGATGAAGATGTTAATGCTCTGGGAAAAGATATTGAACACCAGATTATTGGTGATCTTATTCATGAAATGATCAATGATATGAAGCCATAATTTTGTTCTGTCTTGCTCTTCTATATTTCTATTATTCGTAAGTTTGCGAGAGGGGGGAAAATAGGTGCTTCTCATGACTCGTGAAAAAGTTTCGGAAGCAGACAATATCATACCATACTAAGAGTGTTTGCTGATAGTCTAATTAGCCCAACATTTCCTCCAAAGAAAGATTGAGATTGAGAACCAAATATTAGGTGATACAATTCAGAAAGTCAAGTGTGTTATAGAGTCATAAAACTTGAGGTGGGGCTGTGGTCCATGCAGATCAGCCTATTGATGCAATGATAAAATGTTTTTGAATATAACTTTGCTATGTTGGTCTTGGACATGGGGCCACTAATTTTTGGCTAGCGCTGAAAAATATTATTATTATTACAAGATCTTGATCAACCAAAGGAGCTAAATTTTTATTAGGAGTAAAATCGAATTTACCCCCTTAACCTTTAGGGGTTGAGAAACGATACCCCCTTAGATTTTGAATGGTATCTTTCTGGTGAAACATTTTTTTTTTGAATAAAAATCTTTTCTTTTTGTTGAAAAAATAATTTTTAGAATAATCAAGTTCGTTCATTATAGCCAAAAGCTCTACATATGACAACAATTAGGATCTATATAATTTTCGAAGTGCCCCTTTAGCCTTTCCTGTATAGTTTAGGTTATGATATGATGCAAAAACGCCTCCATAATGAATTTTCAAATGTGACCTTCGTACTCATAGCAACAATTCTTTCATCTAATATATATGTCACATAATTGACTAATTCTTTATATTTTTTCCCTTCTAATTGAAATACTAAAGCATCCATGGTGGATGTGCGTTTAACATATTTCTTGAATTTTTTTATATAAATATTTTTTATTGCAGTAATTTTAACAATGACCTCAATATAACCTCAATATAAAAGAAAAATATTTTAAATTCTGCAAGCAAGAAAGACGAAACTCATGTATTTGTTTGGATGAAAATTTTTATACTTCGTCATTGAAAGGATAAAGAGAGAAAAAAATTCTTTAGTCAAAAAAAGAAATTCTCACAGAAAAATAATTGCATAAGGGGGTTCCTTTCCCATTTAAAAGGTGAGTCATGTATCGTTTTTCAACCATTAAAGGTTAAGAGGGCAAAGTGAATTTTAGTTTTTTATTAGTGTAGCTAACATAAAAGGCAAAGAAAGAAAGAAAAGAAACTGAACGGATTATAAATTTTGGATCCTATAAAAGCAAAGTATTGGAATGAAAAGCATGTGTATTTGATGAGCCTCCAATGGGTTGAATTGAATTAAGTGTTTGAAATAGTGGTGCTGTTGCATTAACAAGTGGTGCAGAGGAACCCATTTATGCAGAGGAAAAAAAAGGATCTTGCATAGTTTACATATTAGGGTGTGGTTTTGACTCTAATACCATACAAAAATAAAAAATTGGAATAAAAAATCTGTATATTTGATGAGCCTCCAATAGAATTTATATACGAAGAAACCAATTTTGCTAAGCTAACTTCTAGAAAGTAGAAAACAATAATCAGTATAAAATAACCCCTAAAATGTAGCAAAAGATAATCAGTATAAAAACAAACTAATTGAAGAAGATAAAAAATAACTAATACAAAACTACAACCTAAAATAACTTAGCAAAGACTCATCCAAATCTAACAGCTAGTGTTGTGATATAATAATAGAAGTACACCTGTACATGTGCTATTACATCTTCTGTGAGCATAGCCTCAAAATCTCAAATTCTCAATGTCACATTTTATTTAACTTTTTTCTCGAATTCCCTTAGATTTTTTTCCTTACCCCTTCTTCACTTTCTCGAGCCTTACTCTTTTTCCATATAGCTAACTGCTCAATAAATTCAAAATTATAATATGACGATTTGAATAGTGCATGGACCCGATGAGGCAATAAGAATTACTTTTCCGTTGCAAATTATGTTACACATTTTCCTCTTTTATTTGTCCCGAAAAGAATGCCTAACTTTCTATAATTAGAAAAAATTTAACTTTAAAATTCTTATCTTATTCTTAATGAGATAATTTTAGCTATACAAATATGTAAAACTTATTTTAGACCATAAATTTTAAAAGTTTTTTTCTCTAACTTTGCTATCTAATCAAACGATGCCACATAAATTGAGAGGAGACATTACTCTACTTTCTTGCATGAAAAGGTAATTATATGGCGGAGAATGGCAGTGAACGCAGTGGCCTAGCCAGAGATAAAACCAAAATTTAAAGTTTATGAGTTCAGAATTCTAGTCATTTTGTGTTGTTGGATTCTTAATTAATAATTTGTACATATTCAATAAATTTTAAGATAAATACATTGTTTAAACAAAAGCTACTGAGTTCGGCCAAATCCGTAACTTGTACATTGGCCCCACCCCTGGGCCCAGCCACGTGATGCGGCGGTGCCGTGGAAGCGCACTTGATGTCAAAAGTCGGTGATGCACCGGACCTGCCTCAAGAAAATTTACAATGTAGAAAATAATGTGATGTTGAGGCTATATACGGGCCCCCACTGTAAGTTAAGTCATACTATATCAATGAACAATTTTGAGAAATCACTATTGTTTAGTTAACTTTCTATAACTGTCATATATATAATTATTTCTTATAGCTACTATTCAGTTGTTACGGTAGTGTATTCACTGTATTCGCGTTGTTGTATTTATGAATACAACAATAAAAAGCACTTAAAAATCAGGGTAGTGCAGATGTACGCACATGTATTCACACCATGTATTCATGAATATAACAACAAAAAGCGCCTAAAATCAGGGCAGTCCAGCTGTACGCGGATGTACTCACATGTATTCGCGTTGCTGTATTCATGAATACAACAGTAAAAATCGCCTAAAATCAGGGCAGTCCAGCTATATGCGCATGTATTCACATGTATTCATGAATACAGTAACGTCAATCACCTTAAAAATATGTATGTCCAGTTGTCTAAGAAAGAGGAAAAACATAAATAGCGTATTTCATGCCTTAATGATAGTATATACCATAAATACTTATTTTGCGATAAAATATAAAAGGTAACTATAGAAAATAATATTTTAAAATAATTTTGATTTATAATAAATATGGTGTATATCTTTTAGGTGGTAAAATTTCCTAGATCAATAGCACTAAAATTCTTACTTCACTATTTTGCATTTGGTAAGAAGCATTTGTTAATATCAAGAATGTGGTGGGATGGTTCAAAGTAGTAATTCATTCACCTTTATAGAGTTTTTAAATTGATAATTAAAGAGTGTTTTATTCTCTCATTAATCTACCTAGCGTGAATCAAATAAATATATTGAGTGATTCTTGGATATTGCTAAGCTCTCCCCCCCCCCTCCCCCCCAAAAAAAAAAAAACGGAAAAAAGAAAGCAAACAACATTCATCCATTGATTAACTAATTAACGAATACGCTGACACATTCGTATTTAAGATTTTAATTTTGTGACTTCAAGTTTTAAAGTTTTTCGCACGGAATATATTGTATTTTTAAACTTATGAATTCAGACCTATTATTTGTTACATATTAGTAAATTTTTATATATAAATCTATATTTCGTGTCGAAAATATTGAGTTCAGATGAATCTGACATCACTACTCAATATCCGTCCCATTAAAAGGGGAAGTGTATCCTATTAGATTTTTTTGTTCCCAAAACTTGAGCCCGAAACCTCCAATTAGGGATGGAGAGATTTTATCCATTCTACCAAAATTCTTGAAGGTTATTTTCTATTTTAAAAAAATAAACAAAACTATAATAAGCGTGCACATTTAAAATTTTAGCATGTAATTATCAACTTAATTTTAAGAAGTTTAGAGTAAAAGATTTATATATTAGGAAATTATATAGAAATAATGCATTTCACGATTTTTTTATAATAAAAGTATATGCAGCAATTTTAAAATATTATTACCTCGGTACTATTTTATGGGATAGACTTTCTTTTGGATACTATACATATATTTAACTTGCGAGTTAGTCAAATATCTTTACATAAAATAAGATAGAAGGAGTATAATTTTTTGACTTTTTGAAACTATTACCTCCCTTATTAAATTATATGTAACATTATTACTATTTAAAAAATTAAATAGGGGTTTTAATCATTTTTAAAAAGTTTTAAATATTAAAATTAATATTTGTTATGGCTTATAGTATTTTTATGCAACTTCAAAATATAAACTCTATTTAAAAAAAATAAAAGACAGTAAAAATTTACATGACATGGGCAGCAAATATATTGAAAGATCCATGATTCCGAAGACACTACAAGAAAAAATGAAATCAGCTACGAATTTCGGGCTGTCTTTAAATTGCTTGTAACGATTATAATTTTTTTTGATAATTGTAGTTAATCCGTCACTAATAGAATTAACGATTGATTATTCTGTTTAGTTATAGAATTCATTTTTTAGCAATGAGAAATTTGCGAAGTCCTCTCTATTCTGGAAAAAGGTCATATCATGCTTATGGATTCGATAAAACACTGTACTTTAAAAACAAAAAAAACTGTACTTCGATCCCAAGATATCTCGATTTGGGCTTTTATGCTCCATTTAATATTGTCACAAATTTATTACTAGTACCAATTCGTTCTACTAGGGTTAGAGAATTTGTTGTATTTTAATAATGTTTTAACATTTTAAAATATTGTAAGAATGTTAATAAAAAAATTTATTTGATTGGTGCGCATGCCCCACAAAACAAATAGTACGTCAAATTCTCGGCTTTACTGTCTGCCCTCTTCATTTTTCTCCAACTTTTGCTTTACTTTCTCATTACCTTTTTTTTTGGTTTCCATTTTTGTCTCTTTCCTCCTATTTTCTTTGCTTGACTTTATTGATTAGTTTACTGACTCTGCATTTACTTCAAATCATACCCTTGAAATCAGAGAGAGATATTCTCATATTCAGACAAATTTTCTCTGACTTTTTGACCAATTAATTAAGCAAAAGCAAGAAGTTATTGTAAATGGAGTGGGAAAATCAGCAGCAGCAGCCACCGCAGAGGGCGGAGGATATGAACGGCGCCGCCGGAGGAGGAGGAGGGATGTTTGTAAAAGTAATGACTGATGAGCAAATGGAAGTGCTACGTAAGCAAATTGCAGTGTACGCTGTCATTTGTGAACAGCTAGTTGATTTGCACAAATCCATGGCTTCCCAACATGATCTTGCTGGTCCCTTCTCTTCTCTCTCTCTCTAATTATTGTCTATATATATACTCATACTTTTTGCATATTGTTTAATCTGATTTTTATGAGTTCAAAAAAAAATTCACCTACATATAACGTTCACAATAATTCGAAGTAAGTTTTGGAACATCGGTAAATTTGTCTCCTCTATGACTTATAGGTTACGGGTTCAAACTTTGGACTTAAGATCACTAGTAAACTAGGCACTAATGCTTGCATTAGGTAGGTCTACATCCCTTTTTCGAACCCTGTCTGAATTCGGGATATCTTGTGAACAGAAATGTTTTTTTTATTATTTGAAAAATAAGGCACCACAGATAGTAATAGTGTAAAGGAACTCATAAACTATAGTTTAGTTTAACATATTATAGTAGGAATTATATACTATCTTTATATTTCATGTTACTAATTTCATCTTTATGAACGTTGCTGTAATTATCTTTTACGTTACATGATAATATAAATATTTACTTTACTATTAATTAAGTTCAAAAGGTTTACCTAAATAAATAAGAAGATCGTTGGAAACTTTTACTACTTTTTATAGCTGCGTGATATTTCTGGAATTACTTGGTTAAAGCTGTCTAAGTACATTTCAACTTAAAAATGCCCTAAATAATTTTGCAGCTCTTTCCTTCTAGTATAGAATTTTACCCTTCCACTAGTAAGTTTTATTTTTAATTTACTGAATTATCATATGATTATTTGCCTTCGTTGTTGTATGTTGTGCACTTATGCCAACATTATTGAGAAATATATTTTTTAGCTACTCCGAAAAATAATAGCCAACAAAATATATATTTTTTTTATATATATGTGTATTATATACATATAATGTACATATTTTATACACTTTTAGGTCAGCGAATGTAATTAGTTTCGGTCGGCCAATTTTGTATTTTGCCCAACATTATTTCTTTCAGTTCTTATTAAGTAAATATGAGTAGTACTAAGGGGTCATTTGATTGGGAAGCAAGTTATCTCATGATTAATTATCCCGGATTAGCTATCCCGGGATTGTTATCCCACTCTATAAGGATAAAAATAACACTACAATTCCGGGATAACTAATCCGTGGATTAATTATACCGCGATTTTATTCCAACCAAACGTAGATTAAACCATCTCACATTTAATCCCGGGATTAATTATTCCTTATCCCTCATACCAAACGAGAAGAGTTTAATTTTCCTAGCACTATTTCCTATGGAAAGAAAGGTCAGGATATCACTCAAACAGGGGGAATATGACACATATGATTGAAGAGTTCAATTTTCTGATGACAATATGTACTAGAAGAGTTCAATTTTCCTAGTATCCCCATTTATTAGTGATCTAATTTGCTTAAAAAATGAAAGGGGAGTTGTCAATTTTAGTCTACAATTCAATTAACAATGTACCATGTCTGTTAATATTGTGAATGTACCATATAAGAGTAGTTTGGCCAAGTAAGTTTGGATCCGCTACTTGAATCCTCACTGTTCGCGTTGCTCCATTTAACCTTTGTATTTTCTAATATACAATATATCTCTATGAATGGACTGAACTAAAATTCATCTAACAATTAAACAAAATGCTTTTTACTGCTATCTCAGGAACAAGGCTGGGGAATCTATATTGTGATCCGCTGATAACATCAGCTGGCCACAGAATCAGTGGCAGACAACGTTGGACGCCAACGCCTGTGCAACTTCAGATTCTTGAACGTATTTTCGATCAAGGCAATGGAACACCAAGCAAACAAAAGATTAAAGATATAACCTTTGAATTATCTCAGCATGGACAAATTTCTGAAACAAATGTTTATAATTGGTTTCAAAATAGACGTGCTCGATCGAAAAGGAAACAACAGGGCGGTGGTGCAACGAACAACGTTGAATCAGAGGTGGAGACAGAGGTCGAATCACCTAATGAAAAGAAAACAAAGCCAGAGGATTTGCAATCTTCTCATATGCCAACTTCAAGAACTGAAGAGGGTAGTTCAAATCCAACTGGAAGTTTTGACCAATTGTCCTTCTATGCAATGTCTAATCCAAGTATGTTCTCTTTTCAGAAAAAAAAAAGATTATACCCTGTAGCATCATTTTGTTTTAGGAGAAGGGTAAAAGTACTCTCTATTATATGAAATATCTTAATTCTACCATTCGTTATGCTTTTCATTCATATCCTTATAGTTAGCAAATCTTCTCGTATTTTCCTTGACTGTAATGGAGTTCTAGCGTGAATCCTAGCCGAAGTAATACGGATGGTAATTTTAAATTATTGCCAAAAGTAAAATAGTAAATATGGACCTCTTTTATCTAAGTATTTTGACACGTGAAATCTACCTAATTAATCCACGCTAGAGCTCCGTTAAAGTCAGTGGCAAATGTGAGATGATTTTCTGACAACAAGGATATGAATGACCCCAAATGTATAACATAGGATGACATTAAGATATTTCGCAAAGTCAAGGGATAAATTCAGACATTTCCCCTTCATCCAATAGTGAATATCTTTTTTTTCTTCTATTAGACATCTTGTGACTTAGAAGCCTAGTTTATGTCAGGATTAGAAATTAATGAATCAAAGCTGAGCCACTATTTCTTTTTCTGCTTCTGTATGATGTTTAACTGAGGTAACAATTACCTAAATGTGGTTATACTCTGGCTTTTGAACTTACTATAATTCAGTTCAAAACCAAACCATTGGTTAAATCTTAGGAACCTTTTTCAGAATTTTTGATTCAGGTGTTTGCCATCACTGGATTTGGTTACATCTTAAAGACATGATTGATTGTTGTTGTTTTTGCTCTTGTATTCAATTGAATTGAAGCAAGTTCTGTTGTTGAAGGGGACAAAACTTTCAAAGGTTGCTAGAAGAAGAGTTAATGATAAGATATTGCTTACATATTCTTTTCGTTGGCAAAGTGAGCTTGAATTATGGTGACTTATATAGAAGTAGGATGGAATTATTTCATGAGAATTCCTAATTAAAATTGTTAATATGCAGGTCTTGAAATGTGTTAACTTCAGCGCGAATTTTCTTTCCTCAGTTCGCCAAATCTCCCCTAATGGTTGTTGAGCGTTGTTGTCTCCTTATTGTGGTCTTTGTTAATACTCACCTCCTGAGCTAACTTTCGGGGTTGAGTTAGGCCCGGATCCCGTTTCTTAATATCGTATCAGAGCAAGATCCAACCCCATTCTTGATTTACCCAATATTGAGCCCCCATGTTATGTTTTACATGCTTTAGATCACCAACCCTGAATCATGTGAAGGATGTTAAGCGTTACATGTTGGTTGAGGGAATGATCACTTCACCTCACGAGCAAGTTTTTGTGGTTGAGTTAAGCCTAAATCCATCGTCTAACAATATTCAACAACAAACAAAAAATGGATCGACCTTGAATATCCAATTTATGCATTGTCCCTTTTCTTTTTTTATAATTCTGAAGTAGATGTTATGAATATGGATATGCAGGAATGGACCAGGTAATAGAAAAGATGGAAGATCCAGGTAGCTACCATCCATATCTACATGCAGAGAATTACGACATGATCAGCCAATGACCAATTTAGAAACTGTCATACGTTGTTTAAATACTTTGATTGAGACAAGAAGCAAGACAAAATACTGACAGAGTTTCTGATCTTCATTTGGCAATTGATGCTTGCTTCTATAACAGCTTGTCTTTGTTTCTGGATATCTGTATCTATGAACATGCTTATGGGAACTATAGTAAATTGTAAATACTAGTATTTCATATGCGTACTAATACTTCAACTTTGCAAGTTTGAGATTGATGGCTTCCTCTTGATCAATTTATACTATATTTCCCCTTGAAACAAGGTTGTTCCTGTTTTCTTCTTTTCTTTTTAGATACGAATGTACGTAATTGTATTGTAATGGTACTCGTTTTTATCTTTCATAATTGATAATGTTTTGGTTTGGGCAATAATGGTCAAACATAAGAACCTGGCGACCAAATGCTTCTTGCCATAAGATATTTTTAGCATAATTTTTATTTTGTTTCTTAGGTTCTAAGACTTGTGTTCTCCTTTACCAATGAGCTTTCGGTCTACAAATCAGATGAGACTGCGATTTTGGTTTCCCTTGTTGACAGGATTTTGTTAGCTTATGGACATGGGCCGAGCTAGAGGGGTAGAAGGGGTTTATCGCCAGAAAATTACACTATATACTATGTCAAAATTATTTTTTATGTGTATATAATAGATGTTGAATTCCTTCAACTTCTTCCTGCATTTACTTCTTTATAAATTCCCTTAGTCAAAATCTTGGCTCCGCTACTGCTTATGGAGTGTCATTCCAGGTACTTTTGTCAGTGGGCGATATCTGGAGGTGTGAAGGGTTGACTATGGCGGGTTTGAGAAGAGGTCGAGGCAGACCTAAGGAGTACAGGGGAAAAGTGATTAGGCAAGACATAGCGCGACTTCAGCTCACTGAGGACATGACCCTTGATAGGAGGGTGTGAAGATCGATGATTAGGGTAGACGGTTAGTAAGTAGCTATGAGTTTCCTCACTTCTTACCAGTAGTACTAGTAGCTCGCTTGTACTTTCCTATTTCTGATATCTATATTACATCATGTTGTTTAGTTTGTTTCACTTATCATATTCTCTTATTGTTACTATTTTGGTACTACTTATTCTTTCCCCCCTCCCCTTATCTCCCCTCCTTTCTTTTTCTTCCTCTTTTCCCCCCTACTTCTTTTTTTTCTTCTTCTTCTTCTCCTCATCTCTACCTTTTTGAACCGATGGTATATTGGAAACAACCTCTCTATCTTCACTAGGCAGGGGTAAAGTCTGCGTACACACTACCTTCTCCAGACCCTACATGTGAAAGTATACTGGGTATGTTGTTATTATTGATGTCTGGAGTCATGTAAATTGTAAGCATAATGTGTTTGTTGAATCAGTTTGTGTGCTCAAAGCATGTCACAAAGCAGCTTACAATGTAAATGGTTTAAGATGTATATGAGACCTTTGCACTTTGGTCAAAAATCTTGATGTCTTTATGAACCAATGACTATTGATACTCTCATTTTTTAGACTTGCTTTTTCCTCCTTTCGCAAGTTTAAATTGTATGCAAATCTTCTTGACTGAGATATACCCACTGCTACTATCCGCTCTTATGTTGCATTTGCTCTTTTAGTTCTCTCTTTTAGATTAAAATAAGAAAGATAAAAATGGTATTAGTTCTCTCTTTTAGATTAAAATAAGAAAGATAAAAATGGTATTATATAGATGTCTTCTTCTTTTTACTGAGGGAGTAGGTACGTAACACCCTTACTTTTTAAATGGGTTACCTTAACTAATTCATTATATCCGCTATCGAATAGGCTTACTTTTTAAATGGGTTACCTTAACTAATTCATTATATCCACTATCGAATAGGCTAAGCAAGATTAAAAGTCTCTTATATTGTGAGGCTTCCCTTCTTTCTCTTACTCTGACCTCCCCGGATACCTGTACTTGGTGGGAGATAACAGACACCTAGAGAAATAATTTAAGGTGCGCTCAAACTGGTCGGACACTATCATTATGAAAAACTAATCTAGTACTCATGTCATATGACTAGAAATTCTTTGAGGCGGCAAGAGAGGGCACTCATCCTTAGGTTAAAATTAGTTGAGGTAGGTAATAAAGCTTCTGATATTTACCAATTACACATTACAGCCGCACATGGAAGTTGACAAAACTGATCTTTAAAATAGCTTCCTTTCTAATGTTTCAAGAGCCACACTTTCATTATAATAAAAGAAAAAGCACACATATAGGACAAGTCCCAGGCCTATTATCAAAATGGTCATTTGATCAAACTATGACCATTGCAATGAACACTAAATAGGTCCTTATCATAACTCTCACTCAACCTCCATAATTACACAAAGCCTATTATCAATGGCTTTAGATGGAAGCAAAATTTACAAGTGGTAGGAAGGGGAAAAAAACAAAGACAACTTACTCTTTTGGTAGGGCATTAATGATTATTAACACCCTCCTCTAAAGTAAATTAAATTCCAATCCCAACCATAATAAGATTTTACATAAAAAGAAAAACAACCAGTTTTAAGCCTTGGCTCCCAATATCTCCAGCATAGAAGAGAAAGTTCCATACACTGAAAACACTGCAGCCATTACAATAATTGCACCATCACAAGCCAACCCATGCCATCTTAACTCATCTTTGAACACAATCAAATGAAACAAAGCAGGCAATACAAAGCCAAGAATAATGCACACACTACTCCCAACAAGTGACAAGAAATCAGCAAAATTTGGTACCAACAATGCCACAAATGTCACTACTAAAACCACAATCCATCTTATCCAAAGACAATACCTGCCTTCACAAAATCTCCTTTCCATTACTTCATATACTGGATTCATCATAAGTGGAAATGTAAAGAATAAATTTATGCAAAGACCAATTTGAACTAAGCTGCTAAGCCAACCTTGTCCAAGATTTGTGGTAATTATATCCTTAGTCTCTTCACCAAAAGCAAAATAGCCTAATACTCCAAAAGCACCATACATTAAAGATATTAAAGCCATTGACAAACCCAAGATTTTACCAAATTTTGCCTTATCTTTCATCTCAGCTTCTAAAGGCAAAACCATTCCAACACCTTCAAATGCATAAACAGCTACACCAAGACCATAGAAAAACACACTGAACCCACCAAAAGCTTCAAGAACATGACTACTTTTGAGATAAACCATCACATCTTCAACCATAACTACACCCATAGCTCCTAATTCAACAACATCAGCAAAAATACTCAAAGGGGCTAAAAGGGTAAGACTAGGAATTGAATTCAACCCCAACTGAAATGGAAAACAGCTCCAAATATACACTGTTTTAGGTGGCAACCCCAAGATTTTAGGACTTGGATTTGACTTGGAGTAATTAAAACAGTATGCTAAAGTATTAGCTATGAAAATCATGTAACTGATACAAAAACCAGCTTGTGATAACACAATCATAGCATCTACAGCAAATCTACCAACAGGTCCACAAACAGCAAATCCCAAATCACCAAAAGATGAGATTTCTGAAGTTTTAAGATGGGATTCAATTTTTCTTCTTGAAAATACAAGAAGCATCATACAATGGTAAGTTAAAAAGGCTACTGAAAATAGCATAATAGCACCCATTATCCATCCTGTTCTTTTAAAAGTATAAGGAAGGCCAAGAACTCCTGCTCCAACTATGGCTATAAATACATTAGCAAAAGTTTTGGATGGTGAAGAAAGGTGTTGATTCTTGGCTAAAAGGGGTGTATCTTCTCTTGGGATTTGTAAAACATGAGAGGATGAACTTGCTTTATTATTTTTCTCAAACACCATTTGGTATAATCTTAAATTCTTAATCAATACAAGTGCAAAAATCAGATAAAGATCAAAACTTTATTTCAAGATTACCTCAAATTTGAGTGAAAATAGTGAATGTGTTTTTTTGAAAAGGGGAAAATTTTTGAACTTTGCTTATGGTTTTTGCCTCTGCTAAAATCAAGAAACTAAAACAATTGCAAAAACCAGGTAAAGATCAAAACTTTATTTCAAGATTACCTAGTGAATACTATGTGTTTTTTGAGGAAGCAGAAAGGAATTGATTTGAAAATGGAAAAAAGGTTTTGAACTTTGCTTATGGTTTTTGATTCTGCTAAATTAATCAAGAATCTCAATACAAGTGCAAAAACCAGATAAAGATCAAAACTCTATTGCAAGATTACCTCAATTTAGAGTGAAAATAGTGAATAGTATGTGTTTTTTGAAAAGGGGAAGAGGTTTTGAACTTTGCTTATGAATTTTGCCTCTGCTAAATTAATCAAGAACCTCAATTCAAGGGCAAAAGCCAGAGAAAAATCAAAACTTTAATATCAAAATTGCAATCAAATAGTGAATAGTATGTGTTTTTTGGAAAGGGGAAAAAGCTTTGAATTTTGCTTCTGCTAGATTCAGGAGTTTAGAAAGAGATATAAAGGTATAAATGGTTTTTGGGGGGTTGCAGAGCTGTAGGCTGTATTATCAATAGGAGTAAGTTGAAGGGAACTTTCAAAAAGGACAAAACATGAAAGTGACAATTAAGCAATATTTATTATATTTGAATAATATGAAAGTTTATAGTTCGTACACGTCTCTTTTTTGAAAAATTTGTATTTGTTTGCAAAAAGAAGTATTCAAGTAAATAACAATCGTAGACGTGTCCATTTGTTAATTGAGAAAAAATCTGTTTGCAAAAAGAAGTCATTCTCTCTTTTTTTTTTTTTTTTTTTAATCTTTGTTCTCTTTGTTTTCTAGTTGAAAAGGACAGAATGATAATTAACGATGCTTTTGATACATTATAGAACTTCTCAATAGTATATGCATACGTATCATCCTTAGGGGTCGTTTGACAGGATGTACTAGGGATACTAATAATATACTCATTCCGTTTCAATTTATGCGATCTCATTTAATTGAATATAAAATTTAAAAAAAGAGAGAAGGCTTTTGAACTTATGGTGTAAAATAAGTTACATATATTTTGTGTGGTTATGAGTCACATATATTTTGTGTAATTATAAATCATTGCATAAATGTAAATTATTTCCAAATAAAGAAATGAGTCATTCATTTTGGCACGGACTAAAAAGAAAATAAGTTTACATAAATTGAAACGGAATAAGTATTTGTTAACTTTATCGTAATTTCTTGTTTGGTCATATTTTTAACCTATATATGACTAATATTTGTATTATGTTATAAGAAAAATCAAATTATGGTGGATGTTTATTCTTCCTCCATGATCTTCCTCCATGATTTTCATTTCAAATGCGTAATGACATATTCAATAACATACTTTTCTTCACTTTTCATGCCTATATAAAGGCCTTGCAATAGATAGGAAAATACACACAATTGTAGAAGAAATAAGAATCTCTCATCTCTTTCTCTCTATATCTCTTAGCTTGTTTTTTCTTGTTCTATATTGTTACTTTGAGCTATATTTCATAACACGTTATCAGCACGAAGTCTCTAACCGCAAGGTTGAATTCCACTTCCGCTAAGGTATATCTCGATGATCTATTGTCAAAATTATCAAGCCTAACAATTCTTTTAGATTTTGATATCAGATATACCTACCAAGTTACAATACTGTACCTGAAAACCTGTTGGTTAATTTCTTAGATCAAATAGATGTATTGGTAATGTGAAGTACCCTATCAAACTGCATAGTTTTCTATCACATTGATCATGTCAATAAGACAAGATTTTCTAGAATAACATATCAGATAATTTTTGTTTCTTGAATAAGTGGATTAAACAACTATAGGTTAAATAGATTAAAGTGATCTTATATCTGATAGTCTTAACACTCTAACTTAACATATATCTACATGTATTAACACATGGATTGGGACATTAATACTACCATTATAGTCCATATGTTATTGAGTCATATTAGCAAATTAAATTTAGATTTTATTCAGAAAGGTATGTAGCGTTACAAGTACATTTTTCTGCTACAACAACATGTCCAAGCTTTAAACCAGATAAGTTTATACCACTATTTAGAATAAGCAATGGTCTGGTTATTAGAAAATTAGTATTTATGTGGCTTCTAAGGATGTCACTTTTTTAAATTTTCATGAACTAAATAATAAGTGGCATGCGGTATACTAAATAATCTACAAAATTAAAACTATACTTTGTTATGTATGCTTATGGATTTACCTTATAATACGATTTTAGTATGCCTAGTATAATGATTATACATTAGTTTACTGTCAAATATAATATAATAATAATAATATTCGTAACTATTTTATTTTGATAAGATAAAATATTACTACAAGAAGTATGTACTACACCAAATTTTTCATTGATGATAGTTCTTATCAAATTAACATGTTGAATCATTTATATATGGAAAACATATAGTAGTAGATAGTAGACAGAGATTTGTCCACTATTTGTTTTTGATTCCCAGATTGACTTAAAGGATCTACTATATCTTTTGTGTTTTTGTAGAGAGCATAATACTTAGTTTTCACAAAAGTGCATGGTAACTAGTAGTACTATTATCCTGTTTGATACAATATTTTTCCTTAATGTTCTGGTCATATCACTCTCATCTTGAAGTAAGCTTATTGCAACAAAGACCACATGTGAATTTTCAATATTATTTTGTATTTTCATATATCTGTTTGACATTATGAAAAGTTTAACTTAAGAGGTAAGCATTTTCTTCGTATTTGAAATTATTTTTGTCCTTTGCTATTGATGATATCAACTTCAATGAGTTCAAGTCACAATGAACCATGAGGGTAAGACATCAGGATCAAGTTCCGATGCTCCATGATGATAAGAGTTGGGGTTGAGTCCCAATTCATTATGGCCTAACATGCCTTTATATTGGTAAGACATTGGGTTGAGTCCCACTATACCATATTGATGATATAATGATAACTAAAGAAAGATAATATATTTTTCATGAAAAGGCATGAATATTGTCCGACTTTATTTGCTCCATTCTTAAAATGAATGTGGTAGCAGTGCATAATAAATGAAGACAAGTGGTTGAACAATGAACGTGGGCGTTCCAAAGATAAAAATAATTATAATCACCACTATGATTATAAAAGAAGAACACTAAGGGTTCTCAAAATAGTCCTTCAAAATGTGAAGGCAATATTTATCATCAAATTGGTATGAAAAATAATAAAGCACGTCGCTGATTATGATCTATTCCTTGAAGAGAATGTGATTTGTGATAAGCATTGAGAATGCAGACCCATTCCTAAAGGTGAATGTGGTAATATGTGATAAAAGTAATGAATAAAGACATACAATGCATGATTAGATGAATACCTCACAACTCACCTCTAAGGGAGGTTTGAGTGAAATAAAGACAATAAATATTATTGTGTGGTTACATAAATATATCATTGGTTGCGTACATGTGATACGCCAAAAAATATTTTATTGTGCCTAATAAAAGGTTATTAAAGGCAAAATTAAAGCAAGAAATGATTTTGCTTATGATGAATTTGACCATGAAAATTTATTATGATATAATTTTCTCTGTGAATGAGATATTTACCATATGAATGTTGTGACAAAGGATCTTGTAGTACAAAAGTTGTTAAGAGCTCCGGAAAAATTAATTTGTTACTACCCGGATGGGTAAAATTATTCATGACATTACTATTGTAAAGTCTCAAAAGAAACTTTTTGAGTTTCAAATGTATAAGTCAAAGTGGTTGGCATATTGAGACTATAAATGAATGAAATATTGAATATCTTCATATTTCTATAATCATAACGGGTAAATATGAAAGGTTACCCGATTTTCTTTCTATTTGTACTACACAAATATAAGCATGATGATAGAATCATATGTCACAAGTAAACTAGAGGTTTACTGAAGCAAATATTAGTTGGCATGACCGGTTGACCATCCCGGTTCAATTATGATGCGAAAAATTAATTGAGAATTACATTGGCATATATTGAAGAAATATAAGATTCTTCAAGAATTCTCTTGTGCTGCTTATTCTCATGATATACCAGTTAAGGTTGGGATTGAATCACTTGATTTCTGGAATGAATAAAAGGTGATAAATATATGGGCCCAGTCACTAACCATGTGGACCGTTTACTATTATATGATTTTAATAGATGCATCTATTCTATGGTCACATGTGCATTTGTTATCAACTTGCCGTTTGGCTTTTGCAAGATCGATTTCTCAAGCGATTAGAGCACAGTAGTTCAATAAATTACCAGAAGTAACTCAGGGATAAAATACTCAGCCAAATAATAATTTCAAAAATAGTAGTTCTTTCTTTCAAATACATCAGTGAAAACCCAAATCGTTTGCCGAAGTTGCCAATAATATGAATAGTTTGAAAACAATAAATTTCTCCAAAAATCTTTTCAATAATAAATAATATGTTTTATTTTTCTTCCGAATAACCCGTATAAAATAAATGCATCACTATGCCCATATGTCAAAATGTGTTAGAAATCATGAATGATGTAATGTTGTGCAACATGAAAAAAATACATCACTATGCCTGTATATCATGTGTGCATGCCAATGCGATGCAACTCAGTGATAAAATCATAAACAGCTCCTCGGGTAGAACATCACTCATATACAGCCCCTTGGGCAACTTCACAATCACTCGTGCCACTCGGGCATACCTCGCAATCACTCTTGCCACTCGGGCATACCTCACAATCACTCATGCCTCCCAGTCACTCAACACTCGGCATTCGACACTCGCACTCAGTAAGTACTTGTACTCACTGGGTGTGTGTACAGACTCCGGAGGGACTCCTACAACCCAAGCACTATAATCTGCACGGACAACTCACGTGCTGCACGGACAACTCACGTGCTATAATATATATAAAGCCAACATGGCCTGCTGCGGCGTGTAGCCCGATCCCAAAATATCCTCACAATCAGGCCCTCGCCCTCCCTCAGTCATCAATCTCTCCAGTCTCTCTCTCATGGGCTCACAATGTCATGAGAATAGCCCAAAAATGATGATATGATGCATCAATAAATAACAACAGAAACTGAGATATGATATGCAATGAAATGAATATGACTGAGTATGAATTTTCAATTTAACACAATAATTCACAGCAATATGACCTATGTGGGTCCCAATAATACTGGCACATAGCCTCAACATGATTTTTAATATATTTTTCAGCTCAATTTCTTTAACACATAAAACCGCATGGAAAATGTCAAGATTATTTAACTATAAAATTCCACAGAAATAATTATGTCACAATTTCTATAGTGCACGCCCACACGCCCGTCACCTAGCATATGCGTCACTTCCCAAAAATTTACAAAACACATATATTCAGGGTTCATACCCTCAACTCCAAGATTAGAAGAGTTACTTACCTCGAACAAGCCAAATCCAATGTCGAGCAAGCTAAACAATGCTCCAGAAATCCCATTATGTGCATATCAACTTCCAAATGGCTCGAATCTAGAAACAATTAATTTGACTCAGGCCACAAAAATTATAGGAATTAATTCCATATCAAAACACTAATATTTTCCAAAAATCCGAAATTGCGCCCCAAAAATCACCCGTGGGGCCCACGTCTCGAAATCCGACGAAACTTACAAAATACGATAACCCATCCAATTACAAGTTCAAACATACTAATTTCACTCAAATCCGATTCCAAATCGGTATTCAAACTTGAAAAATTTGTTTTGTGACATTATAGAAAATTCCTTCTATTTCTCTTGAAGATTCAATAATCTTACACCAAAAATGAAGATTAATTCATGGAATATAATCACAAGGGAGTTAAGAACACTTACCCCAAGTTGTGTGGAAAATTTACTCTCCAAAATCACCCAAACCGAGCTCCAAAATGTCCAAAATGAGAAAAAAATCTCGAAACCCTCGTTTTAAACACTGCCCAGCCATTTCCGCACCTGCGGTGCCTGGGCTCGCACCTGTGCATCCGCATTTGTGGAACAAATTGCGCGCCTACGGACAATGCCAACCTTTCAAAACCTCGCATCTGCGGGCTCGCAGATGCGCAAACCCTTCACACCTGCGTTCGCCCCAGGCCAGCCCCAGTCCGCATCTGCGCAACATCTTCGCACCTGCGTCCTCGCAGATGCGGCAAATTCCTCGCACCTGCGAGCACTGCTCAGTTCCCCACTTGGATGCTTCTGCGGCTTATTTCACGCACATGCGGCTTCGCACCTGCGATTAAAATCTTCGCAGGTGCGATCACACCAGTAGGCAGCAGTTCCAGCATTTCCTTAAGTCCAAATTTGATTCGTTAACCGTCCGAAACTCACCCGAGGCCCCCGGGACCTCAACCAATTGTATCAACAAGTCCCATAACATAACACGAACCTACTCGAGGCCTCAAATCACACCTAACAACATCGAAACGACGAATTACTCCTCAATTCAAAATCAATGAACTTTGAACTTTCAAATTCTACATCTTGTGCCGAAACACATCAAATCAATCCGGAATGACTTCAAATTTTGCGCAAAAGTCACATTTCATATTACAGACCTTTTCCAATTTCCAGAATCGGATTCCGACCTCGATATAAAAAAGTCAACCTCCCGATCAAACTTTCCAAAAATTTATCTTTCGGCATTTCAAGCCTAATTCCACTACGGACCTCCAAAATATTTTTCGGACACTCTCCTAAGTCCAAAATCACCATACTGAGCTATTGGAATCATCAAAATACGAATTCGAGGTTGTTTACACATAAGTCCGCATCCGGTCACTATTTTAACTTAAGCTTTAAACTTTGAAACTAAGTGTTCCAATTCCTTCAAAAACCTCACTGGACCCAAACCAATTACCCCGACAATTCACACAACAACTGCAAAGTATAATTTTAGAAGTAAATGGGGAAACGGGGTTGTAATATTCAAAACGACCGGCCGGGTCGTTACATTCTCCCCCACTTAAACATACGTTCGTCCTCAAACATGCCAAGAGTTGTTTCCAAGCCATCAAATCACTGTTCCATCTTACCACACACGTACCCAGGGGTGAACCCATGTCATCCTATCCAACATAAGGCTTGAATACACAATGCAACTGAAAATCATTAATTTAACCTTAGCCTATAAACCTTGGAGTTTAATTTTCAACCTTTAAAATTTCTTTCAAGATACAAATCTTACATTTACACACCGTATAAGTCCGAACGAGTTGCATCGAGCTATAACTATAACCACAGATTGTCACGACCCAAAGTTCTCCACCGACGGGACCGTGATGGCGCCTAACATTTCACTTGCTAGGCAAGCCAACGTTAGAAAATCGTTAAACCAATTCCGTATTTCCATTCAGTAAATAACAATAATTAACTAAGATGAAATATAAGAGGTGCGAAATTTTATAAAACTGTATTAATTACTACCACCCGGATCTGGAGTCACAATTCACGAGCATTCTAGAATTTACTACAAGTAATACTCTAGAAGAAATACAACTGTCTGAATGAAAGAAAACAATAGTGACATAAAAAGTAGACGGGGACTTCAAGGTCTGTGAGCGCCGACAGATCTACCTTGAGTCTCCGGACAACGGACCAATAGCAAAATCTCGATCAACCTGAGCCGGTATCAAAGTCTGCACAGAAAGTGCAGAGTGCAGCATCAGTACAACCGACCCCATGTACTGGTAAGTGTCGAGCCTAACCTCGGCGAAGTAGTGACGAGGCTAGGACAAAACACCCACATATAACCTGAACATTATAATCATGCTAGTGGAAATAACAGTAAATAAAGAAATAACGCAGAAATAATGAGAAGGGAACATACAATGGGGGAACACAACATAAAGAGTGAGAACAATGAAAAGACAGAATTAAACCGAAAATCCTTAAACGAATTGAGCAATTAAAACAACAAAGAAAACAACATGGCATCACCCTTCGTGCTTTTACTCTCAACCTCACCAAATAAATAAATAGAACGGCACAACATCACCCTTTGTACATTAAACCTCTCATAATATATACGGCATCACCCTTCGTGCTTTAAACCTCTCATAAAATACACGGCATCACCCTTCGTGCTTTACACTCTTCCTCACAATATAAATAATGCATGCACGACATCACCCTTCGTGCTTTACACTCTTCCTCACAATATAAATAATTCGTGCACGGCATCACCCTTCGTGCTTTACACTCTTCCTCACAATATAAATAATGCATGCACGACATCACCCTTCGTGCTTTACACTCCTCCTCACCAATCACAGAATCAATAACAACGGATAGAGAGAAGTTTCACAAAAAAATCAATATTTCATCAATGATTGCTTCCACAATTTAACATCTCAACCTTGAATCAATATTCACAATTTTATCAACCTTGATAGAACCGGATACAAGTCTCCCAACATTTCAACAACAACAATAAGTATGAATAACAAGATTTTAAGTCTACAAATTTGCAAGAATGGAATTTCACTCGCATGCTATGACTCGACCACAACGCATAGATGCTCGTCACCTCAACTATACATCGTATTCAACAACAAAACACGTAGCAAATACTCACACAATACCTATTCCCTCAAGCCAAAGTTAGACACAACACTTACCTCAATTTCGCAAGCCACTCACTGCTCAAGTATCGCTTTCCCTTTAGAATTCACCTCCAACCCACTCGTATCTAATCATAATTAGTTTAATATCATCAATTATCGCTAAAGGAATCAACTTTAATGCATAATTACAGTTTTCCTAAGTTTTCCCAACAAAAGTCAAAAACCGACCTCGGGCCCGCTTGGTAAAAACTCGAGGTTCGAACCAAAATCCATTTACCCATTCACCCCCGAGCCCGAACATATAATTGGTTTTGGAATCCGACCTCAAATTGAGGTCTAAATCCCCAAATTTCCGAAATCCCTTATTTCTATCCAAAACCCCTAATTCTACCATGAAAACCTTAGATGTTAGGTTGACATCTTGCAAAATGTAGTGAAAGATTGAAAGAAACCAGTTTAGAATCACTTACCTATGATTTGGGGAAGAAATGGTCTTTGGAAAAATCGCCTCTTGTGTTTTAGGTCTTGAAAATTTGGGAAATAAATGAAAATTCCCGTCCAAAAATCATTTTGATCAGCTGCAGGTGTCGCAATTGTGAGCTGAGCTTCGCAAATGCGAAGCTTGCAATTGCGAAGGAACAATCGCAATTGCGATGCCCTTCACAATCCCGCTGCCTTCGCAAATGCGAGGAATGTGTCGCATTTGCGACCACTGAACCTCGCAAATGCGAGTAAACGTTCGCATTTGCGAACCTGCCCTTCCCAGACTCCCTTCGCAATTGCGAAGGTAACCTCGCAAATGCGAGAACTTCTGGCCCAGGCTTCCAATCGCAATTGCGATGAAAGCCTCGCAATTGCGGACCCTGTTATGTTCGCATTTGCGATGCCTGATCTCGCAATTGCGAGATTAGAGGCCTGCAACAGGTTCTGTTATACCAGCAAAATTTCTAAGTTCAAAACATCTCGTGGCCTATCCGAAACTCACCCGATCCCTCGGGGCTCCAAACCAAACATGCATACAAGTCCAAAAACATCATACGAACTTTCTCGTGAGATCAAATCTCCAAAATAACACATAGAACTACGAATTTAGCACCAAATCAAATGAATTTCTCAAGGACACTTTAAAATTCATATATTCTCAATTGGACGTCCGAATCACGTCAAATCAACTCCGTTTCTCACAAAATTTCACAGACAAGTCTTAAATATCATAATAAACCTGTACCGGGCTCCGGAACCAAAATACAGACCCGATACTAACAATGCCAAATGTCAATCAATTCTTAAAAATAAATAATTTCCAAACTTTTAATTTTCATCAAAAATTCATAACTCAAGCTAGGGACTTCCGAATTCGATTCCGGGCATATGCCCAGGTCCCATAATTCGATACGGACCTACCGAGACCGTCAAAGCTCAAATCCGTGCCCGTTTACCAAAAATGTGGACCGAAATCAACTAAAATTAACTTTTAAGGCAAAAATTCTTCTTTTCATTAGTTTTCAACATAAAAGCTTTTCGGAAACCTGTCCGCACTGCACACGCAAATCGAGGAGGGTAAAAATGAGATTTTTAAGGCTTAAGAGCGTAGATTAGAGTTCTAAAATATAAGATGACCTTTTGGGTCATCACACAGATATAATCAACCAACATATTACACAACTCGCATGCTCGTAGCACCATTCCTGATCGTAGTGACTACTCCAAAACCAACCGCATACTAGTATTAAACCCATATCGAACCAAACCTCATCTCAAAACCTTCGTACACTATTGATAATAAAAGAAACACGCAAAACTTCATGACCACTTACCAGACCAACAACTCACGGAGCCCTCTCGCCCCAACCAGGACCATAATCCCTTTCTGAGCCGACTTTCAATATTGTACTCCCGAATATACCGAAATCAAACCTGTTAGTACCCGTTCTAGGTCCAATGACCTTATATTACTAAACACAACTGTTCCATAGACATGCCTCACCAATATAACTCAGAGCCACAACTCGTGCCATCCGCGCACCAATACGCAACAATTCAAATGTACCCAGTCATGGAAAATGACTCAAATGAGGAACTACCTCGGCAGATTAACAAGTACCTCCACAACGAAACGCTGAAAATTCATCATACACCGTAGAACCATCACCGATTCTAACACGAGGTTCATATTATATACTCCGAGCCACCCTACTCCAAATTAATAGCGACATAGAGGCAAATGACAAAAATACCACACAAAACCTGAAAGGACATAACCATTACGCTATCAATCATGCAATACCCAAATACTCATCACACTCAAATTCTGCTATAAAGCTCAAATAGAATCACACCATCTGTGCACATAACCAATGAATCACAACTCTTTGTGGCATAAAGGAGTAACTCAAAGATCATTTGAGAACACGAATAAGTTCAACATCAACCGAATGACACATCCCTCAATAATAGCAGTATGGAGCCAACTATTCCAACTCGGTGTAGAATACACATCTTAATTGGGCCTACCTATGGACCCCCAAATCAACTCGGGTTACCCATAAATAGATAAAAATCCCTCCGAAAATCCATAATGACTGAATCATAACACATTTCATCATCCGGCTAGCTCCGGCCACAACTTCACAGTCCACAACCATGAAATAATCTGTTCCTGGGAACTCCCAATCTCTAAATCCATAAAACACGTGAATCACCATATTTGATTCCATCTCCACCGCCCGAATGCCTAACATCTCTCTCATACACGATCATCCCACGAGAAATACTTTAAAAGTTTTTCCGTACCACTTGACAAAATTTGAATATCAGCAATCTATCAACCATGTGAGTACCGCAATACTAATTTATATATCCGTAAGTCAAAATACAATGCGCCTTCTGAAGTCCGCCCCTTTCTCATACAACACCAAGTAGTAATAGTATTCATCTAGTTATTTGAAACTGTCCATGTTGTCCCACATTCATTTCCTTCTCTTCAAGATTGCACTGCCACCTTGTACATGAAAATCTAGCTTTCGTACAACACATAACATCTATCTTGCCATCATGTGAAAAGCACAAGAATCTTATTATCAACTTTGAGTCACCAATAATTTACATACCATTTTAGTTAGAAGCCTTTCTCTTGCTTCTTTTCAGGAGGAAATCACAATACACAAACACATTCTCCACACCGGTAGAAACCATCAAGAATACTTTTGAATCCATTTACACATAATCAAGCCCTTAAAACTAAATTCCTCTAGCTCGACCAAGCCACGCAGGTCGCCAAGTCCAGGTGTATTGCCACAAAGCACCTGTAGAAAACCCCATATATATGCACCCAAAGAACCGATCTTATCCATTACCATACTGATCCAACCTACTACCCAGTTGTCTTATTTTCTCCGAGTCCCTTCCGAATTTGTCTTCAGATTGATACTTCTTCTTGCTAAAATACCATGATCTTTAACCACAACTTACCCTACAAACCTTAGCATAGAACCACAACGCCTTATGGCCCATAAGCAACTGAATTCTTCTTAAGCACCTTCAAAATACTACAACTATGACACTCATTTTGAGAATACCTTATGTGAATTTGAAATTGTTCTTCTTACCTTCCTTATACAAAAATATAGAATCCATAGTCATATAGAATTTTCGTAAGTCTAGGCACCATCAAACGCAATCTCGGGTTTTATCCATACACAAGTACGGAAACATTCTCAATTGCTATTTATAATTCTCAAACCCACTGTAATTTTTCTCGAGAGTCACCCACTTTGCACTGCCCAAATGGGCCAAAAGACACGTGCCCCATTAGCACCACAACACTTAAAGAAGTAACTCTACTTTAACACCACATATCAAATTCATACTCCGTGTGCACTACATCATTCACCAATAACAACTCACTCATCCCGCGAATTTCATTTACTCATACGTACAATATAATCCTTAACCAGGAATTTCCTTATTCGAGTCATCCTCGATCTCAACTTAAGCAAGTCATAGCTAACCCACAAGTATGCCTCACACCAAAACTAAAATTTAATATATAACCATGAAATTAAGCCGTCTGCAGCAGGCTCCCCCACTTGGCTCAAAGCCATAAATCATTTCATTCAATAAATCACAACACCCATACTGTATTACTGCCATGATACTATAGTGAGTTCAACGAAATTTTTTCTCAAGCTCATGCAACACCAACCATAAAATACCCCAAATCATCCGCTAAGATCGCAATCATTCTCTTGATACCCAAGTCGACTTTCTCAACCAGATTCAAATTCAAATCTCAACACATACCCTTTCGCAACCACAATTATTATGTAATCACTTAATCTTTCTGAATCCAAACTCATTAACAAGACATGAGAATTTAATTTGTCCCACAATTTAACAAACTTCAACACACTCATAACCCAAGACTATAAGTCACATCTAGATAGAAATTAAGCATCCAATAGTCCTTTTCACATCCCAACAAACTCATCTGGACACATTCTGTAGTCACATCATGCTCATCATATAGCTATTCCACCGCTCATCGAGCCACAAATTCCACTGCAGGGTCATTATCGGACATATGAGTCCAATTGTACAGGTTACAACTGAAGCTACCGAGCTTAAGCTGCGGTCTAAACCTGGCCTCAAGTCCTCCAGACTGGCCATCACAAAAACATAGAATACATATCTCCAACATCGTCCATGGAATCACCGGCGATGCATAACTGATACTGAGTGCTCATGTGCGCATACGAATACGTGGAAGGAATTCAAAGAGTTTATATCTCAAGCTGAATCAATCTCGCACGATAAGGAAAGAAAGATGGGAAGTATATATCCTAAATTCCTTGTAGCCTCTCGAAGATAAGTATGGACGTCATCATACCGATCCGTAAGACTCTACTTGACACTTGCTCATAACTTGTAGAACCTATGAACCTAGAGCTCTGATACCACCTTGTCACGACCCAAAATCCCACTAGTCGTGATAATACCTAACCCAACCCGTTAGGTAAGCCAATTTCCAACTATCCAATTCCAATGAAATTAATTAAAAGAAAATATCTAAAACCAATACATCTCCCCAAGAACTGGTAGTACAAATCATGAGCTTCTAAGAATAGAATATACAAAGCGGAAATGAAATAAATACATAGTCTGTTTGAATAATACATAAATAAAGCTTTTATAAATTTAAGGCTACCCTGAACAAGAGGCAGCTACAACAGGAACGCAGGTACATCTTTAGATCCCGCAACCATCGAGCACAACAACAACAACAGCCAATATCTGCACGCAATGTGCAGAAGTGTACTATCAGTACAACTGACCCCATGTACTGAGTAAGTAACAAACCTAGCCATAGGTTGAAAGTAGTGACGAGCTTCCACCAAGGTCGGGTCCAAAACCAATAGTCCACAACAATCCATAACAACATAAAGCAAATAATACCAGAAGTAACTCAGGGATAAAATACTCAGCCAAATAATGATTTCAAAAATAGAAGTTCTTTCTTTCAAATACATCAGTGAAAACCTAAATCGTTTGCCGAAGTTGCCAATAATATGAATAGTTTGAAAACAATGAATTTCTCCAAAAATCTTTTTAATAATAAATAATATGTTTCATTTTCTGATGTTTGGCATATTTCGATATGTGTTGATGTTACTTTGCCCATGCTTTAACCACTTTTTGATGTTATTTAATCTTTAAAACACCCAACATGGTATAATTATTGGTTTGATGACTAATTAAGTTATGTGTGACGATTTAAGGTGTTCGGAGTGCAAAATATGAAGAAAAGATGGTTTAGCTAGAGGAAGAAGGGTTGGATGCGTCGCATCCAACCTAGGAAAACATCATCATGCATGCAACCTTAGCAGTGAAGTTGGGCCATCACGTCTGCCATCGCATGCGAAACTGGGAAGTAGAAGTGAAGCTGGATGCGTCGCGTCCACCATCGCATGCAAGCTGAGAAATAGAGGACAAGGTGGATGCGTCGCATCCACCTTCGCAGGCAAAAATTGAAATGGAGGACAAGGTGGATGCGTCGCATCCACCTTAGCATCAATCCCTGAAGCCGATTTGGACTAGGAATAGGAGAGCTTTGGCCCACGACTTTTGTACGCAATATATAAGCCAAAAAGGCCTCTTTTAGGGGATCGAACATATTGGAAAGAGGGAAAAAGCCACGACAAAGCTGTGGAGGCCGGAATTCATCAAGTTTCATCTTTCTCCCACCAAACTTAGTAATTTTTATGTTTCTTTATATGATTTGTTGTTTGGCTACCATGTCTATGTGGAGCTAAACTTCACGTTCTAGGGTTGTGGTTCTTTCATGACTATTGTTATTCGGATATTGATTTTGACTTCTTGATTTATCATATTAGTTTATTTATTCAATCTTGCACTTAATTATTTAATTGCTTGATCACCAATTGAATATTATCTACGAATCTAGAATTGAACTCGAAAGTGGGAATTCTATATTGCATATAGGATTGAGTAGGGCAAGTTCTTGAACTCGGGCATCGGGGAACGAATTCGTGGTTAGGATAGACATATACCTAATTGCCTTGCTTGGTTGATTTACAGGAATTATAAATGCGTTCTTGTTGATTCTAACTCCATAGACATATAGGCGTTAGGTTAGCTTAAATAGGCGAGTAAGAACTCGACAGATTCTTATGAGCATTAACCCTGTCAACCAATAAGCTAGACAAATTAGTCGGTCAATTCAATTGAAGAATACAATAGGATTGTTAGATAGCCCATAACCCTAGATCGTTTTCATTACATTGATATCATTAAAATCTGCTCTTTCTCTGTTCAAAGTCTATTATTTATATTTTTCTTATTTAATTAGTTGGAATAAAATATTTTTAGATTTAATTCTTGTTTAGATAATTAAGATAGGCTAATTTAGTTAATAGTTAATCATAAGTCCTCGTGGGTTCGACATCCGACTTTGAGTCACTTTATTACTTGACGACCGCGTATACTTGCGTGAGTGTGTTTGGTCGCAACAAGTTTTTGGCGCCGTTGCCGGGGACTTAGAAATTTGCTATTTTTCTAGATTAGACATTTTTTTATCTATTCATGTTTTTTTTATTTTATTTTATTTTAGTTAGTATTTTTTATTTATTTTAGCATGGCATCTTGGAATAAAAATTGTTCGAATGATGGTTATTCTTATTTTGATGATCCTTGTCCATATTGTGGAGGACCCCACTGGTGGAAAAATTGTCAGAATGTTCCCAGGAGCGAGTTGTGCGCACAATCTCAATCCTTTGAGTGGAATATTTGTAATATGTGTGGTGGTCAAGATGGCCATTGGGATGGTTGTCCTAATTTTGTTCATCCTTCTCTGAGCCCTTATTATGATCTTTCTAATGATATTTCTGAGTTTGATAGGGGCAATGAAGTGCAGGATATGGAGCCTGATGCATATATTAGGGATATTCTGAGGCAAGTAGCAGAGCAACAGGATGAACTCAAAAAAGATATGAAAAGAATGAGGGCAGCAATCACAAGAATGAAGGCCAATATGGAAGAATTGAATGAAGAGAGCGAGTGCCAGCAAGAGAAAATTTTTGAAAAAGAGGAGATTTTGAGCCAAACTTGGCTGGCAGAACAGGCTGAAAAGTTAGAAATATATGAAGCTCAACATGAGGAACTTACTGATGGGATGAGACACTTTATAGAGGGAAGATCTAAACTGGGACAAGGGATCTATAAATTTGTCACTACTATTCACGACTTGCAAGATAAATTAAATGCAAAGGTTGTTGCGTCTATCGCCCAACAAAATAGTAATGAGTTGTCAGAAGCTGAAAAGGAGCTTATACGCCAAATTGAGGAGCTAAAAGTGGAGAGCCAATCATTCGAGCATATTTCTGTTGATGATGCCCATGTTGAGAAAAGTACACTAGAGCCATGCGAGGTAGCAGATAATATTATATTTGAAGACTCTAATGTGTGCACATATGAGGATATAAATAGTAATACAATTCTAAAGTTGGGGCGTGTTGGTCCTCATTCTAAACATTTTTCGACATTGTATTTGGATGATGACATGGAAATCGAGTCATCTAAGCCTTTGGAGGAGTCAATGGAAGAGGAACATGATGCCTATATTTTTGAATTTGTCATGCCAAAAAGCAAAAAATACATTCCTCATCTAAAGGCCGAGAAGTGTAGAGTGAAAAATTTATTACTTGGCCTGGTTATCTTTGTAGCCCCACCACTGGAGCATAGCCGCAAACTGGATGCCATGTTAGGGGCTCAATTCATAAGTTCGAGGTGGAGGCAAAAAGTGGTTCACGTCGTGCCGCTACGTTAAATCAGGCGCTTGTTGGGAGGCAACCCAGCGTTACTGCTTTCTTTTATTTTTGTTTACTTTTTATTTTATTTTATTTTTATTATTTTGTAGTATTTATTTTTGTTTTGTAGGATTATGAGCATAGGAAGCAAAGCCATTAGAAGAGTGCAAAAGCGAGCTAGATGGTGAGGACTAAGTGTGGGGTGCCCACACAAAGGACGATGCCTGGGGAAGTCTGAGTACCTCGTGAGCCGCTATTGCTTCGGCCTTTGGCCTACCAGGGAGTCTCGTTTACCCTCTTATTATTTATAATGTGCATTGAGGACATTGCAAAATTTTAAGTGTGGGGTGAGGAGGTCGTTTGGATAAGTTTCTGTGCTATTTTAGCTTAGTTGTAGTACTCATTCTTAAGTGTAGTAGCTTTTGTGAAGAAAAAAAAATGAAAAATTAGAAAAATTGGACTTTTCCCGACGATTGATCTCCTAGACAGTTTTCTTGAGGGATTAAAGTCTAAACAAAAATTCAAAATATGTCTTTTAGCTTTCTTTAGGTAGTAATAATCCCCTGTGGTTTTTCTTTGTGCCTCGGTTCTTTTCCATGGGATGTAGTTTGAACCGGGTAGTTTTTTTCTTTCCGAGTAGATTAGGAATTTAGGGAATAAAAGGAGCAAGAATGATGAACCTAGGCGCCCTTGACTTGTTTGATAGTAACATATTTATACTTTCGCATGTGTAGTATCTTCTGTATGATTTGAATTTATTGATGATGCCTTGTTAAATTGGATAGCATGTTTTGTGGCGCCTATGTCTCGTTTACATGACTTATGTTCACCTTGTGTTTAATACTTAATATCTCGTGGCTCCGTGAATACTTGCATTGCTTGAGAGTCGGAATGTGATCGTCCTTAGTGAGTCATGTGCCATGTGTGGTGAGGTTTTTTGTGTTGTCCATGTATTGTACTTGTGTCTAGAACTTGCCCGGTATGTGAGTTGAAGCGAAATTTTAGGTGATGCTCGGTTTGAAAAATGATTTTAGGCTTTCTTTGATCTTTTTGAGCTTATTGCTTATCACAAATAAAATCTATCCCTAGTTAAACCTTTTTGAGCCTGTAGACCTTTTATTTGGTACCCACATTACAAACCTATGCCCTTTTTATTCTTAATTGACATTGTTTTGATCCTTTTACCTCTTAAAGCACTTTAATTGTTAGATGAGCGCTAAAAGAAGTAAGAAGGGACTAAGTGTGGGGTGACTTTTGAGTGGAACCAATGAAAGAAAAAAAAAGGGTGCACTTATTTTGTAAAATAATACGCCACTAGCGAAAATTGAAAGAAATACACCACTAGCGGAAATTGAAAGAAAGAAAAATATAAATGAATAAATTGTTGTCTTGTTCTTGCTAGTGGGTATGAATTAAAGTAGTGCTTAAAGAAAGAGGAAATATTGTTGGGGTGATATTATTTGTGAAATTGAAGTGGTGTTGAAGAATTTGCGCTTAAGTTATTTGATGATGTGTTAAAGTGCTTAGGAGGGTGAATCACTATTCCTTAAATATATCCTACCCGTCCCTTAGCCCACATTACAACCATGAAAAAGTCCTAATTGATTTTAGATCGAGCGAGCTTACATTAGTAGAGATTTACATTAAGGGCAAGCCTATGGTACTAACTGCATGCATGCGACTTCTTTTGTGAGAGTGAGCGATTTTCTTTGTGAGCATGAATGTGTGGATTAATTCTACTCTCTTTGCTTTTGTTGTGAGGGCACATGGTTTCACGAGGGATAGGTAACGTTATTAGACTTCTCTATGATGTTGGGTGTTCAAGCCATGAGTGCATTGTGACATTGAGTCGGTTTTTGAGGTTAGGATTGTTATGAGCATGTTGTCTTTGTTCGAATATGTTTAAAGAAGGGCCTAAGAAAAGGGAAGTGTGTTGATGCATAGTCTAGAGCCTAATTGTAGCAAATAACCATGGTCATAGATGTAGTGTGCTTTGAAGGATAAGAGTTTAATTTTGTCTCGTCTACTATAGGATGGTTTGTTCGAGGACGAACAAAGGTTTAAGTGTGGGGTAGTGATGTTTGGCATATTTCGATATGTGTTGATGTTACTTTGCCCATGCTTTAACCACTTTTTGATGTTATTTAATCTTTAAAACACCCAACATGGTGTAATTATTGGTTTGATGACTAATTAAGTTATGTGTGACGATTTAAGGTGTTCGGAGTGCAAAATATGAAGAAAAGGTGGTTTAGCTAGAGGAAGAAGGGTTGGATGCGTCGCATCCAACCTAGGAAAACATCATCATGCATGCAACCTTAGCAGTGAAGTTGGGCCATCGCGTCTGCCATCGCATGCGAAACTGGGAAGTAGAAGTGAAGCTGGATGCGTCGCGTCCACCATCGCATGCAAGCTGAGAAATAGAGGACAAGGTGGATGCGTCGCATCCACCTTCGCAGGCAAAAATTGAAATGGAGGACAAGGTGGATGCGTCGCATCCACCTTAGCATCAATCCCTGAAGCCGATTTGGACTAGGAATAGGAGAGCTTTGGCCCACGACTTTTGTACGCAATATATAAGCCAAAAAGGCCTCTTTTAGGTTATCTAACATATTGGGAAGAGGGAAAAAGCCACGACAAAGCTGTGGAGGCCGGAATTCATCAAGTTTCATCTTTCTCCCACCAAACTTAGTAATTTTTATGTTTCTTTATATGATTTGTTGTTTGGCTACCATGTCTATGTGGAGCTAAACTTCACGTTCTAGGGTTGTGGTTCTTTCATGACTATTGTTATTCGGATATTGATTTTGACTTCTTGATTTATCATATTAGTTTATTTATTCAATCTTGCACTTAATTATTTAATTGCTTGATCACCAATTGAATATTATCTACGAATCTAGAATTGAACTCGAAAGTGGGAATTCTATATTGCATATAGGATTGAGTAGGGCAAGTTCTTGAACTCGGGCATCGGGGAACGGATTCGTGGTTAGGATAGACATATACCTAATTACCTTGCTTGGTTGATTTACAGGAATTATAAATGCGTTCTTGTTGATTCTAACTCCATAGACATATAGGCGTTAGGTTAGCTTGAATAGGCGAGTAAGAACTCGACAGATTCTTATGAGCATTAACCCTGTCAACCAATAAGCTAGATAAATTAGTCGGTCAATTCAATTGAAGAATACAATAGGATTGTTAGATAGCCCATAACCCTAGATCGTTTTCATTACATTGATATCATTAAAATCTGCTCTTTCTCTGTTCAAAGTCTATTATTTATATTTTTCTTATTTAATTAGTTGGAATAAAATATTTTTAGATTTAATTCTTGTTTAGATAATTAAGATAGGCTAATTTAGTTAATAGTTAATCATAAGTCCTCGTGGGTTCGACATCCGACTTTGAGTCACTTTATTACTTGACGACCGCGTATACTTGCGTGAGTGTGTTTGGTCGCAACAAGTTTTTGGCGCCGTTGCCGGGGACTTAGAAATTAGCTACGTGACTAAGTTAAGCTTTTATTAGATATTTGTTTTCAAGTTTTAATTTTCAGTTTGCCTGGTTTGTGTCAACGCAGGGTTTACTCTCGAATGCAGAGGAGTAGAAGTGCAAACAACCTCATTCCTCTTGATCCAGAAATCGAACGAACATTACATAGAGTGAGAAGGGAACACGAAGCTAGAACGAGAATAGAAAGAGATTTGGACATCGCAATCCAACCACAGCCAATAGATATCTGTGCTCATTGGGGGTGTGTACAAACTCCGGAGGGGCTCCTACAACCAAAGCGCTATAATCTGCACGGACAACTCACGTGCTGCATGGACAACTCACGTGTTGCATGGACAACTCACGTGCTATAATATCATATCAGAATCTGCACGGACAACTCACGTGCCATAATGAGCCAAAAAGGCCTGCTGCAGGCGGGCAATCCCGATCCATATAATAGTAATAATATATATAAAGCCAACATGGCCTGCTGCGGCATGCAGCTCGATCCCAAAATATCCTCACAATCAGGCCCTCGGCCTCCCTCAGTCATCAATCTCTCCAGTCTCTCTCTCATGGGCTCACAATGTCATGAGAATAGCCCAAAAATGATGATATGACGCATCAATAAATAACAACAGAGATTGAAATATGATATACAATGAAATGAATATGACTGAGTATGAATTTTTAATTTAACACAATAATTCATAGTAATATGACCTCTGTGGGTCCTAATAATACTGGCACATAGCCTCAACATGATTTTTAATATGCTTTTCAGCTCAATTTCTTTAATACATAAAACCGCATGGAAAATGCCAAGATTATTTAACTATAAAATTCCACAGAAATAATTATGTCAATATTTCTATAGTGCACGCCCACACGCCCGTCACCTAGCATGTACGTCACCTCCCAACAATTCACAAAATACATATATTCAGGGTTCATACCCTCAACTCCAAGATTAGAAAAGTTACTTACCACAAACAAGCCAAATCTAATGTCGAGCAAGCTAAACAATGCTCCAGAAATCCCATTATGCGCATATCAACTTCCAAACGGCTCGAATCTTGCAACAATTAATTTGATTCAGCCCACAAAAATTATAGGAATTAATTCCATATAAAAATACTAATATTTTTCCAAAAATTTAAAATTGCACCCCAAAAATTACCCCGTGGGGTCCACATCTCGAAATTCAATGAAACTCATAAAATACGACAACCCATCCAATTACAAGTTCAACCATACTAATTTCACTCAAATTTGACTCCAAATCAGTATTCAAACTTGAAAAATTCGTTTTGTGACATTATAGAAATTTCCTTCTATTTCTCTTGAAGATTCAATAATCTTACACCAAAAATAAAGATTAATTCATTGAATATAATTACAAGGGAGTTAAAAACACTTACCCCAAGTCGTGTGGAAAATTTCCTCTCCAAAATCGCTCAAATCGAGCTCCAAAATTTCCAAAATGAGAAACAAATCTCGGAACCCTCGTTTCAAAACGCTGCCCAGGCATTTCCGCACCTGCGGTGCCTGGGCTCGGACCTACACATCTGCATTTGCGGAACAAATTGCATGCCTGCGGACAATGCCAACCTTTCAAAACTTGCATCTGCGGCGCCCTTCTCGCATCTGCGGGCTCGCATATGCGCAAACCCTTCGCAACTGCGTTCGCCAGCCCCAGTCCTCATCTGCGCAACATCTTCGTACCTGCGGCCTCGCAGATGTGACAAATTCCGCGCACCTGCGAGAACTGCCCATTTCCACACTTGGCCGCTTCTACAGCTTATTTCACGCACATGCAGCTTTGCACCTGCGATCAAAATCTTTGCAGGTGCGATCACACCAGTAGGCAGCAATTCCAGCATTTCCTTAAGTCCAAATTTGATTCGTTAACAGTTCGAAACTCACGGGACCTCAACCAATTGTATCAACAAGTCCCATAACATAACACAGACCTACTCGAGGCCTCAAATCACACCTAACAACTTCGAAACGACGAATTACTCCTCAATTCAAAATCAACGAACTTTGAACTTTCAAATTCTACATCTTGTGCCGTAACACATCAAATCAATCCGGAATGACTTCAAATTTTGCGCACAAGTCACATTTCACTTTACGGACCTATTCCAATTTCCTGAATCGGATCCCGACCTCGATATCAAAAAGTCAACCCCCCGATCAAACTTCCCAAAAATTTATCTTTCGTCATTTCAAGCCTAATTCCACTACGGACCTCCAAAATATTCCTAAGTCTAAAATCACCATACGGAGCTATTGGAATCATCAAAATTTGAATCCGAGGTCGTTTACACATAAGTCCGCATCCGGTCACTATTTTAAGTTAAGCTTTAAACCTTGGAACTAAGTGTTCCAATTCCTTCAAAAACCTCACTGGACCCGAACCAATTACCCCGACAATTAACATAACAACTGTAAAGTATAATTTGAGAAGTAAATGGGGAAACGAGGTTGTAATACTCAAAACGACCGGCCGGGTCATTACAATTATGATAAGTTCTCCCTATCACAATCGGTTCAGGGTCAGGAACCAAGTAATTTCCATCTAGAAATATGAATGTACTATATGATTTAATTGTTCCACCACAATGTACAAAGATGGATCCCCTAATAAGGCTATGGATATGTGTTGTTGATCCCAATAATAGGGGGAGAAAATGGGCAGCTGAAAAAGAAATGCATGTAATGAATTATTATGAGTGCATCTAGATCCTCGTACGAGAAACTGTGAACTTGAAGTTCAAGTGATAATTCATTTGCAAAATATTACAAGGCGTATTTGCTGACCCAAAGCTAAATGTCATATTTCAGCTGCTAATGCTCCAAATAAAATAAAGTTCATAATTAATAGAGTCTATGGCATGCATAAAGCATAATAGACTAATCGATTCCAAAGATAACACTCCTTGAAGAAGGAGAGGAGCAAATGTCCAAGATGGTCATAATAAGGAGGCAAGTGCTCTAGAAGAGCACCATGACATAACACTTTATAATACCTCATAGGAGAGGCTCAGGTACCTGAAAATAATGAGATCTCAATAAGTTATATCTTTATTGGGTAACAATAGAACCGATACAAAATAATCGTCGATGATATTGTTAATATAATATAGCACTCAATATTATTAATATTGACGAGGATCTTGAGCTCAAATGTGTCATGAAATTTGGATAGATAAATGTTTGGCCAAATGAAAAATACGCAATAAAAATTGATTTCACCTGAAAAATATGAAGTTGGACGGATAGTCCCAACACCTGAAAGTATAAAGCCAGTGGAGGTATAAATGTGTTCTTTTGTGAAAAAAAGGTCAAGTCGATAGACATAAAGACGACTTGTGTCACAAGAAGATTTATAAATATCCTGGCATTGATTATATATAGACATGTTCTCCTATGGTGGATGTAATCATTTTAGGTTTTAATCTGGCAATACATGAAAAACTTGATATGCATATAATGAAAATCATTGAAGGATTTAAATTGTTTTGAAGCATATTAAGGTGTCCAAGAAATTTATTAAATAAAGCTTCAAAAATCCTTATATGGATTAAAACAATCAGGGCGCATGTGGTATAATCGCCTGAGTGAGTACCTGTTAAAAGAAGGGTACAAGAATGATTCAATTTGTCCTTGTGTCTTTATAAAACGATCTGGATCTGAATTTGTTATAATCGATGTGTATGTTTATGATTTAAATATCATTGGAACTCCTGGGGAGCTTCCTAAAGCAGTAGACTGCTTAAAGAAAGAATTTGAAATGAAAGATCTTGGAAAGACAAAAATTTGTCTTGGTCTACAAATTGAGTATATGAAAAAAGGGAATTTTTGTCCATCAATCAGCATACACTAAAAAGATTTTAAAGCGATTCTATATGGATAAAGCACATCCATTGAGTACCCCGATGGTTGTGAGATCACTCGCTATAAATAAAGATCCATTCCAACCTCATGAAAGTAATGAAGAGCTTCTTGGTTCTGAAGTACCATATCTTAGTGCAACTGGTGCACTAATGTATCTTGCTAACACTACAAGGCCTGACATAACTTTTTCAGTTAATGTCTTAGCAAGATATAACTCTGCTCATACAAGGAGATATTGGAATGGAATCAAACACATACAGTATCTAAAAGAGACTACCGATATGGGCTTATTTTATGGCAATGATTGCAATCCCGATCTTGTTGGTTATGCCGATGCTGGGTAGTTATTTGACCCACACAAGGCTCAATCTCAAACAGGCTATGTGTTTACATGTGGAGTCACTGCCATATCTTGGCGATCGACTAAGAAATTAATCGTGGCTACTTTATCTAATCATGCTGAGATAATTACTATTCATGAAGCAAGTCGAGAATGTGTATGGTTGAGGTCTATAATACATCTTATTAGAGACAAATGAGGTTTAAAGTGTGACAAACTACCCACAATTTTGTCTGAAGACAATATAGCATGCATAGCCCAATTGAAGGGATGATTCATAAAAGGAGATAGGACAAAGCACATTTGTCATGACCCAAAATCCTAACATGTCGTGATGGCACCTATCTCAGTACTAGGCAAGCCGAAAACATCAATAACCCATGATTTCCTTTAAGTTTGAAAGCATAATGTTTAATACAATACCAAAATCTAGAAAATTCCGATACAAACACTCCCAAAACCTGGTGTCACTGAGTACACGAGCATCTATACATTACAAGTCTGGAAAACATGGTCTATAATAATCTGAGACCAAATACAATAAACAAAAGGATAGGGAAGGAGAGACAAGGTCTGCGAAACATGGCAGCTACCTCTGAATCTCCAGAAAATTGATTGTGTGAAATAATCAACACCTATTGTATCCGGGATCACCTGGATCCGCACATGAAGTGCAGGGTGTAGTATGAGTACAACCAACTCAGTAAGTAACAGTAATAAATAAAGAACTGAAATTAGTGATGAGCTTCTCAACTAAGTCCAAATACAGTACTTTCCAACATAAAAAGGGTAGGCATGCTCTCAAGTTCATCATTTAAAATTCCACAGAAATTTGATATCAAATTTGATTGAAACATAAAATAATGTTTTTCCGAAATTCCCAAAAATAGTGATATGTGACAGCTGAAATGCAACAAATAATGCAATCAATGCATCCTCTCAGAGTAACAATCACTCAGTCCTCCCATTCACTCTAACCTCACAGTCACTCTTTCCTCATAGTCACTCATTCCTCACAGTCACTCAGCACTCGGCACTCGCACTCAGTAGGTACTTGCGCTCACTGGGGTGTGTACAGACTCTGGAGGGGCTCCTTTAACCCAAGCTCTATATCAAGCCAATCATGGCATATAATAATAAAACATGCTACTGTGTGCAGCCTGATCCCATAATTATCCTCACAATTAGGCCCTCGGCCTCACTCAATCATCAACCTCTCCAGTCTTTCGGGATCAAGATGTCATGATAATCAGCCTCAAAATGATAATATGATGCACCAATAAATAGCAACAGATACTGAGATATGATATGAAATGAATGAACATGACTGAGTGTGAAATTACAATTTGAACATATAATTCAACCAAGGAAAATGACCCCAATGGGTACCAATAGTAACAACATATGTCCAAGCATGCTTTTTAATACGAGTCTCAGCTCAATTTTCTCAAACACGTAGAGAATGTACTTGTCATGACCCAAAGATCTAACATGTCGTGATGGCGCCTATCGTGGTACTAGGAAAGCCGACTCATTCCAAAACAAACCGATATTTTTTTCATTTCAAGGATAATTCCAAGGCTATTTAGCTTAAAAACCTTTGTAAATGAGTTCAAATCAAAACAAATGTGCGGAAAAGAAACGCCCGACATTGGGGTGTCACTTGTCTTGAGCATCTACTACAATATGTCTAACAATATCGAGGCTAACCCAACCTGGAAAAATAGCTAAATACACCTAAAGGAAGATAAGAGGGAGGAGATCAGGGGCTGCTGTCGCCAAGCAGCTACCTTGCTATCTCCGAGAAAATCTGCAACCAGAATAATCAACAACCGTTACCGTGTCTAGCTACACCTGGATCTGCACACAAGGTGCAGGGAGTAACGTGAGTACACCAACTCAGTAAGTAACAACAATATATAAAGACTGAGCAGTAGTGACGAGCAATAACGCATATAATGTTCATATCATGAAATCTCAGTAAAATACCACATGCTTTTAAAATCAGGATTTGAATCAAAACATCTCGTTTAAACCAGTTCCCGTAAAATCATTCAAGGATGTTTTTCAACGGTTTTCAAACAGAGGAAAATAAAATGCAAAGGTGAGCAGGAATGATGAAATCATAAACATCCCCTCGGGCAAAACATCACTCATATACAGCCCCTCGGGCAAACCTCACAGTTACTCGTGCCACTCGGGCATACCTCACAATCGCTCTTGCCACTCGGGCATACCTCACAATCACTCATGCCTCCCAGTCACTCAGCACTCGGCACTCGTTACTCTCACTCAGTAGGTACCTGCGCTCACTGGGGGTGTGTACAGACTCCAGAGGGGCTACTTCAGCCCTAACGCTATATCAAGCCAAATCATGGCATAAATCACTCAGGCCCACGGCCTATATCAAACATGCTACGGCGTGCAGCTTGATCCCATAAATATCCTCACAAATCAGGCCCTCGGCCTCACTCAGTCATAAACCTCTCAAGCCACTCGAGCATTTCAGTAAAAGAAACACGGTACTCAGCCCAAAACAACATTTATATGCATCAAAATAGAGTAAGAAAAACTGAGTTATGCAGTAAACAGGTATAACCATGACTGAGTATAGATTTTAAATCGAAAATAGTGATAGGATAGTAAGAAAAGGCCCCTAAGGGTCCAAACAGCACTGGCACATGGCCCAAACATGGCATTCAGCCCAATTTACAGAAACTCTTTCTAAAACATATAAGTATCATATAGTTTCAACAAAATATGCAACTTTACAGTTGCTACGGGACGGACTAAGTCACAATCCCCAATAGTGCACGCCCACACGCCCGTCACCTAGCATGTGCGTCAGCTCAAAATAGTAGAATGATACGAAATCCGGGGTTTCATATCCTCAGGACTAGATTTACAATCGTTACTTACCTCAAACCGGTCAAATCTCTACCCCGCAATGCTCTTGCCTCTCGACGCGGCCTCCAAATGCTCTGAATCTATTCACAATCAGTACAATACCATCAATATAAGCTAATGGAATGAATTCCACAAGAAAAACTATCAAATTATCCCAAAACCCGAAATTGGCTCAAACCCGGCCCCCAAGCCCACGTCTCGAAATCCGACAAAATTTACAAAACTAGAAAGCCCATTCACTCACAAGTCCGTACATACAAAATTTATCCAAATCCGACATCAATTGGTCCCTCAAATCCTTAAATTAAACTCTTAAAAATCCCAAGCCCTAACCTCCCATTTTCACTAATTACATGATTAAACAACGGGAAATCACCATATATACGAGTATTAGGGCTCAAGTAACTTACCTCACTGATAGCTCTTGAATTACCTTTCAAAAATCACTCCAAAAGCTTCAAAAACCGACTCGAAAATGGTGGAAATGAACCAAATTCGCGAAGGGTTCTATTTATGGTTTCTGCCCAGGCTTTTTCGCACATGCAGACCATTTCTCGCTTCTGCGCCGCACCTGCTGAAAAATCCATCGCAGGTGCGGAACTCACTTATGAGCCTAGGTTCTGCATCTGCGGCCAACCTGTCGCAACTGCGCATGACACGCCGCATCTGCGAAGCCAACCCTCTTCCTTCCTTCCGCATTTGCGCCCCAGGTCTCACACCTGCGGGCTCACAGATGGGATAGCCTTCTCGCACCTGCGCATCCTATCTTGGCCGGCACTACCCGCACCTGTGATCCCCCATGCGCACCAGTGGCCTCGTACATGCGACTCCCTTTCCGCAGGTGCGGAAATAACAGTAGCAGCAGCTTCAACTGCATTTTCCAGCTTTGACAAATCCGTTAACCACCCGGAATCACCCCGAGGCCCTCGGGACCTCAACCAAAAATACCAACAAGTCATATATCAACATACAAACTTAGTCGAACCTTCGAATCACTCAAAACAACATCAAAACACTAAATTACCCTCGGATTCAAGCCTACGAACTTCTAAAACTTCCAAATTCGACAACTGATGCCGAAACCAACCAAAGCACGTCTGAATGACCTCAAATTTTGCACACACGTCACAAATGACACTACGAACCTACTCCAACTTCTGGAATTCCATTCTGACCCCGATATCAAATTTTCCACTGCCGAACAAAAATCGCCAAATTTCCAATTTTGCCAATTCAAGCCTAATTTTACTACGGACCTCCAAATCATATTCCGGACGCGCTCCTAAGTCCAAATTCACCTAACGAAGCTAATGGAACCATAAAAATTCAAATACGAGGTCGTTTACATATAGGTCAACATCCGGTTGACTTGTTTTTCCAAATTAAGCTTCTACTTTAGAGACTAAGTGTCTCATTCTACTCCGAAACCACTCCGGATTTGAACCAACCAACCCGATACAACACAATACAGCTAAATAACACATAAAGAAGCAGAAATAGGAGAAACGGGGCTATAACTCTCGAAATGGCAGGCCGGGTCGTTACATCCTCCCCCTCTTAAACAATCGTTCGTCCTCGAACGGGTCTAGAAACATACCTGGAGTCTCGAATAGGCATGGATATCTGCTCCGCATCTCCCGCTCGGTCTCCCAGGTGGCCTCGTCCGCAGGTGGACCTCTCCACTGCACCTTCACCGAAGCTATATCCTTTGACCTCAACTTCCGAATCTCCCGATCCAAAATGGCCACCGGCTCCACATCATAAGTCATATCATCCTCCAACTGAACCATGCTGAAGTCCAAAACATGGGACGGATCGCCAATATATTTCTGGAACATGGAAACATGAAACATTGGATGCACACTCGACAAGATGGGTAGCAAGGCAAGCTTATAAGCCACCTTCCCTATCCTCTGAAGCACCTCAAAAGGCCCAATGAACCGGGGGCTCAACTAGCCCCTCTTCCCAAACTTTATAACACCCTTCATGGGTGATACCTTCAGCAAAACCTTCTCCCCAACCATAAAAGACACATAACTGACCTTCCTATCCGCGTAGCTTTTCTGCTTAGACTGCGCCGTACGAAGCCGCTCCTGAATCAATTTCACCTTATCTAATGCATCCTGGACCAAGTCTGTACCTAAGAGCCTAGCCTCACCTGGCTCAAACCATCCTACTGGAGATCTACACCTCCTCCCATATAAAGCCTCGTACGGAGCCATCTGAATACTCGTCTGATAACTGTTGTTATATGCAAACTCCACGAGTGGCAAAAACTGGTCCCATGAATCCCCAAAGTCAATGACACAAGCATGCAACATGCCCTCCAATATCTGAATAGTGCGCTCGGACTGCCCGTCCGTCTGAGGGTGAAAAGTTGTGCTCAAATCAACCTGAGTACCCAACTCTCACTACACGGCCCTCCAAAACTGCGATGTGAACTAAGTACCTCTATCTGAAATGATGAAAACTGGGACACCATGCAGGCGAACAATCTCTCGAATATAAATCTCGACCAACCGCTCTAAAGTATAAGTAGTACCAATAGGAACGAAGTGCGCGGACTTGGTCAGACGATCCACAATAACCCAAATAGCATCGAACTTCCTCGAAGTTCGTGGAAGCCCAAATACGAAGTCCTTGGTGATCCGCTCCCACTTCCACTCTGGGATCTCTAACTTCCGAAGCAAGCCACCCGACCTCTGATGCCCATACTTAACCTGCGGACAGTTGAGACACCGAGCCACAAACCCCAACTATATCCTTCTTCATTCGCCTCCACCAATAGTGCTGCCTCAAATCCTGGTACATCTTTGCGGCACCCGGATGGATGGAGTACCGCGAGCTGTGGGCCTCCTCAAGAATCAACTCCCGAAGTCCATCTACATTAGGCACACATATCCGGTCCTGCATCCTCAACACACTGTCACTGCCAATAGTCACATTCCTAGCATCACCTCTTCGAACCCTGTCCTGAAGAATGAGTAAGTAGGGGTCATCATACTGACGCTCCCTGATACGGTCATAAAGAGAAGACCTGGAGACAACCCAAGCCAATACCCGACTAGGCTCCGAAATGTCCAATCTCACAAGCTGGTCCGCTAAGGCCTGAACATCCAATGCCAAAGGTCTCTCTACTGTTGGAAGATATGCTAAACTTCCCAAACTCTCTGCCCGACAACTCAAAGCATCGGCTACCACATTGGCCTTCCTGGATTGTATATAATAGTGATATCATAGTCCTTAAGAAGCTCCAACCATCTCCGCTGACGCAAATTAAGATCCTTCTGTTTCAACAGATACTACAAACTCCGATGATCAGTATAGATCTCACAATGAACCCCACAAAAATAATGACGCCAAATCTTCAAGGCATGAACAATGGCTGCTAACTCAAGATCATGGACATGGTAGTTCTTCTCATGGGTTTTCAATTGGAACGAGTCGTAGGCAATCACCCTACCCTCCTGCATCAGAACACATCCAATGCCTATCCCCGAGGCATCATAATATATAGTGTAAGAACCTAAAGCTGATGGCAGAACTAACACTAGAGTTGTGATCAAGGCAGTCTTGAGCTTCTAAAATCTCTCCTCACACTCGTCCGACCACCTGAATGGAGCACCCTTTTGGGTCAATTTGGCCAAGGGCGATGTGATAGACGAGAAACCCTGAACGAACTTATGGTAATAACCAGCCAAACTGAGAAAACTTCGAATCTCTATAGCTGAGGATGGTCTGGGTCAACTCTGAACCGCCTCTATCTTCTTCGGATCAACCTGAATACCCTCACTGGACACCACATGTCCCAAGAATGCCACTGAACTGAGCCAAAACTTACACTTGGAGAACTTTGCATAAAGATTCTCCTCACTCAATCTCTGTAATACAATCCTCAAATACTGAGCATGCTCCTCCTGGCTACGAGAGTACACCAAGATGTCATCAATGAATACAACCACGAATAAATCCAAATAGGGCTGGAATACACTGTTCATTAAATGCATGAACGCTCCTGGGGCATTGGTCAGCCCAAAAGACATCACTAAGAACTCATAATGGCCATATCGGGTCCTGAAAGCTGTCTTAAGAATATCCGAATCCTGAATCTTCAGCTGGTGATAACCAGAGCTCAAATCAATCTTGGAGAACACCCTCGCTCCCTGAAGCTGGTCAAATAAATCATCAATACGAGGCAAATGATACTTGTTCTTGACTGTAACCTTGTTCAACTACCTGTAATCAATGCACATTCTCATGGAACCATCCCTTTTCCTTACAAATAGAACCGGTGCACCCCAAGATGACACACTAGGCCGAACAAACCCCTTATCAAGGAGTTTCTAAAGCTGTTCTTTCAATTATTTCAACTCCGTCGGTGCCATACGATATGGTGGAATAGAAATGGACCGAGTTCCCGGCACCAAATCAATACCAAAGTCAATATCCCTGTCAGGCGACATGCCTGACAGGTCTGCAGGAAACATATCCAGAAAATCACGTACCATCGGAACAGAATCAATGGCAGGAGTCTCTGCACTAACATCCCTCACAAATACCAAATAAGATAGGCATCCCTTCTCAACCATACACTGAGCCTTCAAATATGAAATCACCCTACTTGGTACATAATATAAACAACCGCTCCACTCAACCCTCGAAAATCCCGGCATAGCTAACGTCACCGTCTTAGCGTGACAATCTAGAACAACATGACATGGAGATAACCAATCCATACCCAATATCATATCAAAGTCAACCATACTGAGCAACAAAAGGTCCACCTGGGTCTCCAGACCCCCAATAGTCACCACACATGACCGATATATGCGGTCCACAATAATAGTATCGCCCACAGGAGTAGATACATGAACAAATGAAACTAAAGACTCACGGGGCATATACAGAAAATGGGTGAAATACAAGAAAACATATGAATACGTGGAACAAGGGTCAAATAATACTGAGGCATCTTTGTGACAAATTGAGACAATACCTGTAATCACAACATCTGAAGAAATATCATCTAGTCTGGCAGGGAGGGCATAGAAATGGGTCTGGCCACCCCTTGATCTGCCTCCCCCTCTAGGGCGACCCCTAGCTGACTGATCACCACCCCGAGCTGACTGGGCGAGTGGTGAGGTAACCGGTACTGAAGTCAGAGGCTGACTCCTCTACTGAGATAGACCTTCATGACGATGAGGACAATGCCTCCACATATGCCCAAACTATCCACACTCAAAACAACTCCCTAGTACTGGTGGCGGGAACTGAAGGGAACCCCTAGCACCGGGATAACTGGTAGAAGAACCTGGCATAGAAGAGACCTGAACAGGTGGAGCACGGGATGAACTCTGAGCTAGAAGGGCACTAAGTGATGAGTGGCCCTGATGAGAACTGTGAGAACCTTGGCTAGATAATGCACCACGGTGAAATAGCCGAGCTGACTGAGCCTGTCTGAAATAATGACCTCTACCGTGCTGGAACTGACCCCCAAAAAGAGCACCGCTGAATCCACCCTGACCACAAGGCATCTTGGCCTCCCTCTCAACCCTCTCCTAACCGTGAATCATCTCAATCTGTCGACCAATGTCGACAACCTCATAAAAGGTAGCACCAGACACCTTCTCTCTGGTCATAAGCAACTGTAGCTGAAAAGTGAGACCATCAATAAACCTCATGATCCTCTCCCTGTCTGTGGGAACCAACCAGATAGCATGACGGGCCAACTCAGAGAACTATATCTCATATTGTGTCACAGATATATCACCCTGGCGAAGCCGCTCAAACTGTCTGTGCAGCTCCTCTCTGCGGGATCGAGGCACGAACTTCTCCAAAAAGACCACAGAGAACTGCTGCCATGTAAGGGGTGCTGCGCTGACAGGCCTACGCCTCTCGTAAGTGTCCCACGATCTGAGTACAGCCCCGAAAAACTGAAAAGTAGTGAATGAGACACCACAAGTCTCCAGAATACCAGCTATACGGAGTATCCTTTGACATATCCAAGAAGTCCTGAGCATCCTCTCTCTATGTGCCAGTGAAAGGTTGTGGCTGGAGTCTCCCAAACCTCTCCAACCTATGCTGATCATCCTCAGGCATAGCAGGAACCACATAATCCTGAGCAACTGTAACCGGCTTGGGTGGTGGTACCCCCGATGTCTAGAGTCCCTGAACAACCTGCTCGGGTGTGCGAGCAACGGGAGTCTGAGTGCCTGTGCCTCCCCCGGCCTGAGAAGTGGTTGCGACCATCGAGATAGAGACCGCCTGAGTAAGGCCAGTACATGCTATCATAATCTGAGATAGGGCCTCCTGAAGGCTTGGAATCACAATAGGCATAGGTGGTGCCTGAGCTGGTGCATCAACAACTGGAATCTGGTCCTGATCTGGGACAACTGGTGGATCTATAGGTACTACCCCAACTACGGTACGGGCTGCATCTCTGCCCCTACCACGGCCTCGGCCTCTCGCGGCCCTGGCTGGTGGTACTGGTGGCTGGCTCTCCTGACCGGTAGTACAAGTCCTCACCATCTGTAAGAGAATGAAACAACATATGTTTAGTTACTAGAATCAACATATTCGCACGACAATAATTCAAGAATGTGGAATCTTCCTAAAGGTTTTGCAGCCTCTCGAAGATAAGTAAAGATGTCTCCGTACCGATCCGCAAGACTCTACTAAACCTGCTAACCCGTACATGGAAACTTCAAGGTATATTTTTCAGCGTTCGCAGACCTTGGAGTCTCCCTCTTTGGAGCTTGTGACTTATTTCTACCAGGTTTTGGGAGTTGTAACTATTTTGAATAGCAGTTCTTATTTATTTCAGATGTTGTGGTTTGAGTTTCAGCTTTATATTCAGTTATTCCACATATTTGTTAGGCTTACCTAGTCTTAGACACTAGGTGTCATCACGATATCCTACAGAGGGGAATTGGGGTCGTGACAAGTTGGTATCAGAGTTCTAGGTTCATAGGTGTTATGAGTCACAAGTAGGTTTAGTAGAGTCTCGCGGATCGGTACGGAGACGTCTGTACTTATCTTCGGGAGTCTATGGAACTATTAGAAAAAGCTTCACTTCTTGATTCCTCATCGTGCGGTTTGATTCCTTTGAGGCTTATGCCTTTGTTTCCTTCCTACTCAATCATATGCGACGTGGAGCGCTTGGTATCAATTGGGCATTGGGGTGTTGTAAATGGTACCGCAATTATGGTGCAAGATGTTTTCCTTACGTGTTCGAGTGGGATATTATCGTCGCCTTACAGAAGGATGTTCTGTCGTTTCAGTTCAGCATTTGTACTTCCTATGGTTTTGAGGCTATGCGCGAATTGCTATGATGTTCATGCGTTGTTATCGCACAATGTTGGTGTAATGGTTGGGTGTTTGTCTATGTGTCGAGGCAGTGAATGACTTGAAAGGAGGATTTTTCGGTGCATGATTTAGAAGTTCGGCATTTAATTCTAGTTGAGGAAATGCAATTAGACTATAGATGTTCAGGTCTTGGTTGATGAAGTGACAAGACTTGATATTTTCGGGCGTGGTAGAATTCTCATTTGTGATGTGGTGTCGGCGTCCTAGTTGGAATGCATTAAGGTTCGCATTATGGTCTTCTTCGATTTTCCTTCGGGGCAGGATGTTGGGAAGTGACGACTAAGAAGTGGTTGTCAGAGATAATGGAGTGTAGCGGTTTCAGAATTGAATTGGTGTTTCTAATGTTGATGTCTCGAGAACGAAGATCTTCTAGGAGGTTAGGAGTTGGTAGCGATTTATCAGTTCAGTTGCTACAGGTATGGATTTGATTTGAGGCAACATTTGGGCAACGTCGTTGGAAGATGCCTGCATGGAATACCACATATGGGTTATCTCCTATGAACAGGTTAGCGTTTGTATGATTTTGACGAAATTTCTATGAAGAGTTCTACTTACTATCCAGCGGGAGGTCGAATAGGCAATTGTGGCTGATAATTTGGGATGTTTTATAAATGTTTAACCAGAGGTTTCGAGAATTTGGTGGGTTAACGGTGTGAGATCATGGTGATTGAGAAGAGAGAATCTTTGTGGTTCTAGATTTATATGATTGTAGCTTGAAGCTAAGTGTGGAAGCCCACCGTCTATGATTGGATCACGTAGTTGTCTGCTTGTGCAGTTTCTGGCTATTGGGGTATTGGTGGGTTATTATGACTAAGGAAAGAAAACATCAGGGGTAATTCGAGCAAAGAAATTGATAAGTGTGTGCTACACTTCGCCTTATCGATTCATGTGCAGTTTTGGGAAGACCAAGAGTTTATGCTTCTTGTGGATGTGATGTACAAGGAAAAGAATTCATCCGGTTATTTTTTTGAGGGGGTGTTCATGTGCTAGCAACGCGTTAGGATTTGATTATATTCAGGACCAGATCAGAGGGTGAATCTCAACAATGGTCTTAGTGGGTTCAAGAATTAAAGTGCAGTGCCTAAGGATTTCGGGCATGTTGCGTGGTTAAGGAGTGAGTTTTCACAGTGGATTACGAACGGGACTTGGAATGTTTTATGTTATCATCGGGTATGCGGTGCAGTACTAGAGAAAAGGGAGAAATAGCTCCGGATTAGCGGAAGGTCTTGCAGAATGGGTTTACCAATTGGAGATGCTATTGTGCACTTGAGAAGGGTATGAGATGATTCATGGGTATTGAGACGATGTGGTCTCCAAATTCGGGTCACTCAGGATGAGTGCGGATTGAGTTTGTTATATTGTGAATGGAGCTATTATCATTTCTAAGGCACGTCAAGAGTAAATTGAAAGAAGTTGGGTCGGTTAGTAATGGTTGAATCTGCATGATTATGGCAATGATTAGTTCATTCGGCGTGTGAAGTTATACATGTGGTTTGTGGTTATAAGTTCGGCTTGATAATCACCATAACTTGATTGATTTGGGAGGTATTTGATTCAAATAGCCTTGTTATGTAAATGGATTCCGGAAGAGTCATGGCGGTTTAGATCACGACTTGCGTGTTTGTATTTTCCGCGGTTTGGGAATTCAGTTGCGTGTTGCATTGGTTCTTCTAAAATGAGCTAGGTGAAAGGTTTTTAGCCAATGAAGTGTTTATTTTACTAGTAGTTCAGGTGTTATGGTGAATACTTGTATTATCGCATAGTGGCATGATATGTGTAGTGAGCGATATGGGAATTTTAAAGTTGAGGATCAAGGTTGCGGTTCGGTGTTGACAGGAATGTCATGAGCTCGGATGAGCCGGGAAGAATTCAGATGTTCAGATTAAGCTGGTATTTTCTTTAGTGTCACCTGAGAACGGCGTTCTGTATAAGAGGCTTTGTGTATTGATTTACAGATTCTTGATTTGCTTTACAGAATTAGTACGGTTTGTGGTGTGGATGTGCGGACTTTGCTACCTGGGTGGAAGGTCGTGGGAGCGTACCCCACGGGAAAATTTGTATAAGTGTGACGTGTTAGTTACCTAATTGTTAAAGATTGAAACCAATTATGGAGATTTTGGTACTATCGCTAATGTGAGGGTTTATGCCTTAGAGGCGTTCTATTCCTTGGGTTGTGGACTGTGTTAGTTTGTTCCGGAATTGATGGTTGTTCTTGTGTGTCATGGAAAGAGTTATTGTGGATCCTTGAAAGGTTATTAGCCCATTATGGTATGATCAGAATCGGCTTGAGGTCCGTTGATGAGTCTAATGTGACTGTGTGCTCTACATCAGGCCAGATATGTTCATTCAGCATAGCGTTGCTTATGGAGAAGTCTTCGGACATTGGATGTTATTCTCGTCGTCAGTTGTTCCATGTAATACTCTATTGTGTCATGTGGGTTGTGAGATGACTTGATTATTCGCACATGTGTTGTGGTTTCGTGTAGCTTATGGTATTATATGAGCAGGATGGCTCTCGAGATGCAGGTCATTTATTACACCTTAGTCGTGCTTGGGTTTCATAGCGTATGGCGCTATTCGACTCCCCAGGATTAGTATTACGCACTTGGCGTGCTTGTGGTCGATATTCGGGCATTTCATAATTATATGCGTTACGACTTGATATGTGTTTTCTTCTTGATTGTTATGTTTGGATCAAGTGGAATGCCGCCACGGGTATGTTGTGTGGATCGGGTTGCATGCCATAATATTGTCATGTTTAGATCGGGTTTTACGCCGCAGCAGTGTCATGATTGGATCGGGTTGCACGCCGCAACAATGAGATGCTGAGCATAGTTCCTTATACTTATTTTGTGTGCCTTGTTTTTCATCCATAAGGTAGGTTCATAGCATTTATTCGGCCGTTTTATTTGTTACGCGGGCCGGGTAGTTCTTTTTTCCATAGTTCGTTCTCCCTTATATGTCATATTCAAGTTGTAGCTTGTCGACGCATTGATGGCGTCATATGAGATCTGGGTTAGTGTTTGAGGTGGCTTATTGCCGAAGCAGCGTGTACTAAGTGAGACGATATTATTGGACCTGAAATCAGTGCAATCAGGTTTATATGAGTTATATTAAAGAGCAAATATCGTTATTTAGTTCAGAGTGAGGTAATGGTTCCTATCAAGAGGAGAGACTCCATGTTTTCTTGATTCGGCAGGTGGTTATGAGTTTCCACACATCTCTTCTGTTGTTGCAGTATTGTGAGAATTGAAAGGGTAGTTTTTGTGTGAACCGGGTGACTCTTCCCAACGAGGATGTCGTGACAACCTTCTTAAAGGAATGAATCTATTTTTTGTTTAGGTAATAATAGTAGGAGTAATGAATAAAAAGGCCTAATTGAGTCCTGCTCAAAGAGTCAATCGTGCTTCATTTGGTACCAACACACTTAACTACATGCTTATAGTTAGAAACAAGGTTTTTGAAAGAAATAACTCTAGTTAGTGACTTTGTGACTCTTGTGTTGACTTAGGCAACCATCGAGTGGTTTAATCGAACCATAGTGATTTTGAATCTTGAATGTGGTCGTTGTGGGCCCTCGACTCTATCCTCTTTAACAATCTAGTTGTGTAAGGGGTCAGATGCTTTGTTTCTATTCTAAGTACCCGTGAGAAAGGTTTAGAACTTGCCCCGAATGTATTTCAAGGCGAAATCTTAAGTTTTGTTTGGCTTGAGAAGTGAGTGTAGGATTTCCTTGTCCCATTTAAATTTTCCATTGCCTACCAATGTTGTTATCCCTAGTAAACCCATTTGAGCCTCGAGCCTTTCTCATTTGATAACCATGTTACAAGCCTTTACCCGTTTTGTCGTGACCCTCTCTTGGCACCCGAGCTTTCCTTAACACTCTTGTGAAACATTTGACTAAAAACGTAAGTTTGGGAGAGAGACGAGGAACTTGAAAGAGGCATCAAGGCACAAAAAAATAAAAAGAAATGATGAAAAGGAAAGGCAAGAAAAGAAAAGAACGAAAAGAAAAATGCAAAAAAAATGAATAACTGGAAGAGTTGAAGGGATTCAAAGAGAGGTAATGGTCCAAAACATGGAGAAATCAAAGAGGGAGAAAATGAATGTCATGATCAAGAAAGAGTGATGTTAAGTCTCTCTAGTTCCCCCAGGAAAAGAAAGTGCCTCAAAGAATTGGCAAAGTGTCAGCCGAGAATAACAAAATGGAGTGCTAAAGGAAAGGTGAACTCACTCAACCATAGTGTATCCAACCCTAATCGAGAAGCCTTCATTACTGTCACACCTCCTTTTTTCCGAGGGATAAAGGAGTTTTTCCAATTAAAGTGACATTGTTCGAAATGAGATTATTTATTTAATTCAGAGTCGCCACTTGGGATAATTATTATGGTGTCCCAAGTCACCAATTTATTTTAAAATCCCAAATCGAGGAAATTGACTCTATTTTTATGGTCCGTGAACATAGAAGACCGGTAAGGAATTCTGTTAACCAGGGAGATTTCACTTTTCTTTTCCTAAATAGACGGAACTCTAACGCGACTTCACGTTTCTTTTTTTAATTTCCACTTATTTTACTTTTCTTTTTTAAATTTCCACTTTCCTTTACTTCTTTTTTTAAAAAATATTTTATCTACCTTTACTTTTATTTTTTAATTCCAACTTTCTTTTACTTTTTATTTTTTTTAAATTTCCACATTCTTTTATTTTTATTTTTTTATATTTTCCACTTTTGTTTTACTTTTAAAAAAAAAATTTCCACCTACTTTTACTTTTACTTTTTTATTCCATACTTTTAATTTTCCTATTATTTTATTCCCATCCGAAAATTTAAAAAAAATAATTTTTTCGGTTTTTTAATTTATTTTATTTTAAAATAAAGATAAAAAATAAAAATAATACTAATAGTAATAATTTGACCTTTTAAATTATTAATTCTTACCCTATATAAAAAATGTAACAAAGCTAAAAATATATATATCTAAAATTTTTAAAAATATTTACATAGTAGAAGGTGGTAAAAATTCAAATATAGTAAAAAAATTAGGTGCTCACAGCTGTCCCTCATTGCTTGGAAACATGAAGAGTTTTCAGGCGAAGACTAGGTGAGCCATGTGACTAATTTTTTGACCAAGCCGTTATTCAAAAGGAAAATAAATAAAAGATATGGTGCAACCGAGTCCTGGTTTTGGACATCCTACATATCCTGGGTTATAGGAGAATCAGGTCGCGTGTAGTTCAAGGAGAATGGTGGAATAATGAGTTGAGGAGTCGAGTGAGGTTCCATCGAGGCTCCAGTTCGCGGTCCTGCTATTATATCAAAATAAAAAATAAACTAAACAAGCCTATCAGCTATGAGTTACAAGATTCCTATCTATGAGTCTTCTCAAACTTGATCTTGAATGGATCTTCATGCAGACTCTGATCTAAACTTTGATGCTCGCTAGTTGTAGGTGCTAGTTTATTGTTCTATATCTTCTTCTAATCAAAACGAGACTCTAATGCTCGTGGCTTCAGTCATGTCTTGAGCACTCCATATCTTTCAACTGCTTTTGCATTTTGGATTCACCTATTTTTTTTTTTTATTCTGAATTGAGACTTCTTCTTTTGGTCATCTCGAACCCTGTGACTCGAGTTAAAACCTACTTAGACACCAAAACAAACAAACGAACGAAATTTTTCTGCCCTAGTTTGCACTAGAAATATTTTGTGAGTTATTGTAACAAAATTCTAAACTACTTCTTTATTGAAAGCAATAAAAGGTCGGGAATGGTGTACCCTGAAAAACACAGAGACTAGGAAATGCAGACCCTATGTCTAAAATAAAAGAAACTAGGGAGTGGAGAACCTATGTTAGAAAAGAAACTAGGGAATGACGACCATATGTCTGAAATAAAAATCAACTAGGGAGTGGAGACCCTATGTTGGAAAAGCGACTAGGGAGTGCCTAAGTCTAAAAATAAAGTCAACTAGGAAGTGGAGACCCTATGTTGGAAAAGAGACTAGGGAGTGGAGGCCCTATGTCTAAAATAAACATCAACTAGGGAGTGAAGACCCTATGTTGGAAAAGAGACTATGGAGTGGAGATCATATATCTAAAATAAACATAAACTAGGGAGTGGAGACCCTATGTTGGAAAAGCGACTAGGGATTGGTGTACCCTGATACTGGTAAGGAAATGTAACCTAGGGTTGGTATCCTGTATTACTGATATGAAATGTAACCAGGGGTTGGTGCCATGCCTTACTGAAAAAGGAAATTTAACCAGGGGTTGGCGCCTTGTATTACTGAAAAAGAAATGTAACCAGGGGTTGGCGCACTGTATTACTGAAAAGGGATGTAACCAGGGGTTGGCACCATGTATTACAGGAAATAAATGTAACAAGGGGTTAGTGCCATGTATTACTGAAATGAAGATGAATCTCGTAGGCGAAAGGGTTCTACCTAGGTTAAACTACGAAAAGCGAGCATGGGCGAAAGGTACTTCTACCCGGAATATGAGCTGAATCCCCCTAGGCGAAAAGGTTCTACCTGGGTTAAGCTACGTAAAAAAACCTGAGCGAAGAGTACTTCTACCCGGAACTATGTGTTGGATCCCCCTAGGCGAAAAATTTCTACCTGGGCTAAGCTAAGTAAAACAACCTGAGCGAAGAGTACTTCTACCCGAAACTATGAGCTGGATCCCCCTAGGCGAAAAGGTTGTACCTAGGTTAAGCTACGTAAAACAACCTGAGCGAAGAGTACTTCTACACAGAACTATGAGTTGGATCCTCCTAGGCGAAAAGGTTCTACCTGGGTTAAGCTACGAAAAAGAACCTGAGCGAAGAGTACATCTATCTGGAACTATGAGCTTGATCGCCTAGGGGAAAAGGTTCTACCTGGGTTAAGCTACGTAAAACAACCTGAGCGAAGAGTACTTCTACCCGGAACTATGAGCTAGATCCCACTAGGCGAAGAGGTTCTACCTTGGTTAAGCTACGAAAAACAACCTGAGCGAAGAGTACTTCTACCCGGAACTATGAGCGGGATACCCCTAGGCGAAAAGATTCTACCTGGGTTAAGCTACGAAAAACAACATACGCGAAGAGTACTTCTACCCAGAACTATGAGCTGGATCCCCCTAGGCGAAAAGGTTCTACCTGGGTTAAGTTACGTAAAACAACCTAAACGAAGAGTACTTCTACCCAGAACTATGAGCTGGATCCCCCTAGGCAAAAAGTTTCTACCTGGGTTAAGCTACGAAATACAAGCCTGGGCGAAGAGTACTTCTACCCGTAAATATGAGCTGAATCCCCTAGGCAAAAAGGTTTTACCTAGGTTAAACTACGTAAAACATCCTGGGCGAAGAGAAATTCTACCAGGAACTATAAGCTGGATCCCCCTGGGTGAAAAGGTTCTACCTGGGTTAAGCTGTTGGGTTAAACTATTAAAAGATCCTGAGCGAAAAGTACTTCTACCCGAAACTATGAGCTGGATCCCCCTAGGCGAAAATGTTCTAGCTGGGTTAAGCTACTGTAAAACATCCTGAGTGAAAAGTACTTCTACTCGGAACTATGTGTTGAATCTCCCTAGGCGAAATGGTTCTACCTGAGTTAAGGTACTGTAAAACAACCTGAGCGGGGAGTACTTATACCCGAAACTATGAGTTGGATCCCCCTAGGCAAAAAGGTTCTACCTGGGTTAAGCTATGAAAATCAAGTCTGGGCGAAGAGTACTTCTCCCCGGAAATATGAGCTAGATCTCCTAGGCGAAAAAGATTCTACTTGGGTTACTGGGCGAAGATTACTTCTACCCTAAAATATGATCTGGATCCCCCTAGGTGAAAAGGTTCTATCTGGGTTAAACTTTGTAAAACATCCTGAGCGAAAAGTACTTCTACACGGAACTATGAGCTGGATCTCCCTAGGCGAAAATATTCTACCTGGGTTAAGCTACTGTAAAACAACCTGAGCGAAAAGTACTTATGCCCGGAACTATGAGCTGAATCCCCTAGGCAAAATGTGTTACATCCCGTGAGTTTAACAACATCGACACCGTTATATACGTTTGATATGGTATTTTGAGTGAAATATTTTTTTTGTAAAAAGTTTGAAAAATATGATTTTATATAGTTATTAATATTACTACTTTTGAAAATGCTTTAAATTATACACATAATATAAGAAAGTTTATGAGATTTCTTTATTGTAAAGATAGAAATTATTTTCTCACAAGAAAAGAATGTTATCTTTTAACCATTTTAAGAATTAAGCGTACGAGAATTTTTACTTTTTATATGAGATTAGGAAAATTATAAGTTGAGAAGATATATGTATTTTTTTTCATGGATGTTTTAATGGAATAATAGTATATGTATTGATTTTATATGGTACCACATGACCACGATAGTAGGGTACATAAAATATATTAAAAGTGAGTAGTATTTTAAGTAAGTTGAGATAATTCTTAATTATGCGGGTAAATTGGTAATTATCTAAAATGATTGGGATAAGAACATCACGTGGCAGCAACACAAATCAAACAAAGTGACTCTTAATTAAAGATTGCAACATGGCACTTTGAGAAGGTTGGTACCTTGTCTGCCACTCTCTTACTTGCATCTATCATAAACATCACTATTAATATATCGTCTCTTTCCCGTTTAAGACCATTTTATGTATTTGGTATTCTCCTGGATGTTAAGGTAACAAGGAAAATTCTTTTGTTCTACTGTTTAAATTGAAATAGAGTGGCAAAGACGGTCAGTTTGGACCACTTGCTGTGTCGAACAGTTCAACCCATGTAACTGAAAGAGCATAACTTCTCCTACCTCTAAGATCTGTTATGTGTGCGTGTGTAGAACAATTGCAACTACAATATACTGAAGTAACATGAGATTAAGATCACATGATGCTAAATTGTCCATTTCTTTTCCACCTTGATATAAGCAACGCAAGAACTTCAACCATTCAAATCAACGTGAGATTCTGAAAAATTCTAAAGAAGCCCGGAATAATCTTTCTCAAGAATATCATACAGATTTTTCCCCTACTCCAGGTATGTGAGGCTATCCCCTTCATTCTTTTGCACGACTCCGATTGTACATAATATAATGAACGAGCTCCCAAAGATACTCTACTCTTAGAAGCTAGCAGTACTTACATTGCTGCCCTTCTTATGAAACGATTGATATTGATGTTACTTCTTTTATTCTTATATTATCAATGTTGTTGGTAGTTCCTGATTCTTGATGAAGAGTTAATCCTAAAAACGTGTACGATGGATACCGACCTTATGTCACTCCGAAAGGTTCAAAATGTGATTCCAATGAGTCCAGCATGCATCATATATATGTATCTAATTTACTCTACCGAGCCGCGCTATAGTCGGCCGGGTACGGCACGTGCAACCACTGATCAGTTGGGTTTTACCGAGCTCCACGTGGCCGGGTACGATTCTACCGAGCCCTATGATGGCCGGGTACATTTTACCGAGCCTATTACGGCCGGGTACGATATGATGATGGTGATGCCCATAAAGGCGTATGTTTTAAAAGTTTATGTATATATATGTATGTATCATGTATTTCATGTCAGTAGTCCTCAGAGGTACCCAGATGTCACAGGTTGTATATTCTCTATCCCTGGTTACATTACTGTTCTTACTTATGCTTTCCTGCCTTACATATTCAGTACATTATTCGTACTGATGTCCGTTTTATATGTGGACCCTGCATGTCGTGCTGCAGGTCCTGATAGAAGGGTAGAATCAGTTTGACGAGCCCTCATAGTAGACGAAATTAGCATTCAACGAAGGATCAGTAAGACTCCACCTCAGTCGGAGTGCAGCCAAGTCTATGAGTCATCGTTTCAGAGTTTTTCTACAGACTTATGGATACGCCGGTACCCTATCCCATTTCATGTCAAATAATCTTAGAGGCTTTGTAGACAGAGGTTCATTTTATACAGTATGTCAGAGGCCTTGATGGCCCATATATATTTATGTTTTAAGAAAAAAAAATGTTTTTGTGATACAGTATTTTCCCACTTACGCTTGTACATTATGAGTTGTGGCCATGTTGGCCCATGATAGTTACAAAAAGAATGCGTTCAACCAACTCGACCTATGTATGTTCTAGTTTTGGTCGAACGATCATGAGTTACAGAGTGGTTCGCTCGGGCCAGCACGGCACCGGGTGCCAGCCATGCCTCCCCAGGTTTGGGGTGTGACAAAGTGGTATCAGAGCGGGTCGTATCCAAGGAAGTCTACAAAGCCGTGCCTAGTAGAGTCTCACTTATGGGTGTGTTGCACGCCACATTTATAATTGAGAGGCTATAGGGCATTTAGGAAATGTTACCCTTCTTATGTTTCTAGATCGTGCCATAGAGCTGAGTCGTAAGAAGTCAGTATGAAGCTTTCGCTAGGTTTTGTATGCACCAGGGATGCAGGTATTACAATAGAACTTTAAGGCGTAATTTCCACCTATGTTTAAGGGAGGTTATGAAAGAAACAACAGATACGATGCAATATTGAAAGGTAAGTAAGATAAAGGTGAAGAAGATACGAGATACTAAAGTAGAAAAGGTTGTGAATAGTCGTGACTTTAGAAAGAGATTGGGTTTTAGTTTAGTTACAAAGGAGATAGTTAAAATTTTGAAAATCTCTAAGAGTTAATATTCGAGGACGAATGTTCTAAAGGGGGGAAGGATGTTGCATCCCGTGAGTTTAACAACAACGACACTGTTATATACGTTTGATATGGTATTTTGAGTGAAATATTTCTTTTGTAAAAAATTTGAAAAATATGATTTTATGTAGTTATTAATATTACTACTTTTGAAAATGCTTTAAATTATACACATAATATAAGAAAGTTTATGAGATTTCTTTATTGTAAAGATAGAAATTATTTTCTCACAAGAAAAAAATGTTATCTTTTAACCATTTTAAGAATTAAGCATACGAGAATTTTTACTTTTTATATGAGATTAGGAAAATTATAAGTTGAGAAGATATATGTATTTTTTTTTCATGGATGTTTTAATGGAATAATAGTGTATGTATTGATTTTATATGGTACCACATGACCACGATAGTAGGGCACATAAAGTATATTAAAAGTGAGTAGTATTTTAAGTAAGTTGAGATAATTCTTAATTATGCGGGTAAATTGGTAATTATCTAAAATGATTGGGATAAGAACATCACGTGGCAGCAACACAAATCAAACAAAGTGACTTTTAATTAAAGATTGCAACATGGCACTTTGAGAAGGTTGGTACCTTGTCTGCCACTCTCTTACTTGCATCTATCATAAACATCACTATTAATATATCGTCTCTTTCCCGTTTAAGACCATTTTATGTATTTGGTATTCTCCTGGATGTTAAGGTAACAAGGAAAATTCTTTTGTTCTACTGTTTAAATTGAAATAGAGTGGCAAAGACGGTCAGTTTGGACCACTTGCTGTGTCGAACAGTTCAACCCATGTAACTGAAAGAGCATAACTTCTCCTACCTCTAAGATCTGTTATGTGTGCGTGTGTAGAACAATTGCAACTACAATATACTGAAGTAACATGAGATTAAGATCACATGATGCTAAATTGTCCATTTCTTTTCCACCTTGATATAAGCAACGCAAGAACTTCAACCATTCAAATCAACGTGAGATTCTGAAAAATTCTAAAGAAGCCCGGAATAATCTTTCTCAAGAATATCATACAGATTTTTCCCCTACTCCAGGTATGTGAGGCTATCCCCTTCATTCTTTTGCACGACTCCGATTGTACATAATATAATGAACGAGCTCCCAAAGATACTCTACTCTTAGAAGCTAGCAGTACTTACATTGCTGCCCTTCTTATGAAACGATTGATATTGATGTTACTTCTTTTATTCTTATATTATCAATGTTGTTGGTAGTTCCTGATTCTTGATGAAGAGTTAATCCTAATAACGTGTACGAAGGATACCGACCTTATGTCACTCCGAAAGGTTCAAAATGTGATTCCAATGAGTCCATCATGCATTATATATATGTATCTATTTTACTCTACCGAGCCGCGCTATAGTCGGCCGGGTACGGCACGTGCAACCACTGATCAGTTGGGTTTTACCGAGCTCCACGTGGCCGGGTACGATTCTACCGAGCCCTATGATGGCCGGGTACGTTTTACCGAGCCTATTACGGCCGGGTACGATATGATGATGGTGATGCCCATAAAGGCGTATGTTTTAAAAGTTTATGTATATATATGTATGTATCATGTATTTCATGTCAGTAGTCCTCAGAGGTACCCAAATGTCACAGGTTGTATATTCTTTATCCCTGGTTACATTACTGTTCTTACTTATGCTTTCCTGCCTTACATACTCAGTACATTATTCGTACTGACGTCCGTTTTATTTGTGGACCCTGCATGTCGTGCTGCAGGTCCTGATAGACGGGTAGAATCAGTTTGACGAGCCCTCATAGTAGATGAAATTGGCATTCAGCGAAGGATCAGTAAGACTCCACCTCAGTCGGAGTGCAGCCGAGTCTATGAGTCATCGTTTCAGAGTTTTTCTACAGACTTATGGGTACGCCGGTACCCTATCCCATTTGATGTCAAATAATCTTAGAGGCTTTGTAGACAGAGGTTCATTTTATACAGTATGTCAGAGGCCTTGATGGCCCATATGTATTTATGTTTTAAGAAAAAAAAAATGTTTCTGTGATACAGTATTTTCCCACTTACGCTTGTACATTATGAGTTGTGGCCATGTTGGCCCATGATTGTTACAAAAGGAATGCGTTCAGCCAACTCGACCTATGTATGTTCTAGTTTTGGTCGAACGATCATGAGTTACAAAGTGGTTCGCTCGGGCCAGCACGGCACCGGGTGCCAGCCATGCCTCCCCAGGTTTGGGGTGTGACAAAGTGGTATCAGAGCGGGTCGTATCCAAGGAAGTCTACAAAGCCGTGCCTAGTAGAGTCTCACTTATGGGTGTGTTGCACGCCACATTTATAATTGAGAGTCTATAGGTCATTTAGGAAATGTTACCCTTCTTATGTTTCTAGATCGTGCCATAGAGCTGAGTCGTAAGAAGTCAGTATGAAGCTTTCGCTAGGTTTTGTATGCACCAGAGATGCAGGTATTACAATAGAACTTTAAGGCGTAATTTCCACCTATGTTTAAGGGAGGTTATGAAAGAAACAACAGATACGATGCAATATTGAAAGGTAAGTAAGATAAAGGTGAAGAAGATACGAGATACTAAAGTAGAAAAGGTTGTGAATAGTCGTGACTTTAGAAAGAGATTGGGTTTTAGTTTAGTTACAAAGGAGATAGTTAAAATTTTGAAAATCTCTAAGAGTTAATATTCGAGGACGAATGTTCTAAAGGGGGGAAGGATGTTGCATCCCGTGAGTTTAACAACATCGACACTGTTATATACGTTTGATATGGTATTTTGAGTGAAATATTTCTTTTGTAAAAAATTTGAAAAATATGATTTTATGTAGTTATTAATATTACTACTTTTGAAAATGCTTTAAATTATACACATAATATAAGAAAGTTTATGAGATTTCTTTATTGTAAAGATAGAAATTATTTTCTCACAAGAAAAGAATGTTATCTTTTAACCATTTTAAGAATTAAGCATACGAGAATTTTTACTTTTTATATGAGATTAGGAAAATTATAAGTTGAGAAGATATATGTATTTTTTTTTCATGGATGTTTTAATGGAATAATAGTGTATGTATTGATTTTATATGGTACCACATGACCACGATAGTAGGGCACATAAAGTATATTAAAAGTGAGTAGTATTTTAAGTAAGTTGAGATAATTCTTAATTATGCGGGTAAATTGGTAATTATCTAAAATGATTGGGATAAGAACATCACGTGGCAGCAACACAAATCAAACAAAGTGACTCTTAATTAAAGATTGCAACATGGCACTTTGAGAAGGTTGGTACCTTGTCTGCCACTCTCTTACTTGCATCTATCATAAACATCACTATTAATATATCGTCTCTTTCCCGTTTAAGACCATTTTATGTATTTGGTATTCTCCTGGATGTTAAGGTAACAAGGAAAATTCTTTTGTTCTACTGTTTAAATTGAAATAGAGTGGCAAAGACGGTCAGTTTAGACCACTTGCTGTGTCGAACAGTTCAACCCATGTAACTGAAAGAGCATAACTTCTCCTACCTCTAAGATCTGTTATGTGTGCGTGTGTAGAACAATTGCAACTACAATATACTGAAGTAACATGAGATTAAGATCACATGATGCTAAATTGTCCATTTCTTTTCCACCTTGATATAAGCAACGCAAGAACTTCAACCATTCAAATCAACGTGAGATTCTGAAAAATTCTAAAGAAGCCCGGAATAATCTTTCTCAAGAATATCATACAGATTTTTCCCCTACTCCAGGTATGTGAGGCTATCCCCTTCATTCTTTTGCACGACTCCGATTGTACATAATATAATGAACGAGCTCCCAAAGATACTCTACTCTTAGAAGCTAGCAGTACTTACATTGCTGCCCTTCTTATGAAACAATTGATATTGATGTTACTTCTTTTATTCTTATATTATCAATGTTGTTGGTAGTTCCTGATTCTTGATGAAGAGTTAATCCTAATAACGTGTACGAAGGATACCGACCTTATGTCACTCCGAAAGGTTCAAAATGTGATTCCAATGAGTCCATCATGCATTATATATATGTATCTATTTTACTCTACCGAGCCGCGCTATAGTCGGCCGGGTACGGCACGTGCAACCACTGATCAGTTGGGTTTTACCGAGCTCCACGTGGCCGGGTACGATTCTACCGAGCCCTATGATGGCCGGGTACGTTTTACCGAGCCTATTACGGCCGGGTACGATATGATGATGGTGATGCCCATAAAGGCGTATGTTTTAAAAGTTTATGTATATATATGTATGTATCATGTATTTCATGTCAGTAGTCCTCAGAGGTACCCAAATGTCACAGGTTGTATATTCTTTATCCCTGGTTACATTACTGTTCTTACTTATGCTTTCCTGCCTTACATACTCAGTACATTATTCGTACTGACGTCCGTTTTATTTGTGGACCTTGCATGTCGTGCTGCAGGTCCTGATAGACGGGTAGAATCAGTTTGACGAGCCCTCATAGTAGATGAAATTGGCATTCAGCGAAGGATCAGTAAGACTCCACCTCAGTCGGAGTGCAGCCGAGTCTATGAGTCATCGTTTCAGAGTTTTTCTACACACTTATGGGTACGCCGGTACCCTATCCCATTTGATGTCAAATAATCTTAGAGGCTTTGTAGACAGAGGTTCATTTTATACAATATGTCAGAGGCCTTGATGGCCCATATGTATTTATGTTTTAAGAAAAAAAAAAATATTTCTGTGATACAGTATTTTCCCACTTACGCTTGTACATTATGAGTTGTGGCCATGTTGGCCCATGATAGTTACAAAAGGAATGCGTTCAGCCAACTCGACCTATGTATGTTCTAGTTTTGGTCGAACGATCATGAGTTACAGAGTGGTTCGCTCGGGCCAGCACGGCACCGGGTGCCAGTCATGCCTCCCCAGGTTTGGGGTGTGACAAAGTGGTATCAGAGCGGGTCATATCCAAGGAAGTCTACAAAGCCGTGCCTAGTAGAGTCTCACTTATGGGTGTGTTGCACGCCACATTTATAATTGAGAGTCTATAGGGCATTTAGGAAATGTTACCCTTCTTATGTTTCTAGATCGTGCCATAGAGCTGAGTCGTAAGAAGTCAGTATGAAGCTTTCGCTAGGTTTTGTATGCACCAGAGATGCAGGTATTACAATAGAACTTTAAGGCGTAATTTCCACCTATGTTTAAGGGAGGTTATGAAAGAAACAACAGATACGATGCAATATTGAAAGGTAAGTAAGATAAAGGTGAAGAAGATACGAGATACTAAAGTAGAAAAGGTTGTGAATAGTCGTGACTTTAGAAAGAGATTGGGTTTTAGTTTAGTTACAAAGGAGATAGTTAAAATTTTAAAAATCTCTAAGAGTTAATATTCGAGGACGAATGTTCTAAAGGGGGGAAGGATGTTGCATCCCGTGAGTTTAACAACATCGACACTGTTATATACGTTTGATATGGTATTTTGAGTGAAATATTTCTTTTGTAAAAAATTTGAAAAATATGATTTTATGTAGTTATTAATATTACTACTTTTGAAAATGCTTTAAATTATACACATAATATAAGAAAGTTTATGAGATTTCTTTATTGTAAAGATATAAATTATTTTCTCACAAGAAAAGAATGTTATCTTTTAACCATTTTAAGAATTAAGCATACGAGAATTTTTACTTTTTATATGAGATTAGGAAAATTATAAGTTGAGAAGATATATGTATTTTTTTTTCATGGATGTTTTAATGGAATAATAGTGTATGTATTGATTTTATATGGTACCACATGACCACGATAGTAGGGCACATAAAGTATATTAAAAGTGAGTAGTATTTTAAGTAAGTTGAGATAATTCTTAATTATGCGGGTAAATTGGTAATTATCTAAAATGATTGGGATAAGAACATCACGTGGCAGCAACACAAATCAAACAAAGTGACTCTTAATTAAAGATTGCAACATGGCACTTTGAGAAGGTTGGTACCTTGTCTGCCACTCTCTTACTTGCATCTATCATAAACATCACTATTAATATATCGTCTCTTTCCCGTTTAAGACCATTTTATGTATTTGGTATTCTCCTGGATGTTAAGGTAACAAGGAAAATTCTTTTGTTCTACTGTTTAAATTGAAATAGAGTGGCAAAGACGGTCAGTTTAGACCACTTGCTGTGTCGAACAGTTCAACCCATGTAACTGAAAGAGCATAACTTCTCCTACCTCTAAGATCTGTTATGTGTGCGTGTGTAGAACAATTGCAACTACAATATACTGAAGTAACATGAGATTAAGATCACATGATGCTAAATTGTCCATTTCTTTTCCACCTTGATATAAGCAACGCAAGAACTTCAACCATTCAAATCAACGTGAGATTCTGAAAAATTCTAAAGAAGCCCGGAATAATCTTTCTCAAGAATATCATACAGATTTTTCCCCTACTCCAGGTATGTGAGGCTATCCCCTTCATTCTTTTGCACGACTCCGATTGTACATAATATAATGAACGAGCTCCCAAAGATACTCTACTCTTAGAAGCTAGCAGTACTTACATTGCTGTCCTTCTTATGAAACGATTGATATTGATGTTACTTCTTTTATTCTTATATTATCAATGTTGTTGGTAGTTCCTGATTCTTGATGAAGAGTTAATCCTAAAAACGTGTACGATGGATACCGACCTTATGTCACTCCGAAAGGTTCAAAATGTGATTCCAATGAGTCCAGCATGCATCATATATATGTATCTAATTTACTCTACCGAGCCGCGCTATAGTCGGCCGGGTACGGCACGTGCAACCACTGATCAGTTGGGTTTTACCGAGCTCCACGTGGCCGGGTACGATTCTACCGAGCCCTATGATGGCCGGGTACGTTTTACCGAGCCTATTACGGCCGGGTACGATATGATGATGGTGATGCCCATAAAGGCGTATGTTTTAAAAGTTTATGTATATATATGTATGTATCATGTATTTCATGTCAGTAGTCCTCAGAGGTACCCAAATGTCACAGGTTGTATATTCTTTATCCCTGGTTACATTACTGTTCTTACTTATGCTTTCCTGCCTTACATACTCAGTACATTATTCGTACTGACGTCCGTTTTATTTGTGGACCTTGCATGTCGGGCTGCAGGTCCTGATAGACGGGTATAATCAGTTTGACGAGCCCTCATAGTAGATGAAATTGGCATTCAGCGAAGGATCAGTAAGACTCCACCTCAGTCGGAGTGCAGCCGAGTCTATGAGTCATCGTTTCAGAGTTTTTCTACAGACTTATGGGTACGCCGGTACCCTATCCCATTTGATGTCAAATAATCTTAGAGGCTTTGTAGACAGAGGTTCATTTTATACAGTATGTCAGAGGCCTTGATGGCCCATATGTATTTATGTTTTAAGAAAAAAAAAATATTTCTGTGATACAGTATTTTCCCACTTACGCTTGTACATTATGAGTTGTGGCCATGTTGGCCCATGATAGTTACAAAAGGAATGCGTTCAGCCAACTCGACCTATGTATGTTCTAGTTTTGGTCGAACGATCATGAGTTACAGAGTGGTTCGCTCGGGCCAGCACGGCACCGGGTGCCAGCCATGCCTCCCCAGGTTTGGGGTGTGACAAAGTGGTATCAGAGCGGGTCGTATCCAAGGAAGTCTACAAAGCCGTGCCTAGTAGAGTCTCACTTATGGGTGTGTTGCACGCCACATTTATAATTGAGAGTCTATAGGTCATTTAGGAAATGTTACCCTTCTTATGTTTCTAGATCGTGCCATAGAGCTGAGTCGTAAGAAGTCAGTATGAAGCTTTCGCTAGGTTTTGTATGCACCAGAGATGCAGGTATTACAATAGAACTTTAAGGCGTAATTTCCACCTATGTTTAAGGGAGGTTATGAAAGAAACAACAGATACGATGCAATATTGAAAGGTAAGTAAGATAAAGGTGAAGAAGATACGAGATACTAAAGTAGAAAAGGTTGTGAATAGTCGTGACTTTAGAAAGAGATTGGGTTTTAGTTTAGTTACAAAGGAGATAGTTAAAATTTTGAAAATCTCTAAGAGTTAATATTCGAGGACGAATGTTCTAAAGGGGGGAAGGATGTTGCATCCCGTGAGTTTAACAACATCGACACCGTTATATACGTTTGATATGGTATTTTGAGTGAAATATTTTTTTTGTAAAAAATTTGAAAAATATGATTTTATGTAGTTATTAATATTACTACTTTTGAAAATGCTTTAAATTATACACATAATATAAGAAAGTTTATGAGATTTCTTTATTGTAAAGATAGAAATTATTTTCTCACAAGAAAAGAATGTTATCTTTTAACCATTTTAAGAATTAAGCATACGAGAATTTTTACTTTTTATATGAGATTAGAAAAATTATAAGTTGAGAAGATATATGTATTTTTTTTTCATGGATGTTTTAATGGAATAATAGTGTATGTATTGATTTTATATGGTACCACATGACCACGATAGTAGGGCACATAAAGTATATTAAAAGTGAGTAGTATTTTAAGTAAGTTGAGATAATTCTTAATTATGCGGGTAAATTGGTAATTATCTAAAATGATTGGGATAAGAACATCACGTGGCAGCAACACAAATCAAACAAAGTGACTCTTAATTAAAGATTGCAACATGGCACTTTGAGAAGGTTGGTACCTTGTCTGCCAACTCTCTTACTTGCATCTATCATAAACATCACTATTAATATATCGTCTCTTTCCCGTTTAAGACCATTTTATGTATTTGGTATTCTCCTGGATGTTAAGGTAACAAGGAAAATTCTTTTGTTCTACTGTTTAAATTGAAATAGAGTGGCAAAGACGGTCAGTTTAGACCACTTGCTGTGTCGAACAGTTCAACCCATGTAACTGAAAGAGCATAACTTCTCCTACCTCTAAGATCTGTTATGTGTGCGTGTGTAGAACAATTGCAACTACAATATACTGAAGTAACATGAGATTAAGATCACATGATGCTAAATTGTCCATTTCTTTTCCACCTTGATATAAGCAACGCAAGAACTTCAACCATTCAAATCAACGTGAGATTCTGAAAAATTCTAAAGAAGCCCGGAATAATCTTTCTCAAGAATATCATACAGATTTTTTCCCTACTCCAGGTATGTGAGGCTATCCCCTTCATTCTTTTGCACGACTCCGATTGTACATAATATAATGAACGAGCTCCCAAAGATACTCTACTCTTAGAAGCTAGCAGTACTTACATTGCTGCCCTTCTTATGAAACGATTGATATTGATGTTACTTCTTTTATTCTTATATTATCAATGTTGTTGGTAGTTCCTGATTCTTGATGAAGAGTTAATCCTAATAACGTGTACGAAGGATACCGACCTTATGTCACTCCGAAAGGTTCAAAATGTGATTCCAATGAGTCCATCATGCATTATATATATGTATCTATTTTACTCTACCGAGCCGCGCTATAGTCGGCCGGGTACGGCACGTGCAACCACTGATCAGTTGGGTTTTACCGAGCTCCACGTGGCCGGGTACGATTCTACCGAGCCCTATGATGGCCGGGTACGTTTTACCGAGCCTATTACGGCCGGGTACGATATGATGATGGTGATGCCCATAAAGGCGTATGTTTTAAAAGTATATGTATGTATCATGTATTTCATGTCAGTAGTCCTCAGAGGTACCCAAATGTCACAGGTTGTATATTCTTTATCCCTGGTTACATTACTGTTCTTACTTATGCTTTCCTGCCTTACATACTCAGTACATTATTCGTACTGACGTCCGTTTTATTTGTGGACCCTGCATGTCGGGCTGCAGGTCCTGATAGACGGGTATAATCAGTTTGACGAGCCCTCATAGTAGATGAAATTGGCATTCAGCGAAGGATCAGTAAGACTCCACCTCAGTCGGAGTGCAGCCGAGTCTATGAGTCATCGTTTCAGAGTTTTTCTACAGACTTATGGGTACGCCGGTACCCTATCCCATTTGATGTCAAATAATCTTAGAGGCTTTGTAGACAGAGGTTCATTTTATACAGTATGTCAGAGGCCTTGATGGCCCATATGTATTTATGTTTTAAGAAAAAAAAAATATTTCTGTGATACAGTATTTTCCCACTTACGCTTGTACATTATGAGTTGTGGCCATGTTGGCCCATGATAGTTACAAAAGGAATGTGTTCAGCCAACTCGACCTATGTATGTTCTAGTTTTGGTCGAACGATCATGAGTTACAGAGTGGTTCGCTCGGGCCAGCACGGCACCGGGTGCCAGCCATGCCTCCCCAGGTTTGGGGTGTGACAAAGTGGTATCAGAGCGGGTCGTATCCAAGGAAGTCTACAAAGCCGTGCCTAGTAGAGTCTCACTTATGGGTGTGTTGCACGCCACATTTATAATTGAGAGTCTATAGGTCATTTAGGAAATGTTACCCTTCTTATGTTTCTAGATCGTGCCATAGAGCTGAGTCGTAAGAAGTCAGTATGAAGCTTTCGCTAGGTTTTGTATGCACCAGAGATGCAGGTATTACAATAGAACTTTAAGGCGTAATTTCCACCTATGTTTAAGGGAGGTTATGAAAGAAACAACAGATACGATGCAATATTGAAAGGTAAGTAAGATAAAGGTGAAGAAGATACGAGATACTAAAGTAGAAAAGGTTGTGAATAGTCGTGACTTTAGAAAGAGATTGGGTTTTAGTTTAGTTACAAAGGAGATAGTTAAAATTTTGAAAATCTCTAAGAGTTAATATTCGAGGACGAATGTTCTAAAGGGGGGAAGGATGTTGCATCCCGTGAGTTTAACAACATCGACACCGTTATATACGTTTGATATGGTATTTTGAGTGAAATATTTTTTTTGTAAAAAATTTGAAAAATATGATTTTATGTAGTTATTAATATTACTACTTTTGAAAATGCTTTAAATTATACACATAATATAAGAAAGTTTATGAGATTTCTTTATTGTAAAGATAGAAATTATTTTCTCACAAGAAAAGAATGTTATCTTTTAACCATTTTAAGAATTAAGCATACGAGAATTTTTACTTTTTATATGAGATTAGAAAAATTATAAGTTGAGAAGATATATGTATTTTTTTTTCATGGATGTTTTAATGGAATAATAGTGTATGTATTGATTTTATATGGTACCACATGACCACGATAGTAGGGCACATAAAGTATATTAAAAGTGAGTAGTATTTTAAGTAAGTTGAGATAATTCTTAATTATGCGGGTAAATTGGTAATTATCTAAAATGATTGGGATAAGAACATCACGTGGCAGCAACACAAATCAAACAAAGTGACTCTTAATTAAAGATTGCAACATGGCACTTTGAGAAGGTTGGTACCTTGTCTGCCAACTCTCTTACTTGCATCTATCATAAACATCACTATTAATATATCGTCTCTTTCCCGTTTAAGACCATTTTATGTATTTGGTATTCTCCTGGATGTTAAGGTAACAAGGAAAATTCTTTTGTTCTACTGTTTAAATTGAAATAGAGTGGCAAAGACGGTCAGTTTAGACCACTTGCTGTGTCGAACAGTTCAACCCATGTAACTGAAAGAGCATAACTTCTCCTACCTCTAAGATCTGTTATGTGTGCGTGTGTAGAACAATTGCAACTACAATATACTGAAGTAACATGAGATTAAGATCACATGATGCTAAATTGTCCATTTCTTTTCCACCTTGATATAAGCAACGCAAGAACTTCAACCATTCAAATCAACGTGAGATTCTGAAAAATTCTAAAGAAGCCCGGAATAATCTTTCTCAAGAATATCATACAGATTTTTTCCCTACTCCAGGTATGTGAGGCTATCCCCTTCATTCTTTTGCACGACTCCGATTGTACATAATATAATGAACGAGCTCCCAAAGATACTCTACTCTTAGAAGCTAGCAGTACTTACATTGCTGCCCTTCTTATGAAACGATTGATATTGATGTTACTTCTTTTATTCTTATATTATCAATGTTGTTGGTAGTTCCTGATTCTTGATGAAGAGTTAATCCTAATAACGTGTACGAAGGATACCGACCTTATGTCACTCCGAAAGGTTCAAAATGTGATTCCAATGAGTCCAGCATGCATCATATATATGTATCTATTTTACTCTACCGAGCCGCGCTATAGTCGGCCGGGTACGGCACGTGCAACCACTGATCAGTTGGATTTTACCGAGCTCCACGTGGCCGGGTACGATTCTACCGAGCCCTATGATGGCCGGGTACGTTTTACCGAGCCTATTACGGCCGGGTACGATATGATGATGGTGATGCCCATAAAGGCATATGTTTTAAAAGTTTATGTATATATATGTATGTATCATGTATTTCATGTCAGTAGTCCTCAGAGGTACCCAAATGTCACAGGTTGTATATTCTTTATCCCTGGTTACATTACTGTTCTTACTTATGCTTTCCTGCCTTACATACTCAGTACATTATTCGTACTGACGTCCGTTTTATTTGTGGACCCTGCATGTCGTGCTGCAGGTCCTGATAGACGGGTATAATCAGTTTGACGAGCCCTCATAGTAGATGAAATTGGCATTCAGCGAAGGATCAGTAAGACTCCACCTCAGTCGGAGTGCAGCCGAGTCTATGAGTCATCGTTTCAGAGTTTTTCTACAGACTTATGGGTACGCCGGTACCCTATCCCATTTGATGTCAAATAATCTTAGAGGCTTTGTAGACAGAGGTTCATTTTATACAGTATGTCAGAGGCCTTGATGGCCCATATGTATTTATGTTTTAAGAAAAAAAAATATTTCTGTGATACAGTATTTTCCCACTTACGCTTGTACATTATGAGTTGTGGCCATGTTGGCCCATGATAGTTGCAAAAGGAATGCGTTCAGCCAACTCGACCTATGTATGTTCTAGTTTTGGTCGAACGATCATGAGTTACAGAGTGGTTCGCTCGGGCCAGCACAGCACCGGGTGCCAGCCACGCCTCCCCAGATTTGGGGCGTGACAAAATATTTCTACCTCGGTTAACCTAATGTAAAACAACCTAAGCGAAGCGTACTTCTACCCAGAACTATAAGCTGGATCCCCCCAGGCGAAAAGGTTCTACCTGGGTTAAGCTACAAAAAACAAGCATGGGCGAAGAGTACTTCTACCCGCAAATATGAGCTAGATCCCCTAGGCGAAAAATATTCTACTTGGGTTACTGGGCGAAGAGTACTTCTACCCGAAAATATGATCTGGATCCCCCTAGTTGAAAAAGTTCTACCTGGCTTAAGCTATGAAAATGATAGGTATAGACAGTAGTGATGCATGATAAAAATAAAATAAAATGGAGATTTTGAGGGACTTACCTTTGGTGATATTCGTCATTTGAGAATCGCCATTCTGCATTGCTTTGTTCTTGCTTCAAACAAAGAAAAATTGTGAGTTTTAAAAGTGGTGGTTGGTTTGTGGCCTTGATATCTTTGGTAGCTTGACTTTGTGCCCATCTTATTTTGATGATAATTTCAACCTGCCACTAGATGTTTCGTGAATACCACTTGCATTTCTGGCCCCGAAGAGTGTTTGACTTTTCAAACTTTCGGTCGCGTAGGACTTAACCTTTTCAACTTTATTTTGCCTTTGTGACATTTCACTTTCTACTTCTTTCCTCCAAAACTTTCAATTTCAGAGCATTGGGGAACCTTTGGCTTTTCAAACTTTGCCAAAACGGTTAGCCACTTGGGACTTAACCTATTCAACTTCATTTTGCCTTGTAGGCACTTTCAATTTGATTTACTCCTTTCGAGAATTTTTGATTTCAAAGCATCAGCCACCTTGGCCAATCAGGGTTGACTTGATTCCCCTACCAAGGCTGGGTGCCTCTTGAATATTAGCTTGTATCAAACGAAAGACCTGTAAATCAGTCTTGCTATCCCTTCTTTGCCTTAGTTTTGGAACAGAGTTAGACCGAAAGGGATTCAAAGAACAACAAACAATGGAATAGATAATGAATTTAGGCAAGAGATATCCCTTTCAGGGGAAGGAAAGAAGGACTTATCTGGAGTATATGCGGACTTCAATGAACATGACATGCCTTTTGGACTAGATGCCTGATCTGTGTAAACCGTCTGACTTTTAGAAATTCATCACAAGTTTTGTTTCGAGACCGAGAAACCTTTCCCAGGACTGTCAATATCAATGGATGTGAAGATCCTCTTTTCGATCAGTAGTGCCCTTTGCGGGTTTTCACTAGCTAATTTCTCTCATTTCTCTTCTCATCGTTGCCTTATAGTGCTCCTTGCGAGTTTTTACTAAAAAGACTCTCTCATTTTAGTTTCCTTACTCATCATTGCCTTATGGTGCCCATGAGGGTTTTCACCAATACGACTCTCTCATTTAGGTTGCACCAGATCTAAGTGACTGTATCCTCCAATTTTGAACATTCTCGTTGATTGATCGGAAGGACTTGAAAAGGATTTGGGTAAAAAGCTTTGGATTGAATTACAATTTTGGAACCTTTCAGGCGAGACCATCGCCGAACCATTGTAACATCTGCCCCAATTTTAACTTTTGGGGGAATGTGAATTTTTGTTTTGGTGTGACTGAACCTTAGATAGAGGCTGCCTACGTATCCTTTCGGAATCAAGTCAAATATAGTTCAAGAAACTTTATTTTTTATATTTTTCTTTTGCTTTTTCTTCTGTTTTGTTTTCTTTTCTCTTTCTTTTTCCTTTCATTTTTCCTCTTTTTTTTCATTTCATTTTCTTTTTGTCTTTTTTTCTTCTCTTTTTTTTTTTTTTCATTTTTCCTTTTTCATTTTTCATTCAATTCTTTTTTTCAATAATAACCTCCACGTTCCAAAGAGTGTAATAAAAAATAAGGATTCGGCCCAATGGGTTTGCAAAGGGTTGAATATTTGGATAGTGAAAAAGAAAGTCTTCTTCATCCAAATCGGAGAACATTAATACTATATAGAGGATCAAGCATAGTACCTTTTGACTCCACTTGCAGTGACAGTTGTTTCAGGGATATTTCCTTCGAGGTTTCCCAGGTGCAACGCTTCTTTTTGGCAGTACTCTTGTTACAATGTATGGACCTTTCCAATCTGGAGCCAATTTCCCTTAGTTGTTCCTATTCTTTGTTTTATTTCCTTAAACTTATCTTCATTGAATTCTGACTCTTGAATCATTATCTCAAAGTCTGACAACATTTTACGATCTGGGCATGAAGTCTGCAAGCATGTCATATCATTAAAATCTGCATTAACAGAACTGCAAAGAGAATAAGAAAAGTGGCAAGATTAAGAAAAGAGACATTCCCCGACAACGAAATATTAATTTTATTTGACTTTTATTTTTTTCTTTTGATATTTTTTCTTTTGAATTTTAAAGGTATAAGAGTTTACATTGGAAAGTAAGACAATAAAGTAAAACATCCGGTTCACACCCTGAGATAATCCGAACACATGAAGAATAACAAGACTAGCTACCGATACTCCCGTCTGATGCGGGACTTTCAGGTTTGGCGATCGTTTTTTGGCTTTTCTTTTGTCTCGGCAATGGTTGCAATGGCCTTTAGTGTCGGATCATATTCCCTATCTTCACAGATCATTCCGACTACTGGCCCATTGGTGTGAGTAGGTAGAGGATTGTTCATCATATTAGGGGCCTCTTCATCCCTAAGCACTATTATGTTGACCTCGATGAGGTCTTCCACTGCTCTCTTAAGAGTCCAACAGTCTTCCGTATCATGTCTCACTGCTCCAGAGTGGTATTCACATCTAGCATTAGCCTGGTGTGAGGGGGACTCAGAGTTTGGCCAGTTCGGGGCTACTGGCTCCAGTAGACCTAGCCTGACTAGCTTTTGGAACAACCTCGAGTATGATTCACAAATAGGGGTGAACTGATTCCTTCTGGGGAGGCTCTTTTTTTTTTTAATTTTTTTTTCATATCTTGATTTCTTTTTCTTTCTCTTTTTGTTGTTTTTCACTCTTTGTTTTTCTGTGTTATTTTTTTGTCACTCTTTTCTTTCTTTTTCACTCAGGTTTTTTTTTCAGTTTATTTTTTCACTCAATTTGTTTATGGCTATGATCGAATTCGATGAGGATTGCCTACGTATCATGACGACGCATGAATAAGATCATTACGTAGTTCAAGAGAAGATTAGAAATAGTAAATAAACTAACTTTATTTTCTTACTCATATACGAAACAGACCACGAAAATTTCTAACAAGGAAAATATTTTTGAATTTTGAATTTTGATTTTTTTTGGGAAAATTTTTGAAAGGAAAAATTCTTTAAGAATAAAGAAAATATTATTGGATTTCGATTTTATTTTTTTAGGATTTTTTAAAATAAAGACTTCTAAAGAAGAAAGAAAATATATATTTTTTGAATTTTTATTTTTATTTTATTTTTTTCCGAAGAAAGACTTCTAACGAAGGAAAAAAAACATATTTTTGAATTTTGATTTGGTTTTCTTTTTCGAATGAAAGACTTCTAAAAAGAAAGAAAATATTTTTGGTTTTTATTTTTTTATTATTTGGGATTTTCTAAGGAAAGATTTCTAAATAAGGAATTAAAAGAAAATATTTTTGGATTGTTGAAAATTGGGACCGGAACTGATTAGGTTTTCCTACGTATCTCACATCAGGTGAGAATCAGACCCGCATAGTTCGGTTAATTTTGACACAACAGATAAAATATGACTTATTTTGAAATGATTTTTTTTCTTTTCCTTCTTTTTTTTCAAAATTTCGGTAGAATTTCGGGATATTTTGGATACCTGAATTTTCAGAAACGGGGATTTTCTCTCCTACCTCATTCTTGTTTTTTCTTGATTTTGTTTCCCTATTCTAGAAGTCGGTTAACATGCAAGCCGAAATAAATAAATGTGCAAGTAGCACGTAAAATGCATCATGATGGTCTTTTAAATTGGATACATTTTTCCTAAACGAACCCAACCCCTGTGTCGAGTCCCCAAAGTCAAATGCACGTGATGCAAACAAACGTACATGCTAGGGATTCGGGCATGTGGTTATGTCATTCTAGGTTTGAACCCTTGGGTGTATTGTTCTAGACCTAGCTTATCGGAGCACACAACTCGAGCCAGGGGGGAGGCAATGTGACGGGAACCAAAAGGCCATCCGGCTTTGTAACTTATCCGATCCTCGTTCTAAATTAGGATATGAAACTAACAGAAAAGAAGTCACGCCATCGTGCACTTCCCAGAAGATTTAGAGACTCAGAGAGAAGAAGGATTTCGTAAAAGTTTTATATACATTTCAAACAATATCAAAGCGGTAAAAGCGACATTTAGCACATTAGGCTCAAACACATAAAAATCAGATAATAAATAAGAGCCAAGTATAACAGCATTCTAAGCTCGAATTATGAACCCTGAACCAGATATTCTTATGGTGTCCCAAGTCACCAGTTTATTTTAAAATTCCAAACATAGAAGACCGGGTAAGGAATTCTGATAACCCGGGAGAAGGTGTGAGGAACTCTCGAGTTCCGTGGTTTTAGCACGGTCGCTTAACCATTAATAATTGACCTAATTTTCTGATTTATTACCCATTTAAAACCTTGTCATGACCCGAAATTCCCTCCTTTGGACAGTGATGGCGCCTAGCATTTCACTTGCTAGGCAAGCCAACGTTAGAATAATATTAATCAATTTTTAAATAATTTTTAAATTATTAATAATCAAGGAAACAAAAGCAAAAGCAAAGTTTGAAATATAGTGAAATAATCCATAAAAACAACGGTGTCTAAATACCATCCTAGAATTGGTGTCACAAGTGCATGAGCTTCTAGAATAAATACAAATAAAGGTCTGAATAAAATAAAGCTGTCTGGAAATAAACACACATCTAAAGTAAAATAGACGGGGACTTCAAAACTACAGACGCCATGTAGTTATACCTCAAGTCTCCTCTGGTAGCTGAAATCCGAGCAAGTCTATGGTACGCCGCTAGGACCAACTCCAAAAATCTGCACAAGAAGTGCATAGTGTAGTATCAGTACAACCGACCCCATGTACTGGTAAGTGCTGAGCCTAACCTCGATGAAGTAGTGACGAGGCTAAGGCGGGTCACTTACATTACTCGTACACAATATTAGTAATAACAACAATAATAGAAATAAATCAGGTAACTCATTTATAATAATTGAAGCCAACTCAGCAGTTATAACCAATTATCATTTCCATCAATTCTGTTGCAACGTGCAACCCGCTCCCACAATATATTCACATTCAATTCTGTTGCAGCGTGCAACCCGCTTTCACAATATATTCACATTCGGTTCCGTTGCGGCGTGCAACCCGCCCCTCCAATATATTCATTTTAATCATATCTGTTGCAGCGTGCATCCCGATCCACCAATATATATATATATATGTATGTCGACTTTTAAATAAGTCTGTTGCGACGTGCAACCCGATCCTCCAATATGGACTTTTAATAAGTCTGTTGCGGTGTGCAACCCGATCCTCCAATATGGACTTTTAATAAGTCTGTTGCGGCGTGCAACCCGATCCTCCAATATATTCATTTTAATCAATTCTGTTGCGGCATGCAACCCGCTCCTCCAGTATATTCATTTACCAATTCTTATAGAAGGAATTTCCCCAATAAATGCAACAATTAATATGAAATTATAAGACAACAAGCATACAATAATTATAATTTAATCATGAAACAGACAATGTCAAATAGCAAATTATTATAAAAAATCAGGGAGAAAATAGGCAGTTTAATATTTAATATGTTAAATGTCAAATTACAATTAAGACACATAATTCAAGTAGCATGTAACAATTAATACATGAATTCAAGAATTAATATTTGGCAAAGAATAGGAGAGAAACAATTATTATAATAATTAATTCATGATTTAAAATAATTTATGATTTTTCAAGTAATTATGCAAACAAGTAATTTGACGACGTATAGACACTCGTCACCTAGCCTATACGTCGTTCACATACATTTCACATAAAAAAATAATTTAAGGGTTCTATTCCGAACGCGGTCCCCTCTTCGTGAACGCGGCCCCCTCTTCGCGAACGCGAAGAGTAATTTTCATCTGCCTCTAGTTTCTTCTTTGCGAACGCGAGCCCTCTCTCGTGAACGCGAAGAAGGATACCAGAAGCAGATTTCTGCAGTTTTTCCCAAGTCCAAAAATGATTCGTTAACCACCCGAAACCAACCCTAGCCCTCGGGGCTCCAAACAAAACATGCACCTAAGTCCTAAAATATCATACAAACTTGCTCGCACGATCAAATCGCCAAAATAATACCTAGAACTACAAATCAGACACCAAATCAAAGGAAGTTTTCAAGAAAACTTTAAAACTTATATTTTTACAATCGGACGTCCGAATCACATCAAATCAACTCCGATTCTCACTAAATTTGGCAGACAAATCATAAATATTATAGTGGACCTATACCAGGCTCCGGAACCAAAATACGGACCCGTGGTCAATAAATCCAACATCAGTAATTTCTTATAAATCATTAAGCTTTCAAGCTTTTAAGCTTTTAATTTTTTATCAAAATATTATATCTCGGGGTAGGGACCTCGGAATTCGATTTCGGGCATACGTCCATGTCCCAAATCACGATACAGACATACCAAAATTGTCAAAATACTGATCCGGGTCTGTTTGCTCAAAATGTTGACCAAAGTCAACTTAGTTGAGTTTTAAAGCTCTATTTCACATTTTAATCTATTTTTCACATAACAATTTTTTGGAAAATTATAGGACTGCGCACGCAAGTCGAGGAATGATAAATGGTGCTTTTCGAGGTCTTAGAATACAGAATTACTTATTAAATTTAAAGATGACATTTTGGGTCATTGCATTTTTACTTTTTAACCGCTTTTAATATTTATGGAATTTATTTGAACAAATCGCGATTTTGCGCACTCGTTGTTTTTATACACATTGAAAACCGCACCACGTGAAACATACCCGTGATTTGTAACATATTTATTATTATTAATTGATTTGAAGTTATAAGGTCGAGTCACGTGAAACACATACTCGAATTTGGGGTTATGTATCATGACTATGCCACGGGAGTTGTACCCATAGTCATAATGATTTAAAATTAATCGCACCTAAAGCAAGCTACGATATTCATGAGTTAATTTTGATAAACTACTTTGAGATTATTTATGAAGCTATTGAATTATAGAGGTTATTGTGAATGCCGTAGGTATTATGGAAGTCATTTGAAGTTATATTAATTTATAAAGGAGAGCTAACTTACATGTTTATTGGGAACGATTTAATTATTTTTCTTGCCTTGAGCCCCAAACGTGGGTCATTTAACATTACTGAATAATGATGCCTAAAATTAATTTGCAAACAAATCATATGACCCGCTTAGCAATTAATTATAAACTAACCAAATTAAACTAAGATTATATACTACTTAATAAAACTTCAAACAACTAATCAGAGATATTATGCAAATAATCAAACTTATGAGCATTTATATCAATGTAATCTAGCAGACTCTATTCTAACAAATAAACATCCAACATGATAAATTCAAAGAGAAGTTTAAAGAGAGGATGGACCTTTATTGCTAAAATTTCCAGCAGGTACAGTGAAAGAGAAGCTCCAAAACAACAAAAATCCAAAACCAACGCTTAATTAGGACCTCAAACGACGGAACTCTAACGCGACTTCACTTCGGCGTTGGCTTTTGACGGTATGTTTTGGCGCTGATTTTGGGTGCTTTGAAGCTGGATTTTTGGGTATTTTGGAGTCTTAAACGGGGTGATGAATTGCTGAATTTTTCGAAAGAAAGAGGAAAAAAAGCGTAGAAGAAGAAAAATAATTCTCTCCATTCCCTCCTCTCTTTTTTTCTCCTTCTCCCCCTTTTCTCTCATTTTTCAAATAAATTTGGAATTTTTCAGATTTGTTTTTTAAAATTATTTTATTAATTTTTAATTAAAAAAACTCTCACTTCCCATTTTTCTTTTTTATTTAAAAAAAAATAAATAAATTCTACACTTTCCTTTACTTTTATTTTTTTAATTTCCCACTTTTTTTACTTTTTTTGTTCTTTAGCAAACTATAGTATTAGGCTTGCCTAATAGTTATTTTATTAATAAAACATAAAAATCACAAAGGAAGAATACATGTAAGGGGGGCAAAGACCATACCAATTACTTTTATTTTTTTTATTTTTCACTTATTTTATTTTTATTTTTTTAATTTTCACTTATTTTAATTTTCTTTTTTAAATTTTCACTTATTTTAATTTTCTTTTTTAAATTTTTACTTTCTTTTACTTTTTTAAAAAAAAAATTTCAGCTACCTTTACTTTTATTTTTTAATTATAATTTTATTTTACTTTTCACTTTTTTAAATTTCCACATTCTTTTACTTTTATTTTTAAAATATTCCACTTTTTTTTTATTTAAAAAAAAATTAATTTCCACCTACTTTTACTTTTACTTTTTTATTCCATACTTTTAATTTTTTTATTATTTTATTCCCATCCGAAATTTTTAAAAAATATTTAATTTTTCGGTTTTTTAATTTATTTTATTTTAAAATAAAGATAAAAAATAAAAATAATACCAATAGTAATAATTTGACCTTTTAAATTATTTTTAATTCTTACCCTATATAAAAAATGTAACAAAATCTAAAAATATATATATTAAATTTATAAAAATATTTATATAGTAGAAGGTGGTAAAATTTTAAATGTAGTCAAAATATTAGGTGCTCACAATTACATCCCGAAAGAAGCCCTACTTGATTTCAAGTCGAGTGAGCTTACATTAGTGGCGTTCTACATGAGGGGCAAGTCTATGCTACTTGAAGCCGTACTTGAAATATTCTTTTGAGCTATGCAAACGGAGAGGAGAGGAGGAGGAGTTTGGGATCCACAATGACCTACATGAGAGAGCGAGCTTCCTTGATGAATAAAGTCAATTTTTGATGCTCAAGTGTCATATTAGAACTATATGTGCACGAATGCTTAACTTTTCGCCTTGTTGATAATACATAAGTAGTGTGGGTAATTGTTGGTCCCAACTGATGTATGAATAGCTCACCTTTGACTTGCTGAAATGACCCTTAACTTGTGAAAGTGGGAACTATTTTGTTTGCTTGAGGACAAACAAAGACTTAAGTTTGGAGGAGTTGATAAGTGGGGATTTTGACTACTTATTAGCACCTTTTAGCTTTTATTTTAGTCGAAAAGCATTGATTGTGTTCCCAAAACTAATGAAATATGCAAAATTACAGGAATGCTGGATGTTGGACGCCCGAAGAAATCTGACTTAAAAGGGAGTAGTCTAAACACAAGGCAATAAAAGACATAAAAGCTTACAATGTGCAGTCTGCAGAATTCCATCTGCGGTCGCAATCAAGGAAGAAAAACTCAACAGACCTTTGGGCAAATTACGGACCGCACATGAATTGTGCGGCCGCAGAAGCTGGGTTAGGATCCAAGATCAGAGAGTTGGCAAAAAGCCAAGTCTAGAGTTTCCTCGAATTACGGTCCGCACAAGATTTGTGCGGCCACAGAATATTATCTTACGGCCGCAATCATACTATTGCGGACCGTAAAAGAGTGCCTTGCGGCCGCACTGCTAAATCTGCGAACTGTAAAAATATTACCTCACGACTGCAGTTTAGAATTATGCGGCTGTAGAATCCCAGTTCCTGCAAGATGAAGACATCTGCGGACCGCACATGGAATTGTGCGGCATCAAAATCTCCCGAGGGGCATTTTTGTCTGAGATTTTTAGACTTGTATAAATAGAAGAGTTTCACGAAATTAGGTCAAAGTTTTGACATCAGCAAGTACTGTAGCCGTTGTTTTTCTCTCTTTTGGAAGTTTACTATATTTTGGTATATTTTATAATAGATTTTATTATTTTAAGTTTACATTATTAGTTTAATTAGTGTTTCTTCTTCTTCTTCTTCAAATCCAAGCATGAGTAGCTAGATTTTTACTAGGGTTGTGACCCAACCCTAGTGTGTTAACCTTATGGATAATTACATTAGTGCTTGTTTATGATTGGGTGTTTGTTATTTAGCCTAGTTCATACTTTAATTTGTGGAATTAATGGTTGCAAATATTGGTTCATGCCTATTTGACTTATTCTCTACTTGAGGAAGAGAGACTTAGTCAAGAAAAACTTGGTTAACAAGGAATTGGGTCAATCGATAGATTGATTAACCTAATTAAAGGGTTCAACCTAGAGATAGTAATAATCCGACTTGAGCTTTTATCAACTGTTTTGTGTGATACCCGTTTGATCTTGAGAAAGCCAAATTGGGAAAAAACCACTCTCTGACCGAGAGGTATTGAGTGGGTAATTGAGAGTTGATAGCTATAACACATCTCGATCAACAAAACAAGAATTAAGGTCTTTATCCCATTAGGCAAACACCTATATAATGGTCACAACCCTAGGCTTTTTACCAATTTAAAAATCATCAAAAACAGCTATCCTAGTCTTAGTTCTTTATTGTGCAAACTTTAGTGTAAAATTAGAAATAGAAACAAAACCATTTTTGTGGAAGTGAAAATTAAGATAATTCAATTTCACGCATTAGAATATATACCCCTAACTCCCATCTAGCTCCATGTGGATTTGACCCCGACTCTTAGTTGGGTTACTATAATTGTAATCGACCATTTCATGTCTTGTTTAGAGGTGTGCATTTGGACGTGATCAGTGTTGGAGTATTGGTTGCCAAGGGAAGAAGATTGGGTTGTTCGTTACTTCTTCCACTAGAGTGAAGAAGGGAAGTGAAATGACCCAACCGGTCATTTTGACTTTTAGAACCCCATTTTCCTAAATAAAACTCCCTGTATATGTTTTTATTAATTTATGACTTGCGGGGATGGTTGGTTCGGGATTTGGGAGTGTTCGGGTTGAAATAGGAACACCTGATTCCTTAAGTTGGCCTTAGAATGCTAAGTTAGATTTCGGTCAATATTTTGAGAAAACGACCCCGGAATCAGAATTTGACAATTTCAATAGCTCTGTATGGTGATTTTGGACTTAGGAGCGTGTTCGAAACTTTATTTGGAAGTCCGTAGTTAAAATAAGCTTGAAATGGCTAAAACATGAATTTAAGTTTGGAAGTTTGACCGGGGAGTTGACTTTTTGATATCGGGGTTGGAATCCAATTCCGAAACTTTTCATAGCTCTGTTATGTCATTTATGACTTGTGTGCAAAATTTGAGGTAAATCAGACTTGATTTGATAGGTTTCGACATCGAATGTAGAAGTTGGAACTTTTAAGTTTCATTAAGCTTGAATTGGAGCACAATTCGTGGTTTTAGCGTCGTTTTATGTGATTTGAGGTTTCAAATAAGTTTGTATGATGTTTTAGGACTTTTTAGCATATTTGGTTGAGGTCCCGAGGGCCTCGGGTAAGTTTCGGATGGTTAACAAATCAAAAGTTTGACTTAAAATAGCTGCTGCAATTTTTCCTTTATGTTGGAAATTCTGGGTTGTGATCGAGCCCAAGATCGAGGGTAATGATCGAAGGCCCATGCTCGAGAGCCATGATCGAAGACAAAGGCTCGAGGGCCATGATCAAAGCCACGATCGAGGCCGAGGATCGAGGTCATGATCTCAATTCCCCCAAGTTCGAGGGCCATGATCGAGGCCGAGGATCAAGGTCATCCTCGGCCTCGATCGAAGACCCATGCTCGAGGGCCATGATCGAACCATGATCGAGGCCGAGTATCGAGGGCTGCCTGGGCAGAATTATAAAGGAGGGCATTCGTACCATTCGCCATTTTTAACAAATTGGAGCTTGAGCAGAGGCGATTTTTGATAGATTTTCAAGGAAAAGACATTGAGGTAAGTGATTCTAACTCGGATTTGGTCAATATACACGAATATATCATTGTTTTCACCATTTAATTAGTGTTTTGAGGTTGAAATTTGGGAAATGTTTAGAAATTTCATAGAAATGAATTTTTGAGATTTCGATATCGTTTCAGAGTCAGATTTGCGTGAAATTGGTATGGTTGGACTCGTAATTGAATGGGTTATCGGATTTCGTAACTTTCTCCGGATTCTGAGATGTGGGCCCCACTGACGAATTTTTAACTAATTTCGGAATTCTTATTGAAAATGTAGTATTTTCTTATGAAAATGATTCTATAATTTTTGGTGACTGTATCGAAATATTTTTGGTTAGATTCGAGCCATTCAGAGTTAGATAATCGAGAAAAGGGTCTACTAGTAGATTAAATTGTAGCAAGACGAGGTAAGTCTCTTGTCTAATCTTGTGAGGGAGAAATTACCCCATAGGTAATTAAAGTAATAATTGTTGCTAATTGTGGGGGATACGTACGTACGAGGTGAAGAGAGTCTGTGCGTAGCTACTATTAATGCTAAAGTCCGGGTAGTTTAGGACTCAAAGCATGAATTACTTGTGTAAATTATATTCTTTGTTTAATTAATATTATTTGATATATATATATATATATATATATATATATATATATATATATATTGTGAATTGTTAGATAAAAATATTAAAGGATGGAAATCTCATATACTTGATTTTCTGTTAAAATTAATTAATTGTTAAGAGAAATTGTTCTTTCTCCCGAATTTATCTTATAATAAATATACTCTCCTTTCGGAGGTATATAAGAAAATGTCCTCCTTTCTTGTGGAGCAGGCCGAATGCCTCGGCAGGATAGATGCATCTATGGATCGCGTTGCACATCTCTCGGCAGTGTACACGACACTCTGGATCGGGCCGTACCACCTCAGTAGAAATCATGCCTAATAATAATAATTACACGATACTTTGATAGTTTATTGTAGCTTGTAAAGCTAATTGATAAATTGAAAATTTATTAGAATTGAAGGAATTTAACTAATATATTGAGAATTGTTGAATTTGAAGGAATTTAATTATTTCTGCTGGTTAAAGAAATATCATTGTAAATTCTATAAATCATGTTGATCTAAATATTGATATTTTTATTTTATTTATTATTATTGATTCTTAGTGAGTGTCAAGTCGGCCATCTCGTCTCTACCACTTCGAGATTAGGCTTGATACTTACTGGGTACACGTTGTTTACGTACTCATGCTACGCTTGCTGCACTTTTTGTGCAGGATCTGAGGCAGGTACTAGTGGAGGACCTATCATCGCACATCCACGTTATCCAGAGGCGTAGTGGTGAGTTGCCGTTCTGCAGCTACCAATGCCTCTTCTTGCATTTTTATTTTGTCTATTTTTATTTCAGACAGTATTTGGAGTTCTGTATAATCTACTAGATACTCATACACTTGTGACACCAGGTCTTGGCACATACATTAGTAAAATTTGGAAATGTTATTTTCTTGGATTTAAGTTAATCGGTATCTTTTCTAATTTCTTAATATTGCTAGTAAAATAATAAAATTTCTTAGAAAATTATTTTGAAAATTATTGATATATATTTAATTTATTTGTTGGCTTGCCTAGCTGTAGTGTTGGGCACCATCACGACCTATAGGTGAAATTGGGTCGTGATAGAAAGTTGTAGATTAGCTCCATGTTGTTTAGAGGGTTGTAGTGATGAGGAAGGTTCAATTGGGCTTGCATGTTGTGGAAGAGGGTTGGTGCCATAGCTGGAGCTAGTGGATCTAGTATATTGTCTAGCCACATATGATTGATGTAATTGCCTATAGCTAAGGTCATCCCCTCTGAGATAACTTGTGCCGGGAATTGTGGATTTTGTAGGACTATTCAAACATCATGACCATTAATGTTCATGGGGAAGAAGGCTGCATGGCCCTGGAGTCCTTGTTCGATCCAGGTCATGGGTTTTTGATTGGGAGACAGTGGTGGTGATACAAAGGTTGGTGGATGAAATGGAACTTTGGGTGAAAATGGTGGGAAGTTTGCCATTGTTAGTTTCAGAAGGTTGGCCGAGTGAGCGTGCTTGGTCTGTGATATTAGTTTGTTCGAGTGTGGTAGATAAAGAAGGAGAATTATTAGTGTTCGAGTGTTGGTTTAGTGCCAATGATTGCAAATCTTTGGTAGAAGATTTTGTTTGCATGGGGTTATGAGAAACTTGTTGGGAAGGGTGAATGTCGATTGGTTGGTCTATTTGCATTGACACTTGTTCATTCGAATTTGCCAAGTGTTTTGACTTTGGTTGGTCACTTGGAAGTGTCACGATCCAAAATCCGACTAGTCGTGATATCACCTAACCCAACCCGTTAGGTAAGCCAATTACCAAATATCCCATTCCAATAATGATTATTAAAGCAATTTAAGTAAATAAAGAACTGGTAGTACAAATCATGAGCTTCTAATAATAGAGTTTACAAAGCGGAAATGAAATAAATACATAGTCTGTTTGAATAGTACATAAATAGAGCTTTTATAAATCTAAGGCTACCATGAATAAGAGGCAGGTACATCTTCAAATCCGGCAATCATCGAACACAGCAACAACGAGAGCCAATATCTGCACGCAATGTGCAGAAATGTAGTATCAGTACAACCGACCCCATGTACTGAGTAAGTAACAAACCTAGTTTTAGGTTGAAAGTAGTGATGAGCTTCTACTAAGGTCGGGTCCAAAATCACTAGTCCAAAATAACATAAAGCAAATAATACCAGAAGTAACTCAACAATCAAATGCTCAACAAAAACATGATTTCTAAAAATAATAGTTCTTCCTTTCAAGTACATCAGTGGAAACCCAAATCGTTTACCGAAGTTGCCGAAAATATGAATAAGTTTGAAAGCAGTAATTTTTCCAAAATCCTTTCAATAATAAATAAAATATCTCATTTTCTTTCCAGATAACCAGTGTAAAACAAATGCATCACTATGCCCATCAGTCAATATGTGTGAGAAATCATGAATAATGTGATACCGTACAGCATGAGAAAAACACATCTCTACGCATGTATGTAATGTGTGCATGTCAATGCAATGTATCTCAGAGATTGTACTCATGTACTCACACTCTCAAAGTACTCAATCTCCCTTTCTCACACATTTCACTCATCATGCCCAATCACTCGGTACTGTATATGGCCAATCCGGCCCAGGGAAGATCCATCCCGGAATATACACATCAATTGATCATCAGTCACTCAGTACCGAGTAGAGCCAATCCAGCTCGTGGAGAAGATCCATATTCAGATATATAATACTTCGGACAAGATCCATGTCCAGGGAAGATCAATCCCTCAATAATATCAATTGCGCTCACTGGGGGTGTATACAGACTCCGGAGGGGCTCCTTCAGCCCAAGCGCTAATAACTGCGCGGGCAACTCACGTGCCATAGTATCAATATCAGAATCAATCAGGCCCTCGGCCTCACTCAGTCATCAATCTCTCCAGTCTCTCTCTCATGGGCTCACAATGTCATGAAAACAGCCCGAAAATGATGATATAATGTATTAATAAATAACAACAGAGACTAAAATATGATATGCAATGAAATAAATATGACTGGGTATGAATTTTCAATTTAAAATAATTAATTCGCAGCAATATGACCTCTGTGGGTCCCAAAATACTAGCACATAGCCTTAACAAGATTTTTAATATGTTTTTCAGCTCAATTTCTTTAACACATAATACCGCATGGAAAATGCCAAGATTATTTAACTACAAAATTCCACAGAAACAATTATATCACAATTTCTATAGTGCGCGCCCACACGCCCGTCACCTAGCATGTGTGTCACCTCCCAACAATTTCACGAAATACATATATTGATGGTTCATACCCTCAACTCCAATATTAGAAGAGTTACTTACTCGAACAAGCTAAATCCAATGTCGAGCAAGCTAAGCAATGCTCCAGCAATTCCACTCTGCGTGTATCAACTTCCAAACGGCTCGAATATAGTCACAATTAATTTGATTCAGCCTACAAAATCACTCATGGGGCCCACATCTCGGAATCTGATGAAACTCATAAAATCCGACAACCCATCCAATTACGAGTCCAACCATACTAATTTCACTCAAATCCGACTCTGAATCGGTGTTTAAATATCGAAAATTAATTTTATGAAGTTTCTACAATTTTCCCCAAATGTCCACCTCAAAGTACTAATCAGATGATAAAATTATTGATATATTCATGTATATTAACCAAATTCGAGTTAGAATCACTTACCCCGATGAACTTCTTGAAAAACCCACGAGAAATCGCCACAAACCGAGCTCCCTAGGTCCAAAATGTGAAATAATACTCTAAACCTCGGATATATAGTACATCTTCTTAACTCCAATTTCGCGATCAGCGAAATTTCAAGCGCGGTCGTGCCCCAGGTCCCGCGGTCTTGAAAAATTAGTGCGGTCCGTGAAAATCTTGGGGCTGCACTGCCAGGCTTTAGTATTTTAGCCATAACTTTCTCTACAGATGTCCAAATGAGGACTTTACCTTTCTGGACACTTGACACGAAGGGCTACAACTTTCGTTTTTGAATCATCTCAAAATTCCTTGTAGATCAAAAGATATAGGCTTCCGAAGTCGGATCGGCGAATCTGCAGAACTCCCTGGAACGCGGCCGCGGACAGAATTGCGCGGTCCGCGAAAATTTGAGCACGGCCGCGAAATTCTGCTGCTATCCGTGTCCCTCCTTCGCCTCAGCGCCCAAAAATGCGCGGTCCGCGTCCCTGAAAGTGCCAGAACAATATTATAGTGCCGAAATGCCCGGACTCGCTCAAAACTCACCACGAAACTCATCTGGAACCTCCCGGACACAAACCATATATGAATTTCAATCATAAAATATGCTACAGACCTTCTCGCGCACTCAAAACACTGAAAAGAGGTCGTCTTGACCCGATATTTACCATGGACAATCTCCCAAATTTTTTAACTTTATTAATCTCTCAACCAATGATCCAAAAATATACCTGAACCCCTCGGGACCTCAACCAAATATACCAACACATTTCATAACATAACACGGACCTACTTGAGGTCTCAAATCACATCAAATAACATCGAAACGTCGAATCGCACCTCAAATAAAAATCTATGAACCTTAAACTTTCAAATTCTATATCTTGTGCCAAAATACATCGAATCATCTAGAATCACTTCAAATTTTGCACACAAGTCGCATTTCAGATTACGGTCCTATTCAACTTTCCAGATTGGATTTTGACCCCGATATGAAAAAGTCAATCCCCCGGTCAAACTTCCCAAAATTCAACTTTCGGCATTTTAAGCCAAATTCCACTACGTACATTCAAAAAATATTTTCGGACACGCTTCTAAGTCCAAAATTATCATACGGAGCTATTGGAATCATCAAAACTCCATTCCGGAGTCGTTTACATATAAGTCGACATCTGGTCACTAATTTAACTTAAGTTTTCAATTATGAGACTAAGTGTCTTATTTTACTCTGAAATCTATCCGGACCCGAACCAACGAACCCGATAAGTTATAAATCAATTGTAAGGCATCAATTGAGCAATAAATGGGAGAACGAGGTTGTGATACTCAAAACGATTGGTCGGGTCGTTACAGAAAGATTTTCTTGTGGGGTGGTATTTGCCTTAGTAGGAGGATTAGTTGTCCTAGGGTTAATTAGTAGGCTAGGGTTTTGAGTATTGCATGCAACATCTCTGCCACACAGCTGAGTAAGAGAGGGTGGAGAATTTTGGGGAGAGAGTGCCAACATTTGAGCTAACGAAGGGTCTGAGAGAGAATGTTTGCCATTTTGCCTATCTGTTTGCATCCTATAATAAAGAAAATTAAAATCGTCATTTATTAAGGAAGAGAATTTGTTTGAGATGGGAATGGATTTATTGTCCATTAATATAGGAGAGGAATTAATGTCTTTTAAAGTAGGAGATGGCCTAGAATTTATGGTGGAATTTGAACGGTTGTATTAAAGGCTTTATGGTTTTGAGAAGGAGAACCATTAAAGGTATTACCAATAGTTTAGTTTTGGGAATCGGAAACATTAGTAGGGTTAATATTTTTTGCTTTATAATAATTTTTGAGTGTTTAGCTACTTACGTGACGTCGCATCAAAGATTTTTACATCTATACCTGCTTTTGAAGCCGGCGGATGTCGTAGTCGTTGCTCCACCTGTGTGGACGGTTGCTTCTCCATATATGTAGGTCTGTTTTGGTGTTTTCTATTGGGGAAGTTGACCATATGCTAGAGGTTTTCTGATGAGGTGTTGTTTTTCTCATTGATAGGTTATACTAATTGAGATGAACTGATTTTACCATGAGGGCATGTGATTTGTACATGACCCAAGCGACCACAATGCTTGCATAAAATATTATTCCCTTCATATGTTAACTGTTGTAGGTGGGGTCCAATGAGTATAAAAGATTGGACTAGGTTATCCATAGGTAGTTCCACACAATGCCTCACATAACGACCCCTTAGAGTAGCACTGGTACATGCATATATTTTTAGGAGTTTGCTGATGGAGTTCCCAATCTTTCTGAGTATTAGGCCATTGTAGAACTCTGTAGGTAATTGCGGCAGGCGTACCCAAACTGCAGTGTGCACTTGTTTTGCTTTCTCAGCCATAAAGTTTGGTTCCCATTGTTTAATAGAGAGGAAGTATCCATTGATGAGCCGTGGGCCATTTTGTAGTGCTTGTATCATGTTTTCTTCCTTAGTGAATTTGATAACAAAATAGCCATGGCCTAGGTCGATCAATGGAAAAGGTTATGTTGTTCTCCATAGTTGGGTAATTTTTTCTCTTAGGTATTGGTGTTGAATACGTTTTCCAATCAGCTTAATTTTGAGGGAGTATTTTCTACGGGGATACATGCAATTTCGATCCTCCTCCGTTAGAATGATTTCCTTGATGCCTTTGGTAGTATTGCTGGTGGTGGAGCTTGGAGTCACATCTTCCATAGGTTCCATAAATTGCGATAGTGAGGTATCCAACAAATCATTGATTGTGTTGGTGTCAAGGTGGAGGGTGTTGGGGTTTGCCATTGATTCGTATGCAAGAAGTTTTTTCTTTGAACAATGATCCCTGGATTTTTTGGTAACCAGGGTTGATTCCATTGGTAATATCGGGAGGTTTGGGGGGGATATGAAACTCCTGTTCTTTTTCTGGGTTTTTGCTCTCGATATTCATAGCAGCCCTAAGAATAATTGTCTGCCCTCTGAATATAATTAAGATTTTTAGTTCAAATTTTCAGGATAAAATAAGTAATAACTAATTCATAAATAGCAGCCCTAAGAATAGATGTATGCTTTCTAAATATAGTTGGTTATGCATTATAAATATTTTTGTCATACTTGTTCTATATAAATACACTTTATCTCTAGTCTTCTCCTTTGTGTACTCAAACATCTCAAGTGGCCCTAATATTCCCAAAATTGCACTCTACAAAATTTTAAGATATGTTAAGAACCCGTTTGGCCACGAAATATTTTTAACTTTTTTTCAAAAAAAATTCACTATTTTTCGAAATCAACGTTTGGTCATAAAATTTTCAATTTTCACTTGAAGGTGAATAATTTGGAATTTTTCGAAAAATTAAAAAATTCCAAAAAGCTGTTTTTTTTAAATTTTCACCTAGATCACTCACAAAATTTTTAAAACAACCCAAAATTATATTCATGTCTAAATACAACTCTAATTTTCAAATAACATTTTCACTTGAAAAAAATTATTTTTTTCAAAATTTTACAATTCTTATGTCCAAACGCCCACTTAGTATTCATCAATTTTGGTACAGCTAATTAGCTATCCAAATTGAACCAGGGGACATGAACCTATGTTTATTTTTATGACAATGACCTAAAGAAAACTTTAGCAACCTGGAGAATACAGCATAAAGATGTCGTGTTTTGTGTTTTTTTATTAGGTCGGCGAAGTTACTGATTCCTAGTTCGTACCACGTTTTCAGAAAGTTTGCCTATTTGTATAAGATCACAGCAAGATCAAGATAAGCAAACATTAATTATCTGTCAATTTATTTACTAATCTTTATGTGCACAAAACCACTATTTCCTCTTTGAATGATTATTATGCCACTACCCCTTTTTCATCCTTGACTATTTTTTGGTACGAAAAGTATCTCCAAATGAAAGAAAGAAACGTGTCAATGTGACACCTCCATTACTTATCAAGTGTTTAATTTTGGAAATTAATTGGTTGAAACTTGGTATTATTTCTATGTCAACCAAATTTTCGTTCAACCAAAATCTCCTTTGTAAAATATCCGGATTAAAAATTATGAGGTTTTGGTTCAAATTTCAACAAAAAATAAAATATTTAGCAATTTCTTCCCATATATAAAAAATCTTAAAAGATAAAATTACTTAATACTTCTTAAAATATATATAAACTAAACCGAACATCACAATTATTAAAGAACATAATGGAATCCCTATTTAGTTAATTATCATGTGTCTCGAGTGGGAAGTAGTGGCGAAGCCACATGGTCACAAGGGTTGTAAACTGATCACCTTTCATGAAAAAATTACATTGTGTATATAAGTAAAATATTACGTTTTAGAGGTATATAACACATATTGAACACAATTTGTCGTAATTTTTTTCATTTCTTTTAAATTTAAATATTTTAAAAAAAAATTCCTAACTTCGCCGCCGGCGGAATGGAGTTGGCTACTTACACGGCAAATGTTGTTGCCTTCTATCCTAAACTTTTTTGTTGTTGTTGATAAAGATGCATAATGAATATGAGTCCATGAATGGTAATGAGAAATAATATCTTTTTCTAGCATGTGGAAAAAGAACATCAATAATATTTGGAAGTCCCCTTCATTACAGAATTCATCAACAGATGGACTAATAAAAAATAAGCAGTCTCTATCTATATGATGTAGTAGTACCCCACGAGCTTTTATCTTCTTGTAATATATAATATAACAGTGTCATTTATTTCGACACGACAGATATGACAGATGGATTAAGAAAAAATAAGCTGTCTCAATCTATGATGTAGTAGTACCACACCAACTTTTGTCTTTCAATAACATACAATCAAATCTTTCCGTAACAATCTCATTTATTTCGATTATTTTTGATTGTTATAGCAAAGTACTATTATAAAGAACATATATTTTAACATAATATAAGAAATTGGTTAAAAAATAATTTTGACCGTTATAATAAAGTATTGTTATAGATGATATGATTGTTATCAAGAAATTTGATTGTATGTATCCCTAATAAAATACAAGAAAAGGGGAAATTTTTTACTTCATTTATTTAAATATTCTTGAATCATAAGTTTTTTTTTCTGGCGCGGACATTACTATTATTTTAAAAAATCTACTAAATTATAATGAAGAGTGATAATTACCATGATGTCTGGTAACGTGAAAATGGAAAACCAACTTTAATTTAGTTAATTTCTTGTTGGTTCTTTTTTTTATTCTTATCTACTTTTGTGGTGGGTAAGCTTGTTGCATCTCTTAAGTAAACATTTCTTTCTCGTTTGTGAATGAATGGAGATATTTCCCTTTTACCTGTAGAATTTCGTCGGTGATTGAGAAAAAGCTTTACATTGATTAGCAAGGTGTATTTCAAGTTTCAAATACCAATATCGCCAAATTAAAAATGCAAGATGATTATTTTTATCTGTTTAAATTTTAATAAACAGAATTATTCTAGGCGATTTTAATAATTAGTTGAAGTACGCAATAACGGATTCAGCTAGCTAGTTCTTCAAAATGGGCATGTTAATAATTAATAAATCTGACAAAACATCAGCAAATGATAGTAAATTCAATATGCTTCAACAGAATTAAACATGCTAAATGCTCACTGCACATATTAAACGAGCTTTTCTTAAAATTCGTTTAGTGTCATTTTCCCTATTTTTAATGAAGAACCGGCTATTTTAAAGAAAATTTTACCTCCTATAGCAAAAGTATACATCCTATTTATTATAAACTAAAATTATTTTAAAATATTATTTTCTATAGCTACCTTTTATATTTTATAGCAAAATAAGTATTTTATGGTATATACATGAAATAAGGCATGAAATACGCTATTTATGTTTTTCTTCTCTCTTAGACAACTGGACATACCTATTTTTAAGGGATTGCCGTTACTGTATTCATGAATACATGGCGCGAATACATGTGAATATATGCGCGTACAACTGTATTCATGAATACAGCAGCACAAATACATGTGAATACATGCGCGTACAACTGGACTGCCCTGATTTTAGGCATTTTTTGCTGTTGTATTCATGAATACATGACGCGAATACATGCGCGTACAGCTGGACTGCCCTGATTTTAGGCGTTTTTTACCGCTGTATTCATGAATACAGCAGCGCGAATACATGTGAATACATGCGCGTATAACTGGACTGTCCTGATTTTAGGTATTTTTTTACTGTTATATTCATGAATACATGGCGCGAATACATGTGAATACATGCGCGTACAACTAGATTGCCCTGATTTTAAGCGCTTTTTGTTGTATTCATGAATACATCAGTGCGAATACATGTGAATACACTACCGTAACAACTGAATAGTAGCTATAGGAAGTAATTATGTATATGGTAGCTATAGGAAATTAATAGCCACTAAACAATAGTGATTTCTGAAAAATCCTCTATTTTAAACTATTTTATGCAAATGTCTGTTATATTTCAACAAGTGAATTTTTACGGGCCTAAGGTAGGTATTGATTGGGCTTTAGTTGTGATGTTTAAGCCCAGGCCCATTAGTACTCATGCAGTGGGTTCTCTCTCTTGGATTCATATGATAATTGCAAACCTCTTAGTTATTACATCTGCCTGTATGCTTGACTTTAAATGGTGATAAAAAAAGTGATTGATTGGTAGAAAAGCAACAATAGAAGATTAACTAGAAAGCTCAATAGAGATTTAAATGGGGTGGGTGTCTGAACAAAGTCTTATATGAAAAGTAGAAAAGAAAAATAAGCTAATTATAAGGAGTTTGGATATTTTTAGGGGTTGTTTGGTTTGAAGACAAGTTTATATTGTGATTTGTTATCCTGTATTATTTCTTATTGATTATTTAGTACATTGTATTAAACTTGGGATGATCAATTTTACTGCTTTATCGTGGGCTACTATTCCACTCTCTAGCAGGTATAAGTTATCTCAGTACTATTTTTAATCTTGAGATAGCTTATCCTAAGATTAGCAACCAAACAAGGGATAAAACAATACAAAATTTTTATCCGAGGATTATTTTTTCTTATCCATCATACCAAACTACCCCTTAATAGTGTGAGACTTTTCGAAAAAAACCGTATAAGCTTGGCCCAAAACGAACAATATCACATCATATCAAAAGTATTTTTAGGCCATAGTAACCCAACACAATAGTGGACCTGAAATATTTGGTAATGTTGATCTAGGGAAGAAAAATCAGAAATAACCAGATGTACAATTGATAATTGAAAAATAACCACAATTTCAAAAGTAATTGAAATTTAGTCGATTGTTCATATAAAGATAAAATCTGACAAAAGCACCCTTAAAAGTCCGAAAAACTCCAGCATAATATGCTAGAGTTCAAATTTTTTATATATGAGATTCCAGCATAATGTGCTGAAATTTCATATTGAGATGGGTTCATATATATTTGGCTATATGGCTATATGGCTATATATATTTTGTCAAAGTAATATTGCTATATATATATTTTCCATCCATATAAGCACAATCTGAAAGGAGACAATATTACTTGACAAAAAATCGAAGCTAAAATCAAAAATAAGGAGGGAAAAAAACAAAAAGAATTATAGCACACACTAGCACTATATCTATGAATGGATGAAATATTTCTAATACCTAGTTCCATATGGTATATTTCACATTTTTTACCCACATTTAGATGTATATGATAATATGAAAATTACTTCAAAGCACCCCATTTTTGCAAGAGGGGAACAAAAGGGATCTGTTTTCATCTTCGTCTTCGATCTTGTGACATTAATTAGGACAAGAGCCACATGAATACAGTGGACCAAATAGTGAGTGCAAATGCTGCAACCAAATAAGTCCACAAGAAAAGGACTGAACACTCTTCTTGTGCTACGTCAAATAGTTGCGTCATTGTTCCTGCACCAGTATATATATCGCCATAATCATAATATATCAGTTCATCGTTCTCAACAGTTAATCGAAAATAAGACAGATAACTTGCTACAACATGTTAAATTTACACTTAATTAAGAGCATTTGAAGTGTACCGATATTCATGGCGGGTGGCAATGTGTATTGAATCATTAATACAAATTTGTAAAGGGGATCTGCTGCAAGAAATCCTAGTTTGCCAGCTCCTTTAAGAACTAGAATTCCTACTAGAGGACTGAATATATACCGCACACATACAACTGTTATTATGATCATTGGTTTCACTTTTGCCTTCCTCAATCCTGTCAAGTTGGCAATGCAGAAGTTAACTTCTCACTGTCTCAAAAGAAAGATCTGAGAACTAGGACAAGACAATGTAAAATATTTTTAGATTATCGTATTGTTTAAAAGATAACTATATGTAATTGTTCATAAAAAAATGGATTAGTAACATAGAAACTAAGGCAGGTTACATGTTACAATATGTTACGATACACCGGTAATGTAAGAATTACTTATATTGTTAATATAGTCTGCGGGTGTCAAATGGGCGGGTTGAACTGATTTTAGGCGGGTCAAAATGGGCTGAGTCAATAAATGGGCTGGTCAAAAGTTACTTGGGCTGAGATGGACTATTTCAAGATGGACTAAAATTTGGGTAATAGCCTAACCCACCAAACTCTTATCAAGCTTTAATTAATGTATATTATTTTCTTCTGAACTATTTACTTATAAAATAAGATTTTTTTTCCTTTTGTTATGGTCATATATGACATATTAAGCAAAAAATAATTATTTTAAAGATATTTTAGTAAAGTTGCTCATTGTTCAATTTGGGCTAAAAATCAGCCCAACTTTAAATGGGCTAAGATGCGCTGGGTCAACATGGACTGAGTTTAACAAATGGACGGGTCAATGACCGACCCAACCTTGAACGGGTTGGACGGGTCAAATGGATTTGAGCTCAAACTGCCACCCTTAGTGTATAAGTTAAAACACTAACGAGCTTTAAATTTTATCCACTGACAGTGTGAAGGATCTTTTACACTATCAAGTCACCTAAAAGATAATAATATATAACCATCCATAAATGGTTAGATTAGTAACTTGAAAATAATGACATGTTACTTGGTAAAACATGTAAAAATAAGGGCAGTCTGGTGCACTAAGCTCCCGCTGTACGCAGGATCTGGAGAAGGGCCGGATCACAAAGGTCTGTACGTAACTTTACCAGTTACGCCAAGGTTCCCCTTCAAATATTTTATGCTTGAAGTCGTCGGTGTATACAAGTTAAACTCTTAGACTTATAGTACAAATTATATACTCCTAAGAGATATTCCTACGATATGACTACCTCATAAAAATGCTAGCTAAAATATCATTACTTTCAGTTAAGCATCAGGACAAGAAATGACATCAGTATTACCTTGGGTGAGGTTTCCTCCTAGTATAAGAGTGATACATGGAATGGTCCCATCCCTGGCATTGAGAGGAAGGTGAGATGTCAATTTCACAGAAAACAAGAATGTAATGAAGCAAGAGTTTGGATATTAGTTACTATTAATCTTATTTAAAATGTAAATCACATTAGAGAGGTCACACGGGTTCAAGCCGTAAAAACAGCTTCTCGCAGAAATGCAGGGTAAGACTGCGTACAAAAGATATTTGTGGTCCGATCCTTCTCCGGACCCTGCGCATAGCAGGAGCTTAGTGCACCGGGCTACCCTTTTAGCTTGCCAAATTTGCTATTTTTTATTCAGTATACATAATTTATACACTGATTATACCTGATTATACATATATTACATATGAGTTATACATATATTATATATTCGTCGGTTAGTTTTAGTTTAAGTGGTTGTATGGACAGTTATTTAGGTTAATTCTTGCAAGAGTAAAATATTTGATTTTATCAACTTGAATAAAAGAATGGAGATTGAAACATACCCAAGTAATTTGACAGAGTCTTGGATAACTCTAAGGGGAGCAGCACTACCAATAATCAGGTTTTTCAACCATGTTACTGAACCAAATATAAGTCCAATAATCTGGATTTTACCAAGAAATGAAATGAAAAGAGTAATTATTATTTTTTATTCATCTTTGTAGGAACACTCCAAATGAAAATTAAAAACATTAAGTAAAATAAAAAACAGAACTTACTGCTGCAACTGTTGGAGGTGCCAATAGCTCCTCCACAATTTTGTGCAAAAATTTACTCCATGATAATACTTCCCCTTTCTTTGGTTCCATGTCTGCTTTTTCACATGTTTTCTGCAAGTTAACATTGATTGATGAATTAGAAATATGCTTTTTTCTTTTAATTTCATTACGATTACTGAACTTTAATCGCTGAAAAAAGACAGCTCGGTGTACAAAGTATCCCGTGTTCACGCAGAGTCCGGGGAAGGTCCGCACGCCAAGGAGTGTGATGTATACAGCCTACCATAATGCAAGCATTAGTGACTGCTTCTATGGCTCGAACCCGTAACTTATAGGTCATACGGAAACAACTTTACAGTAGCTCCAAGACTCCCGTTCTGAACTTTAATCACTATGACAATAAAATCACAAAATCATTTTGAGCTACATAAAAGTAAATTGTATTTCACCCACTATAACAGTATACAAATATTTTTTTGTCACGTTATAGTTTAACTTTACATATTATAACAGTAAAGTCACAATATTTTACTAGTAAAATCACCTTGATGGGTAGATTTTGTCGTTAAAGAGGTTAAAATTTAGTGATTCTATTATTATGAGGATCCAATCTTCCTTTCAATTGCTTGCTTAACGACTATACTGTTATAGTGGATAAAGTTAAAGACGTAAAAGTAACGAAAATAAAGAATGGGAACTTTACAGTTTGATTTTCAGGGTCATATTTTGTTGGTGAAATGCTAACAACAAGATCATCTTGGGCAACTCCTTCAAGAAGGTGAGATTTCTCACTTGCATCAAAATCCTTATTTGGTTTCTTTAAGGCATCTTCCTCAGCTGCTTTTAGTGCTTTAAATTTCACAGATGAGCTTCTTATTAGGTGATATGTGTAAGTCCATATGTAGAAACCGCCAACCTTCAAAATCAAGAAAATTAATGGTTATAGAATTAGAAATAACTGATTTACAGACCATAAATGCATGAATTTTACGTATTGTCATAAAACTTTATTCATCGTAACAGTACAATTATAATACTATTTCTTGTCATATTAAAATAAATAAATAAATATTAAAGTTATAAAACTCTTTTTATTATCACATTAAAATAATTGACATATATAGTTTAGTTACATTAGTGTCACAAAAAGATAGTTGAATGACTTTACTGTTATATTGGATAAAGTTTAAAATTTAGTTTCTTTAATATGATAAAAGAATTATTTTGGTTAGAAAAATAAAGTGACCAAACGTGAAATTAATAATCCAAGAAAAAAAAGTCTATTATAAGAACTTACTGCCATAGAGAAAGAGGCATAAGAGAGACCAACAGAAGCACAAATTCCATGATCACCAAACGGGCTACCTTTCTCCTTACAAATTGCTGGAATTACTATCAAAAGAAGGTTTCCCAAATTACCTGTTTGAAAATAATAAATTATTAGATGAGAAACTGGTAAAATATAAAGGTAAATGGTATAAGAAAGAGCTAGAACACTACTAAAAAAAGCATTAGCGATGGACAAATTTTGTAGCTAAACAAAAAAAATCCATTGTTAATCCTATTTAACGTTAGATTATCAAGAAATTCCGTTAGCTACAAGCGATTTAGCAACTGATTAGGGACGAAGTTCGTAACTAATTCTTTTGCGGGGAAGAAGTTGCCAATAAATTGACAAATGTGTACCTGCTGAGCATGTAGCAATAATGAGTCCCTCTAAATGTAGCTCTGGCTTCAGTATTTTCACAACTAACCATCCAAGAATTCCTCCAACTAGAAATGTTAGCCCTATATTAATGGGCATAAACCACCTGACACACAATAATTAATTAAGAACTTTAGTGTATTAACATCAAACCTTGCTTTTTGACTAGTCTTAAACATGATCACCAAAGGAATAATATTAATATTGAATTAAAAGTTCAAATTTGTTAGTACGTACCATGAGATAATGTCGTCCAAGGTGACAGTCTTTGCCAAACTTGCAAACATTAACGAAGGCGTAAATATCACGAACACTATCTACATCGAGACATATAAAATACAGTCATACCTCTTTATAACAGCTACCCTTTATAATAGTATTTCACTATAATGGTCAAGTTTTCTTTGGAACTAATTTTCATATTATATTATAATATATGTTCTCTACAACAACACTGCACAATAACATCCAAAAATATGGGAACAGATGAGACTGTTATAGAGATGTTTGAATGTATATAAACTTAAGAAATTGATGATATAGTAAAGTAAGTAGTAAATAGGAAGCCAATGCATATACATATTCCCAAAATAAATATAAAAGAAAATTAATACTTAGAAAATAAAGAAAATTCTTACTTTATTAAGAGATCTTCGGGCATCAGAGTGAAGAAGCTTGAGATAATCAGTGGCCATTAAAGCACCTAAAATACTTATGAGGAGTACTTGCAATATTGGCATGGATGCCACCTCAAATAATGTCCAAAACCCCATCTTTATTCTTGATATTCTTTTCTCTAATTAAATCTCAACAAAATTAATTGTATTTAAAAAGAGCTGTAACTCCTTTTTGCACAATTTGATACTACTTGTAAACTCTAGTAGATTGTCTCAAAACATCCTGAAAGAGCCAGTAACAAGAAAAACCAAGACAAAGTGAGTTCATATATGGAATAGCAAAAACTCAAAATTAAAGAAGAAAAATAGAAAATCAGCAGATTCAAAATGAGTGTGATCAACGATTATCAGATGTATACATCTTAATTTTCTCTTTTTATATGTATACATAGTTCAAGTAAGAAAAAAAATTCAGTTGAATTCATAAAATTCGTCATAGATCCGCCTATATGTGCCAAGAAGATATACGTAGAACTCTCGTTTCGTCTGCAATAAGATCCTTTTCGTAGGTGCATATATATAAAAGCAAATTCAAATTTATTAGTAGCAGTTTTGTGTGTAATTTTTGTTTGTAGTGATTAATGTATATTTATATATATTGGGCTGATGTAAATATTTTTGGCCGAAAACTCATAAATTCTACCTTCTATCTACTCAGTAACAATTAATACAGTACTAGAAGTCACAACAGCAGTTGGAACCAATAATGAAGGTGAGGGTCATACTTGTAGTTCATAATGATATAAATGTCATACCTGTCTATTTCACGCACTAGAGTCTATACCAACCAACTTTCTTACTACAATATTGTTTTGCTTTATCTCTGAGCGGTTGCTCAGTCGGTAAAAACACATTTATCCATAATCGTTAATTTCTGGATTCAAATTACGCTGGAAAAAAAATATAAAAATACTATAAATCTTCTTAATTAGGAAGATGTTAAAAAGAAAAAAGAAAAAAAGATATCGCATGTGCAGAAGTTCGCTTTTCAAAACTTATTTTATTGGTGATTTAGTTTGGAAATCATCCGTTTTTCTGAAATTATTTTATTTGACCGAGTATTTGAAAGTTGAAGATCTGATTTCTGCTTTATATAAGTTCTTATATTAAGAAAAGATTTGTTAATGAAACTTATTATTAGGAATTTCTTGGGCCGATGTTCTATCGGAAACAACTTCTCTAACCTTATAAGGTAGGGATAAGATCTGCGTATACACTATTCTCTCCAAATTCTATTTATGGGATTGCACTGGGTATATTATTGTTGTTACTTTTCAAACACATTTTTAACTTAAAAATACCAAAATATTAACCTACCAGTACCAATTTCATGCCTTAGCTGTCAGATACAACAAGAAACTAATAGTGTGAAGAAATTCAATAAATTTGTGACCTTAATCAGAGCACTAAAGCCCAGCCTCTCCTAAAACAAAAGAGTTAACCAACAACAACAACAACAAAAAATAACATAAATATTTTAGCATTAAATTCATTATACTATTAAAATTATGGGTTGAGATTTATTATTTACTAAAATTTCAATAGGTTTTTACATATATTCTATACTCCTTGTCGAAAGTTATAAATTCAGATGAACTCATAGTCTGCCCTAAGCCAATCACACAAGCTAAGAAGTTTCCACGAACTCATAGTCCTGGCTTTGGTGATAGTTATCACTATAACTTATCTCGCTGGATGTAACCTAATGGACAATGAAGTGATTGGAAGATTACAAGGTCGACCTCGATTTCTTTTCATTTCTCAAACTCAAAACTTCAATGGACAGAGTTACCTAACAGCTGTTATGGTGTCCCAATTTATAAAAAAAAAGCACAAAAAGATCACCCAAAAGAAGGAAAACTTGTAGAAGAAATGAAATTAATGGTAATGAAACTTGACAGCAAGATTCAAGATCATAGAAGATATTTGCCTTTTCCGGAAGTTATGCGATTAATTACAACAAAACAAAGTGAACTTAAGTCAAACATTTTTATAGCAAAATGTCATTAATTTAGTATTTCTATTCTAAAATTAATCTAGTTCATGTGCGGTCAACCAAGTTAATCTCAAAGAAGACATTAAAAAAACAAACATAATTAGTACGTATATTGACAACTCATTTTCATGTGCAAGAGCACTCATTAGGGAAAAAAAAAGGAATGAAAAACAAGTTATAAAGCTAAGTAGAACTTAAGTGTATATGTATGTATGTATGTATGTATGTATATATATATATATATATATATATATATATAAATTGATATATTTCATTATGAATGAATTTTAATCCATAACAGCAGATTATTTTATTTTAATTAAATTATCTATATATTTTTATCATAAAAATTCACATGGAATCGCTTCATAAGTAATCTAAAATCTGGTTGAGTAAACACTTTTATATTGTTTGTGCCTGAAACTTAAACTTATATTAGGTGTCTATTATATCTGCTTCTTTTTCATGCATATAACCATTGCTAGAGAAGACTGATAAATCAACAGTGAATTAATACTTAAGAAAATCACAAACATGAAATTAATAATAAATGAATAATTAAGAGAGAACGAAATCCATTATTCTTAATTCAGAAATAAGTCAGCACTGCAATCTCATTCATAAAAACTTCTTAATTACAGCAAAAAGATAAGTCCAATGCATCAGAATTCGTCGTAATTTCACACAATTCACACAATCAACCAACCCAAAAAAACAAAAGAAAATACAAAGGTAGAAGGAGACTAATTGAATACAAAAATTTAACACAGAGGCATTGGCAAGAGAATTAACATAAAAAATAAATAAATGAAAGAAAGGTGGCAAAGGAGGAAAACCTGGAATTAAGCCTGGGTTTGATGCTGAGGCGGAGTTATAGTTTTTCCCAAAACTTATATTTGTATTAAAAATCCTACTTTTATCAATTTAAAATATTAAAATTTAGAACTTATAAACTCAAAATATAAAATTAAATCCCACTCAGAGAAAGAATAGAGTGAGACTCCAAAAGGTGGGAGAGAAATATTATTGCCAACTCTAGTCTGACCTTAAATAGGCGTGGTGTTAGCGTCCTGATATACTACGTTTTGCATCTGCAATTTTTTTATTTTTTTATTTTTTCAGAATGGGAGAGTGCAATAATATTTTTAACATAAAAAGCCTACTAATTAGTAGTTGTGCAATAGTGATGGAAATATATATACTTTTTTTTACATATAAGCCGACTAATCAGTAGTCGCGTATTAGTAGTGGGATTTGGAAAAATGCAAATATGATATTGAGAATCTTTTATATTAAGGTTTGTCGTATTAAATAAAGACCGTAAAGTAAAGACAAGTATATAGAGAAACTGATATATTCATCTTGTCAAAAGGTGAAGTTGGCAAAGATTTAGTGAATAAATCTGCCGGATTGTCAATTGAACGGATTTGTTGCACATCAATGTCACCATTTTTCTGAAGATCGTGTGTGTAGAATAATTTTGGTGAAATATATTTTGTTCTAGCTCCTTTTATAAATGTTCCTCTTAATTGGGCTATGCATGCATTATTGTCTTCGTATAAAATTGTGGGTCTTTTCTCACATTCCAAACCACATTTTTCTCGAATATAATGAATTATTGATCTCAACCATACGCATTCCCTACTTGGTTCATGAATAGCTATTATCTCAGCATGATTTGAAGAAGTAGCAACAATAGATTGCTTTGTGGAGCGCCATGATATGACAGTACCTCCACATGTAAATATGTATTCGGTTTGAGATCTAGCTTTAGGGGGATCAGATAAATAACCTGCATCTGCATAACCAACAAGGTCTGCACTATCTTTGTTAGCATAAAATAAACTCATATCAAGAGTTCCCTTTAAATATCGCAATATATGATTAATCACGTTCCAATGTCTTTGTGTATGAGAAGAACTATATCTTGCTAGTAAATTAATAAAAAATGCTATGTCAGACCTTGTAGCATTAGCAAGATACATTAGTGCACAAATTGCACTGAGATAGGGTACTTCGGGATCAAGGAGTTCCTCATCCTCTTCTGGAAGTCGGAACAAATTCTTATTCACTTCAAGTGATCGAACAACCATTAGTGTACTCAATGGGTGTGCTTTGTCCATGTAAAAGCGTTTTAAGACCCTTTCTGTATAGGTAGATTGATGGATAAAGATCCTGTCTGCTAAACGTTCAATTTGTAGACCAAGTCAAAGTTTTGTCTTTCCAAGATCTTTCATCTCAAATTCGTTCTTAAGATATTCAATTGCCTTTTGGAGCTCTTTTGGAGTTCCAACAAGATTTATTTCATCAACATAAACAACAAGTATAACAAATTCGGATGTCATTTTCTTTATAAAAATACATGGACAAATAACATCATTTATATAACCCTCTTTCAGCAAATATTCACTGAGGCGATTATACCACATGCGCCTAGATTGCTTTAAACCGTACAAAGATCTTTGTAATCTGATTGAGTACATTTTCCGAGATTTTGAATATGCTTCAGGCATTATAAATCCTTCAGGGATTTTCATGTAAATTTCATTATCAAGTGACCAGTACAGATAAGCTGTAACCACATCCATTAGATGTATTTCAAGCTTTTCACGTAAGGTTAAACTGATGAGATATCGAAATATTATGGCACCCATAACGGGTGAATATGTTTCTTCATAATCGACTCCAGGTCGTTGTGAGAATCCTTGTGTGACAAGGCGAGCCTTGTATCTTTCAACTTCATTTTTGTCATTCCTTTTTCGCACAAAAAACCATTTATGACCAACTGGTTTTATACCTATAGGTGTTTGGACTACTGGTCCAAAGACCTCTCTTTTAGTAAGTGCGTTCAATTCTGATTGAATTGCCCCTTGCCATTTTGGCCAATCAGATCTTTGTCGACATTCTTCGACAGATCGGGGTTCAAAATCCTCACTATCTTCCATAATGCTAAGTGCAACATTATATGCAAAAATATTATCCACCACTATTTCAGATCGATTTAAATTAATCTCATCACCAGTAGAACTTATTAAAAGTTTCTCGCTCACTTGAGTCTTGGGTTCATTGATTTTTTCAGGAATCTCAGAACTAATCAGATCTTAGGTCTCTTCAGGAGATCCCTTCATAGTGTCGTTATCATTTGTCGATTTTCTTTTTCGAGGATTTCGATCCTTAGAACCCAAAGACCTACCACGCTCCAGGCGTGCTTTAGGTTCACTAGCTCTCATGCTAGTAGATGGTCCTGCTGGGACATCAATTCGGATAGGCACATTCTCTACAGGGATATGTAACTTAGTTATCCTATTCAAATCAGTAAATGCGTCTGGTATTTGATTTGCTATATTTTGTAAATGGATGCTCTTCTGGACCTCTTGATTACATATAGGGGTACGTGGATCAAAATAAGATAACGACGAAACTTTTCACACAATTTCTCTTTTGATTTCCTTTTTCTCTCCTCCTAATTATGGGAAATTTATTTCATCAAACCGACAATCTGCAAATCGAGCAGTAAATAAATCTCTCTTCAATGGTTCAAGATAGCGAATAATAGAGGGTGATTCAAACCCAACATATATTCTTAACCTTCTCTGTGGGCACATCTTACTGCGTTGTGGTGGTGCTACTGACACATATACAACACATCCAAAAATTCATAGATGGGCAATATCTGGTTTATGACCAAAAACTAATTATAACGGAGAATATTTATTATAATGTATCGGTCTAAGACGGATAAGTGATACTGCATGCAAGATAGCATGGCCCCAAACAGTAGTGGGCAATTTTATTTTCATAAGTAGTGGTCTTATTATCAATTGCAGGCGTTTAATAAAGGACTCTGCAAGGCCATTTTGAGTATAAACATAAGCTACAAGATGTTCAACTTTTATCCCAACTGATAGACAATAATCATCAAAAGTTTGAGATGAGAATTCTCCGGCATTATCAAGGAGAATAGTCTTTATAGGATAATCTCAGAATTGTACCCTTAATCGAATTATTTGGGATATTAGCTTTGCAAACGCCAGGTTGCGAGATGATAGTAGGCACACATGAGACCATCTTGAAGATGCATCTATTAGGACCATAAAATATCTAAATAATTCACTTGGTGGGTGAATAAGTCCACATATATTCTCATGTATACGCTCTAAAAAGGCAGGGTCTTCAATGCCAACCTTTATTGGTGATGGTCTAGTGATCATAACAAGCATCACAAGAAAATTCATTATTTGTAAGAATCTTCAGGCTTTTTAATAGATGTCCACTCGAATTTTCAGGAATTCGTCTCATCATTATTGATCTGGGATGGCCCAAACGGCCATGCCAAAGCAGAAAATAATTTGAATCAGTAAACTTCTGGTTTACGATAGAGTGTGCTTCAACTGTACTAATCTTTGAATAGTATAAACCAGAAGATAGAGTTGGTAACTTTTCTACAATGCACTTCTGGCCAGAAATATTCTTTGTAATACAAAGATACTCCATACTCATTTCATCTATCATCTCAATATGATACCCATTTCGGCGGATATCTATAAAACTCAACAAGTTTCTTCGGGACTTAGAGGAGAATAATGCATTGTCTATAATAAGTTTTGTTCCCTTAGACATAAATATAGTGACTCTTCCGGAGCCTTCAATCAAACTTATATTACCAGAAATTGTTGAAACATTTATTTTTTCCTTATGCAAATAAGAAAAATATTTTTGATTTTTTAATATGGCATGAGTTGTTCCATTATCAATTACACAAATATCTTCATGATTGGTCTTTGATCCAAACATAATTTGAGGAATATCCATATTCTTCAAAATGACATAAACAAAATAAATATGATAGTAAACATAATTATCAAAGCATAACTTTTAATTATATACAACAATTACATAACCATACTATCTATTACAAACAACAAAAATTAAAATATTTACATTTCTACAGATTCATCACCGATCACATGACTTGTTTCTCCTTCCGGGAGTGTAAAGTAATCAGATACATCCAAATGCATGAAGTCTAAATTATCTTCAGAAATAAAATTTGTTTCAGCATTTTTCTCCGTCTTCTTCAGGGAGGCTTGATACAGCTCAACCAGGTGCTTTGGCGTATGACAGGTACGTGACCAATGCCTTTTTCCTCCACATCTATAACATGCATTTTTTGTCTTTGCTGTTTGCACCGCTTCATGCTTTTGTTCTTTTCTTTTCCACTGCTGGTGGTGAGGAGGGTTCTTTGGTGCATTATTATTACCATGATTAGAGTTTCTTCTCCGACCATGGCCATGACAACGACTGGAGCTACGTCATCTTCCACGCTTAGCTTGGTGGAAGTTCGTCTCATTCACTTCAGGGAATGGACAAGAACCAATATGTCGACTTTTATGGTTTTTCATTAATAGCCCATTATGTTGCTCGGCTACAAGAAGATAGAGATAGGTTCAAAATACTTTTTGAATCTCATCTCTCGATATTGCTGCTGCAGGAGCATATTCGAGGCATGAAAAGTGGTGAAAGTTTTTCCAACATATCATGATCAGTAATATTATCACCACATAATTTCAATTGGGAAATAATTCTGAACATAACAGAATTATACTCACTGATAAATTTAAAATCTTGTAGCCTTAGATGAGTCCAATCATAACGTGTCTGTGGAAGAATGACCATCTTCAGGTGGTCATATCTATCTTTCAAATTATTCCACAGTATGACTGGATCTTTAATAGTGAGATATTTCATTTTCAAGCCTTTATCAAGGTGATGGCATAGGAATATCATTGCTTTGGCACGGTCTTGATTTGATGCTTGATTTTTGTCCATGATGGTGTCTGCCAGACCCATCGCATCAAGATGAATTTCAGCATCAAGCACCCAAGACATGTAACTTTTGCGTGATATATCCAGGGCTACAAACTCAAGTTTAGAAAGATTTGACATTATTTAGAAAAAGAAAGTTCGTACCTCTAATACTTTCAAAGTATTTGCTCGAGATGGCAGAGTCTCGTGCTGATAACGTGTTATAAAATAAAAACTGTAAAGTAAAGACAAGTATAGAGAGAAACTGATATATTATTCAATTTCAAACTGATGTACATAATGAACTGAAAACTCCTCTATTTATAAAAGAAAGGAAGCTGCTGTGTAAGCTGCTACTGCAAGCTGCTTGTAAGCTGCTAAAGCAAGCTGCTTATAAAATGATATTGTACCAGATATAGATAATCTTCTACTGGTGGTAATATTTATCCATAACGGAGTACCGAAAGGATAAGTTTCTTCAGGAGCCTTATTTCCAATAAAGTACTATATAGATAAACATATTTACGGCGGAGTCCCATATGGATAAGCTTCTTCAGGAAACTTTTTTCTAACGGAGTACTAAATGAACATCAATAATATAATATATTTATAACAGGTTCAATATTTTATATATCTAGCAAAAAGATTATTTATTTTTATCATATTTGTACCGTATAATTTTTGGATGAAGCGATTCAATTGAGTTCTCTTCTATTTCTAGCTTTGCTGCGGGATAATAGACAGTTGCGGATCTAAGATTTTAAAGTCATGGGTGCTCGACGATAAAAATTCTCAAAGACGAGGAAAAAAAAATTAATAGTGAGTGCTAACTCAATATTTGTCTTAATTTTTTTTTATAATTGCCTATATAAATTTACTAAATCTGGTCAAAGATAATGGGTGTTTGAGCACCTATAAGTGATCATGTAGATCCACCACCGGTAATAGAAACCAAATGAAATCGACGATGATCCTATAATCCAACAAATATGGATTGCAGTGGAGTGGTAAACTCGTCTTCATCCATAATCGATGTCATGGATATATGAAGTCGCCTTTTTATTAGAGCATGCTTTATTCCCCAATATTAAAATTTTCGGCACGAATTCGAATTTAATCGGGCCTAAATAAGAATAGTGGAGAGAGAGAGAAACTAAAGAAAAATGATTGTATAACTCTGCTAGGCTGGACAATTATTGTGTCCATTGATGGCAACTAGCTAGGGAAAACCTTTGTGCCTTGAGAAACACCTAGAATTATTTGTACTTTTAATTTTTTTTTTTAAAAGACGAAGCTAACCTTCAAGAGCCAGTTAATTGCAAATGTTTGTGAAAAAAATTAGTGCAAATTATAATATGCACCTCCGTCATATGATTGAGTAGTAGTACTATATAAACAGTTATATTTTTGTATTACACTTTAATTCTCTATATTACTAGAATCCAAAATTCTATATTCTATTTCTACTTATATATAAGGGACAGTTGAGGAGCTTAGGGTCGGGCTGTGTGTTTGCATTGAATTTTACCTATCTCTATGTTATTTTGATTGGACCACTGTGTATTACTACTGTAGCCCTTTTAGTTATTTTTGGTTTGTGAAGACCAATTTGCCCACCTTTTGATATCTCATTACTTTATGTTTATGGCCTCCAAACGTGTCACTTTGCCTGCCAAGTCATCTCATTACTGTTGGCCCCACAAGAATGAGGTGTCTACTCATTGAAGTTTCACTTTGGAGAAATGACCCTTTTTATCTTTAGATTGTTGATAAACTTTCTTCCTCCCAATATAATGCAAGTAATATAATTAAGGGAAAATGATCAAATATAATCCCTCTATTTTGGTATATTATTTATATCTATTCTTTGTTATACTATGAGTTCAAATATACGTCTGCCGTAATACTTTGGGTTCAAATATATCTCTCATTTAAACGGAGGGACACGTGTCATCGTCTTATTGACTAATTTTAAATATCTCTTAATTAATTAAAAAGACACATACTCATTACACATACCCATTATCCATACCCGAAAAACAATTATATTTTTTTGTAAAAACTAAAATTATTTTTACTAAAAACTGAAAATAAACGAAAATATTTTTTTTTTTTAGTTTTTACAAAAAAAATACTTTAAAATACTGAATTTTTAATACAAAAATGCTTTAAATTACTCGAAAAGTAAATTTTAAAGCAATATTTTTGTAAAAACTGAAAAAATTAAAAAAATAAAAATATTTTTTTTTCCAGTTTTTACAAATAAATTGCTTTAGAAAATATTTTTCAGTTTTTTAAAGCATTTTTTTTTTGTAAAAACTGAAAAAAAATATTTTCGTTTTTTTTTTTTCAGTTTTTACAAAAAACAAAAATTGCTTTAGAAAATTGCTTTTCGGGTATGAGTAATGGGTATGAGTCTTTTTAATTAATTAGGAGATATTCAGAATTGACTAATAGGACGATGACACGTGTCCCTCCATTTAAATGAGAGGTATATTTGATCCCATAATATAACGGAGAGTAGATATGAACAATATACCAAAGTAGAGGGATATATTTGACCATTTTCCCTATAATTAACGATATCAACAAAAGGGAGAATAATATTACACAAATAAAATACTTAATATAATAACTTTAAAATATTGATCAATTGAACATTACGACTTGCGAACCTAATGGTTAAAATAAGCACTTTTTTGTATCGCTCATAATTGCAACCAAAAAATACTACATTTTTCATTAAAAATCATATAATGTTCTAAAATAACTTATTAATAGGAAAATATATATGCTTCTAAGTTTTGACAAGAGTAAGTTGTTTTAGTGGTGAGCACCCTCTATTTTCAACCAAGAGGTTGTGAGTTCGAGTCACCCCAAGAGCAAGTTGGGAAGTTCTTGAAGGGAGGGAGCTGAGGGTCTATCGAAAACAACCTCTCTATCCTAGGGTAGAGATACTGGGTTGTTGTTGTTGTATCACCATGATACCACTCACAAATTCATCCTACTTATTTAAGTAACTGCAAGTGTTATGTTTCTGGAATGATTTAAACATCCACGTGTACATATTTGTGGTTATGGAAGTCAACAATTTTAAGGGGAAAAACGAAAAGTCTTTTGAGAGTTCTAATTGATTATATGATTGAATAGTTCTTCTAAATGTCTAACTGTCTATACAAGAGTAAAGTGGTGCATACACCAAATTGAAATACTAAACAAAACCCGTTACTTTTACGATAATTTTCAAATCTCGCCAAGATTATAATTTAAATTCAAAAAGAGAGATATGCTCACTTAAAAAATAAAACTAAATTCTACATACTAGGTTAGTATATTCAAGAAGGCATAGAAATAATTTTTCATTTAGGAAATAAAAATTCTAAATCGCATACATGATTATTGCTTAAACATACTGTTTTTCTCTTGAATGTCATTTAGAATAGGTAGATATAAAAGTAAATACTCTTTTGGTCAGTACTTCCATTGTCAAATTTTACTAAGTTAGTTTAGGTAATTGCTTTTAATCAAACTCTTCATCTTTCGCTTGGGAAATTTAAGTACTATTAAGAAAATTATTGATATGAGTAATTTGTTTTATTCCGCTTATCATTTTTATTATTCAACATCATTAAATCGCATGCTTGATTACCTTTTTATTTTAAAAATGCAATTTAGTTATTATATAGGCAAGCTCATAACATAGTGCATACATTAGAAATTGATTTCGGCCTTCGTACGACTGATCGAGATGGGAACATAATGAACCAAAGAAAGTCTTCATAATACCGAGATGGGATTCGAAGAAGGCACAAACGAGCTTCGAGTTTCAGGACAAGTCGAATACCGAGCTCCAAGTCATTATCGAGCTCGAGTCCAAATCGAACTATGATGAGAAGCGGTGGAATCGATCTTAAGGGCCAAAGGCCAACCAATACCGGCCTATTACTGGGCCCCGAGTCAACATCGAGCTCAAACCCGCATCGAGCTCTAAAACTGGAAACCGACCAATACCGAGTCCGATCAAGATCGAGCTCGTAGACAAGAGCCGTTACAACCGCACTAAGGGAAAGAACCTCAGCGGGAATTAAGGAAAAATTGACTTATCATGGGTTCCCCACTATGTATTTTTAATTATATCTAAAGTAGGATCCCTCCACTATAAGAGGGATGACTATATTTCTGTAAAGGGGGAAGTTTTTGCATACATTATAACTCATATATCATATACTCCCATATTGAAGAATTATCCCTTTTCAGCTTCATAAGGTTGATTCATCTTGCTTAATCCATAAATCATCATCTTTTCAACTTTGCTTATTTTTTATCCTTACAGTCGATATTCGATATTCTTATTTACTCTTACGATTTATGTCAAGTTATACCACATTTTCTTAGAATTACGTACAAATTCAACTCTATCCATTTTTCGGTTAACACATAGATACTACAAAAATGAGAAAAATATAATGATATTAAGAAAAATTTAAAAGAAAGATAAAAATTGATAATATAGAGGTTAAAATAGGCATTTAAAAAATTAATTAAAAAATGAGGGGGAGAATGACAATTGCTCAATGTGGGGGTGGGGGTGGGGGTAGGGAGGTGGCGGAGTAGAAGGGGAGAAAAGCAAAGTTAAAAGGATGTAAATGATTTTCACCGAAAAGAAAAGAAGACTTTTGAAAGTTGTGTCTAAAATATTCCTAAGCTATTTTTGTGGTTATAAATTATCTCATTAAGAGTAAAAGAGAAATTTTATAATTAAATTATTTTAAATATAAAAAGACATCATTTTTAGGGCTATATTGGATTGCATGAAAGTTTAAACTATTATAAATTGAGAATTGCATTAAATTATTTTGAAGGAAAATAACTTTTTCCTCAGGATTTAGTTCAAATACTTTTTGTAGAACCTAAATTGTCTTTTTTTTTTCTTTTACCTAATCTCTACAATCGTATTTAATTTGCTCAGTAAGGATAAATTCAGTTGCCTTTACTATGGTAAACTTGAAAAACAAGTTGATAAGGCGTAGAATTTTCTTAAAGACACTATATGATGGCAACTTCGTATAATGACATATCATTATTCTTTATTACATGGCTAATATAAAAACATATGCTATAAGTAATTACTTAAAATAAATTAAATGCACCAAATTCGGGGTTTGAATATGTCACGCATTGCACTGGAGTTGGAAAGATGAGATGCAACAAATTAATTAAGACTAATAATGAATGAGATGAGTTGCCATGTGACTCACTCTTAGCTCAATATTCATCACCAGCAAAGACTGATTTTCACCTTTTGCATTTGGGATTTCAATTGGGTTAGTACCGACCAGTGTTTTAAAAGGCGTTTTCGGGATGAGTCCTAGGGCGAGACACACTAAAAACACCCCGAAGCGATGATGTGGGGCGAAAATCTCAAGAGGCGTACGCCCGCACGTTCGGGGAGTACGCCCGAGCATTCAAGTGATATTTTTTTTGTGAGGCGTAAGCCCTAGAGATTTTTTCAAATTAAAATAAATTTGTTGAATAAGTCGTTCATATAATACCAAAAATCTCAAAAGTGAGCTTGGTAATTACTCAAAAGTTTTAAAAAGGAACTGAAATGTATTAAATTTAAAAGTCAAGACCTTTTTTTATTGATTGAAGCCCTAATTTATGGTCTTTTCAAATTCTTTATCTTGTCCGCTAGTCTGCTGATATCTCCCAAAAAGCAACGAATATTTAATTTTTTTTACAAATACAATACCAGCAAGTTCAACTTCATTCTCCTTCATAGCAGCAAGTTCAAAATTCAAATTGCCGGTTAGTCATCCTTTTTGTTCCTCCATGTAAAAAACTTTATTCTTTAAACTCAAGTTATTTGTACTTGTAAGTACCGTATAATAAATTGTTTTGACTAATTTTTTTGTGGGGATGGAGCGCGCGCGTGCGCGCACACGCACACACACACACACACACACACACACACACACATATATATATATATATATATATATATATATATATATATATATATATATATATAGTATTCTTCAATTTTATGTAATTTTACCTGTTTATAAATATTTACTGTAATTATATTATTTTATAAAATATTAAAAATTAAATACCTAGGGGGCTTACGCCTCACCTTATGCTCACGCCTTTTAAAACACTGGTAGCAACTATGGGTAGATTCAGAAATTCGTTTACCTTCATATAATATTTGCACCGGATTAATGGTGTTGCTTAATTCCAAGTGTAAAGTTATGAGCCCGTTTGGCCATAAGAAATTTTTTACTTTTTTTCAAAAAAAAATTATTTTTTTTCGAAATCAGTGTTTGGCCATAAAATTTTCAAGTTTAACTTAAAGATGAATTTTGGAATTTTGTGTTTTCCAAAATTTTCACGCAGATCACTCACAAAAATTTTAAAACGGCCAAAAATTATATTCATGTCCAAACACAAATCTAATTTTCAAATATCATTTTTAATTGAAAATAAAATTTACTTTTTTCGAAATATTACAATTCTTATGTGCAAACGCCCACTAAATTTTCTGAATAGTATCAATATACTGTTAGTAGGGGTGTCAATGCTTCGGTTCGATCTGTTATTTTATAAATTTTGTACCATACCAATTGTTCGGTCATTCTATTATGTACAACCAAAATTAGACTTTTCGAAACCGTCCTAACCATATCGATTTCTCTTCGGTATTGGTACAGTTCGATTAATTTTCGTTTTTATTTAAAATGTCATGTAAAAGTCACTATAAGAAGTAGAATGCAGTAACGTACGTACTTTTATAGGACTTAGCAAAACTCTCTAGACATTTTTACATTTTAAAGGTGATAAATTAAGAAAATATGAAAGATAGCTAGAGTATAGGTCCGTCAATGTTCTACAACAGCGTAAAAAAACTAAGCAAATTAATACAAAGAAAATAAAAATCACACGAGTGGAAAGATATTAACCAAGCTGAGACTAGGACTCAAGAATAAAGTTTATAGAAGATTAAATATTTAAAAAGATAAATCTAAATCAAACGAAAGGAAACATAATACATTGTAGTTTGCTACTCATAATCGCTACAATAACTTGTGTCTTGCTAGTGAATATGCTGAAAATAATTTAGTTTTTATAGGAGTAGCATAATATATAGGTTTGAGAATTAGGATTTTGTATTTAATTACTTGTTGGCTTGTAACTATTTTCATAATTCCAAGACCCAAGAAAAATTTAATGCTTTATTATTTTTAAAATTAATATATAAATATAGTTTTAACATGTAAATTTATTTGGTACGATTCAGTATATTTTCGGTTTATTTTTATAAAATAAAAAATATATCCTAATTATCGGTATGATTATAGATTTACATAAAAATCTACGATTTTATTAAAAGAAACCTAACAATCGGTTCGGTACGATACGGTTAACGATCGGTTTAATCGATTAAATAATCATCGGCAAATATACATTTACACATTATTGCTCACATAGCTGTTGGGCCCGGGCTTAGCATGGGCATAACCGCACTAGTAGATGACAGTATGTACTGGTGCATTATATATAGGAGAGTCAAGCGTTTAATCTGAATGTGATGAGTGAATCTATAATTAAGTAAATCAAAATAAACTGTGGTGAAATAATTCAAAAGTACTCAAGTTGAAATTAAATGAAAACATCCGATGTACTATTCTTAAATAAAAAAAACATTTCCTAAGCCAAGTTTCAAAGCCTCTGAGTCAGCCATGCTTTTAATAGAATATATAGAATATTAGTTAATTATTTCATTTTGATTTATTTTATTTTACTTAGAGATACACTGTTATTTATTTCAAAGTGAAACATTGAATAAAACCCTATATAATGGGAAGCCTACACGCTGAGGAAAAAAAAAGGGAAGCCTACACAAAATAATAATTGTAGGATTTCTTTTATATATGAAGGTTTAAGTGGTTAACCTTAAATATGTGTATAACCCATTATTTTCTTTTCCTAAATAATCTTAAAAGATATTAAGCTGGAAAAACTAAAGATCAAAATTACAGCCTTTTTTTTATTCATTATAACTATTATCATATTATGTAAATATAACTATCGGATCCCATGTTACTAGCATTACTATGGAGAATATTATGTGTATCATTTCACGTGGAATATATATAATACTGTAATTCCACCTTCCAACATCTTCATTTATACCTCTCATTATTTTTATACTAATAGTTTCTCTCTTCTTCTTGTTTTTATCTCCTTCCAATAGAACTATTATAATTTGTTATAACTTCTACATGATGCGCAAACTAAGGAAAATCGCACTACATGTGCTATTACTTTATATACCGTACCATGATAACGAAATATAAAGTATTACAATTCATGTGGGTACGTATAATACAAAATTAATCCTATTTTCCACTATTTTATTTGTACCTAACATTTTACCAAAAGATTAATACACACTCACCTATCATGACTAGTGGAAGCCTCCCTCATGACACATGAATACATACAAAGAAAAAACATAGAGGACTTTGATTGATAATTCATATACAGTGACACGAAGTCAGAAGTATTACTAATGAGATTAAAATATAAAAAAAATAAACTCACGAAAAAACTAAGGAGTTGTATATAGTATATATACATAAAATTAAAAAAAATTTATCTAGATACACAATGTAATTTTTCGACGGAAGAGACGAAAACCAACGACACTAAAACAAATAATTTGTGAATTGGGTCCTAAGTCCCTATCATTATATAGAGACGATATGGTCACTAGCAATGTGACATTGGTACAATTGCAATTATGTCTTTGGTGACACTGATTAGTTATTATTGTAGCACATACACAAGATTTTGTATGGACGAAAGAGTATCAAACCTGAGTTGCATGTGGCTATATACACCTCCCCCGCAAGGAGACGACGAAAATCAATGACACTAAAACAAATAATTTTTGAATTCGGTCATAAGTCCCTATCATTATATAGAGACGATTTGGTCACTAGCAATGTGAAATTAGTACAATTGCAATTATGGCTTTGGTGACACTGATTAGTTATTATTGTAGCACATACACAAGATTTTGTATCGACATATTGTTATTATTTACTAGTTTGTACACGTGTTTGGATATGAGGTGGTTAAGTTTCTAAATTTTACTTATGCGCCAATTTTATACATTTATTTTGCCATTATTTACAAGCAGTGACAATTATTGTATATATATATATATATATATATATATATATATATATATACACACGATGTCTCTTGATCTGTTGATTCAACCTGATGTCAATACAATTTGGCCGCATGCTGACAAGTGGCATTTGAATATATTAAAAATCTTATTATAGCAAATTTAACATTACTGGAAAAAGAAGTTGCAAAATTCTAGTTTGGTTCAAAAGTATATTCGCAATTGAATGGCAACAAGCTCCACAGCATCATTTTTGAGAGAAGAGGTCAAAGAAGCTAAGTGACTCTCTAAAGTCGTCTTTTGTATTGGGTCAAGCCAGAGAATCTATTGCTTGTCTTTCAAGCCAGAGTAGATTAAGCAAACTAGATTAAGCAATAGAATAATTGCAAGCCGAGTAGTCAAGCCAGAGAGGGGATGCTTGTGTGTCAGCATATGCAAAATCGGGATTTGAGTTTACGAGTTCTAAATTTACCAGAAAATCTATTGCTTGTCTTAGTTACTGGATTTGCTATTTTTTTTTTTTTTACATATTTAATAAATTTTCTAGTACATCTATAACGTTTAAGAAAAACTGATTGGGTTTCACCGAACCCGCACCTGATAGGTTTGTTCCGCATTTATGTGTCATAGAAGTGGATCTAGGATTTGATGGTTACAAGTGCCACTGTATTTAATGTAAATCTACTATTAATCGAGAAAATTGAATTAGGGCGTACAATATGTCGGGTTCGCTCTGTTTTGAATTAATTTATTCAGTTTTATTTTGAATTAATTTTACAAAATATTTTATGCATAAATAATACGCTATAACCAAATTGAAAATATTTCATCCTTTATCGAAACCAAGAAAAAAATAACATTAGATGGATTAAAAATAAAAATAATTAAAATCATATTCATAGAAAAAGTTTGAAATCTAGAAAAAGAAAACAGTACAAATATATAATTTAACTAAATAATAAAAATAAGGTTGTACAAAGAGATAAAAAATAACGATGAATAAAATGAAAGAACTTAAGAAAAAGAGAAGAAAAGAAAGAATAAAAAGGAAAAAAAAAAGGGAAAACTACAAGTCCAAGAGGAAGGAGCAAACTCAATTGCAATTAGTTGGCCTTGACCATCATATGATTTTGGGTGCCACTCACACATACTATATTTTCGTGGAATACCAGAAAATATGGGAAGGTTTACTCGAGCGTCCGGGTGGCATACCATCCCTCTCCTCTATATAGATCTGCCCATATGTGTCACGTTAAATTGTTGTAACTATTGATAATCATAATTTAAAAATATTTGATGTTTGCGTTAGGTAGACTGGTTACATTACACTCTTTAGGGTGAGATTCTTTTTTCCAATTTGCATAAACACGAGATGATTTGTACAATGAAACTGTCATTTTTTTTTTTTTTTAACAATCATAGCTCCTGGGTGTTTCGATATCTTTAGATGAAATCTTTTAGCAGTATCATTAAAATTCATAACTCATGTTTCTATCCTGTTTTGGTAGCTGCAATTTTGCATTATTGATTCTAAATAATTCATACAAGCAGATCTTTAGAAATACCAGAAAGAAAAGAAATATCTTCGGGAAACGGAGAGATTTTGAAGAAGAGATTCTTTTTATAAAAGCATGCATGTGCATGAATAATTAATGCTGCAGTTTGATTGACAAAGGGAAGCTCCTATATTTTTAAAGTTATTTATGTCTGATAATACACTTTGAGTTAACGAGTATAGTTCGGTATATCAAATATCTCGCGTTCACGTAAGTTATTCTAAGGGTATATGAGGGTAACAAGTGTAGTTCGAAAAATGATGGTATCCTAAGGGAATATGATGTACTGCTGATTCCTATTTGACCTATAAAACACGTCGCTTATAAGACTGAATCTTTAAATTGTTTCACGATTTCCTGTTTAAATATAGCAAAGTATTGAAAATGGTTCTGTTTGATATAGACAGCCAATTATTGGAATAAGATGGGACCAATGAATTGATGAACCGATGACCCGGGAAGAAAGTTCACCAACACCCTCAATTATTATTATTATTATTATTATTATTATTATTATTATTATTATTATTATTATTATATACTTGAATGAGAAGACAACTAACCTTACTTACTTTCCTGTTCACCCCCTTATCCCCCTGGCCCATTTGTGTTGGGTGTGAAGATAAGAAAAACACTTGAATGAGAATACAAACAATATCGGATTTAGAGTAGATGATGTGATTTTCATCGCATCTATTACTATTTATTCGGGTATTATTATTACAGGTTTGGAAGAAACAAAAAAGGATACATATAAGTGTATAGGATAAAATTGGTTTAGATTAAATAATTGAACGATAGTGTGACGCGTGAAATCGAGGACAGGCAGAAGATAAATCGAACAATAAACAATACCGGAAACAATAACTGCAATTGGCATCGGATAGGCCCTGAAGGGAGCACAATCAACGCGAGCGGATTGAATGTTTGTCACCGGATGACATTCATCATTAAATGGGCAGTCGTTACAGAGAATATTTGCATTCATGGTCAGCCGTTACATATTCATCAATGGCCTCTTTATTGTCCTTTAAGAGGGGCTTGATCCTAGAGTCTTGTTTCTCTAGGTATAACTATAAATAGTAGCTTCAACAGCCATTGTAAACACATGAAATTCTTGACAAAACTTATGCTACATTCCATTCTTAAGCTAGATAAAATAACTTCACTTGCTGTTTTACATTGTTCTTATTTCTGTCTTCGGAGACATCACTCCCGAAACCAGGCTTGTCATTTCTTTCGATTTTAATTGCTACATCTTATTTTTAATCTTGCTTATGTATCATTTTTGGATCAAATCAGTTCACTTGTCTATAAATCACATAACAAATTCAATTGTATTATTTTACAGGTACACAATTTGGCGCCCACCGCGGGGCTTAGACAGTTGCATAATTGAGTTGATCCTTGCGTTTATTACTAACTTGTTTGATTCTTTGTTTCTTAGCAAAAAAATCAAAAATGGCAGCTAACGATGTAAACATCGCACACAACGTTGAGGGACATCAAAATCTGCCTTAACATGAGAATTTAATTAGTGACACCCGCAACGAGGGGGATGAGGCAACTCTGGTCGATGGCGGACGATACCCCCGACATGTATGGGAGCCAACTCCCGATGATGTGGAAAAGAAACACGTTGCGGAAACGGTAATAATCATAAGAGAGCAACAGAAAGTCATCATGGGCCACCTTTCAAGGCATGATCAGGTGATGACAGAATTGAAGTAAGCATTGTCTGGCGCTTCTAACAAAGCAAATGGAAGAGGTCTGATTCCTCCCGTCGCTCCTACAAATCAAATGGATCAAAGAGTTAATAATAACACCCCGAGGGGAAAGGTCTGTTTCGACGGTGCCGGGGGGACCGGTAGTGGATCTGGTAACAATAATAGTAATGATCCATTCAAAACTGAGCTCATGAGATTTATGAGAGAAATGAATGAGCGGATGAATCATAACGCGAAGGAATTTTACGCCCGAATAGATCAGATCCAGGCGCATCGCCAGTTTTGAAGGGTCCGGATTCGAAAAAGTATACTAAGTTGCCATTCAAATCGAGCGTAACACCGGAGTTAATTCCGAAAAGGTTTAAGATGCCGGACATACCAAAGTACTGTAACGACCCGACTTGTCATTTTAAGAATTTACGCTCTGTTCAGTGACATAAGGTCTCGAGCAGCTTCGCAATATATATTATGACATGCGGGTGTGGTCGTGTTTGATTTACTGAAGATTCAGATATAAATTAACAGAACAATCCTTAATTTGAAGCTTAAATAAAAAGAGTTGACTTTTGAGCAAATGACTCCGGAATGGAATTTTGATGATGTCAATAGCTCCGTATGGTGATTTTGGACTTAGGAGCGTGTACGGAAAATTATTTGGAGGTCCGTAGTGGAATTAAGCTTGAAATGGCGAAAGTTGAATTTTTGGAAAGTTTGACCGGAGAATTGACTTTTGAGCAAACGACCCCGGAATAGAATTTCGAGGATAGAAATAGCTTCATATAATGATTTCGGACTTAGGCGTGTGTTCGGATTTGAATTTGAAAGTCCGTAGGACAATTCGACACATTTTGGCGAAAGTTGGAAAATATAAGATTTTGAAAAAGTCCGATCGAATGGTGAATTTTTGATAACGAGGTCGAATTTCGATTCCGGATTATAAAATAAAATGTGGGAACGAGGTGCCGTGAGTAAATAATAAGGATATTTGGCACGTAAATTGTCCATGCAGTTATGATAATGTGGGCACGAGGTGCTGTGATGAAATGATAATGATAATTGGCACGTGATTTGTCCGTGCAATTATGATATGAAATGAGGGCACAAGGTGCCAGGAAAATATGATGATTTAATTATGGGCACGATGTGCCGTGAAAATATGAAAATAGGCTGAGACCCGTGTTTATGAAAAATATGAAAATGGGCTGAGACCCGTATTTCTTTTATGATTATGAAATGAGGTGTCACATGGTGACTTTTTAATTGAAATAATTATATTCAAAATATTTATTTGGAAGGATTTTTATTCAAAAAGAATTATATGAAATAATTGTATTTGAAAGATATTTATTTCAGAAAATTATATTTGAAAAGATTTATTGAAAGAATTATATTTGAAAAGTAATTATTTGAGAAAATTATATCTGAAGGAGAGTTATTTGGAGGAATTATATGTAAAAGACATTTATTTGAAGAGCTGGATTTAATTGGGTGTAATTGTATTTATTAATTGTTGAGTGATATTAATGATATTCTTGTTGTCTGTTGTGCATATCACCGGTTGTTTTATCCAGCCCTTATTGTTATTGCTTCCTATTATTCTGTATATTATATTGCACAGGTTATTAGACTAGTGAGTGTCTTGACTGTACCTCGTCTCTACTCCACTGAGGTTAGTCTTGATACTTACTGGGTACCGACCGTGGTGTACTCATACTACACTTCTGCATATTTTTGTGCAGAGTCAGGTATTGGAGATATCAGACTTGAGCAGAGTTAAAGCGGGATCGTAAGGATTCAAGGTAGAGCTGCTTGGTCGTCGCAGTTCCTTGGAGTTTTTTCATTTCATTGTGCTGTTAATTTGTAATCAAGCAATATTGTATATTCGATCCTCGTGATCATTCCATGTATTCAGTTAGAGTTCGTGACTTAGTACTACCAGTCTTGGGAGGTTGTATATTCATATTTATTCCGTTGTTAGTTTTAGTTACTTATTTAATTAAAAAAAATGGCTTCAAAATGTAATTGAAATTGGCTTACCTAGTCTTAGAGACTAGGTGCCATCACGACGCCTGTGGTGGGATTTTGGGTCGTGACAAGTACGATGAGACTTCGGATCCTCAGGAGCATATCACAACCTATACAACATCGGTGAAAGGGAATGATTCAGCTCAACATGAGATCAAGTCGGTTCTGCTAAAACAGTTTAGAGAGACCTTCACGATGGGGGCCTTGATAGGGTATTCACTCTTACCCGAGCATTCAATGAATTATTTTGAAATGCTCACATATTCGTTCATTAGGGACTTTTCCGGGCCGAAAAGATCCAAGCTAGGAAGGCGTACATATTTACGATCGCACAAGGTGAGTCCGAATTGCTGTGGGAATTTGTGATTTCAGAAAGAGATGATGCTGCTACCTGCCGTACTAGATGAGTGGGAAGTAGAGGCATTCACAAAGGGTTTGAATCTGAGGAGCTTAGACGCCTCCCGAAAGCTGAAGGAAAGCCTGCTCGAGTTCCAAGCGACTACATGGGCGGATGTTCATGACCGCTATGAGTTGAAAATAAGGATAGAAGAAGATCAACTCGAGTTTCCGATATCAACAAAGGGGACCGAGGAAAGAACTAGGATAAGTTTAAAGGTGATTTTGATACATATCGATGATCTTCTAAGGGCCTCTTCGTGCCATACGAGAGAAGCTAAGGACGCAACACCAAAGGGTTCTGGTCCTCGGATATGTTCGTTCCCGACAAAAAAACTGATCGTGGCCGGAAAAAAAGATCGTTGCAAGAAAAAGAGGTACTGGGGACTCAGAATTCCTCATATCCCAGGCTGTCAGATTATAATTTTAACATAAGCAAAGTGGAGGTGGTATCAACGATGAAGAATATCAAAGAGGCACGGTTCCCGAAGCTAATCACATCCTATCCCAGCCGGAGGGATCCTAACTTATGATGCGAATATCATAAGACTCACGACCACAGAAATGGGGACTGTCAGTATCTCCGTGAAGAGGTGGCGATGTTGTTGAAGAACGACCATCTTAGGGAATTCTTGAGCGAACGGGCCAAGAACAATTACGGCCATGTCTGGGATAATGCGGAACCTTCAAATATAACAGAAGATCCTCCCCGGTTGACTATCAACAAGATTTTTGGAGGGAATGAAATCAACGGTGTAACCTTCTCTGTGACCAAGAAGACGAAGGTGTCAGTGACTCACAACAAAAGACTTCGGGAGGTTGCCGAAGATGATATCACCTCCACGGAAGAAGACGCTGACGGACTTCTCCTTCCACATAATGATGTTTTGGTAATCTCTCTCAATGTCTTAGATTTTAATATTAAGCGTGTTTTGGTTGACCCAAAAAGCTCAACCAACATCATTCAATGGAGAGTACTGGAGCAAGCGAAGTTAATCAAAAGCATGATTCTGGCAATAAAGCTCATCGCCGGGTTCAACTTGGCGAGTATGACAACTGAAGGGAGATCCTACTACCCTCTAACGTCGAAGGGGTCACCAAGACCACCTTATTTGAAGTGGTGGATGGCAACATGGGCTATAACATAATTCTTGGAAGGTCATGGTTACATGAGATGGAGGCCGTACCATCAACATATCACCAACTATTGAAATTTCTGACCCTAGAAGGAATCAAGTAGATAAGAGGAGATCAAACGACACCAAGAGAAATGAACAAAATATCAATCTCCAATCGTAAAATAAAGGAGCCCAGCAAATAGCAATTATAGGAACCAACACCTGCTCATGTGCCAAGTGAAGATGATAAACGTATGGAGTTATCGGAACCCCACCAGGTACCGAGATACTTTCAGGTACCGTAAGAGAAAAATGCAACCAAATCCACAATAGAAGAACTCGAGCAAGTGGCTTTGTTCGAATAATTCTTGGAAAGGAATTTCACTTTGGAACAGGACTTAATACCGAACTCAGGTCAGGATTTATTTATTTTCTTAAAGCTAACGTTGACTGTTTTGCATGGTCGCACTCGAATATGATAGGTATACCACTAGAGGTGGTCGTGCACAAGATAAGCCTAGACCCGAGCTTCCCTCTGGTAAGGCAAAAGAAACACGCAATAGCCGAGGTCAGAAATAGGTTTGTTAAGGAAGAGGCAACTCGTCTACTTGACATCGGTTTGATCCGGGAGTTAAAGTATCACAAATGGTTAGCTAATATATTTGTGGTTCCGAAATAGAATAACAAGTTTCGAATGTGCATAAATTATGAAGACTTGAATAAGGCGTGCCCTAAAGAATCGTTCCCATTGCCAAACATTGATCAATTGATTGATACAACAGCCAGGCAGGAGTTAATGAGTTTCCTCGATGCCTATTCCGGGTATAATCAAATCAAGATTAACCCAGAAGATCGGAAAAAACTTCGTTCATAATGAACTTTGGCACATATTGTTATAATATGATGCCCTCCGGGATTAAAAACACCGGAGCCAGTTATCATAGGCTCGTGCAAAAGATGTTCGAGAAGCAAATAGGTAAAACAATGGAAGTGTATATAGATAACGTGTTGGTCAAGTCTTTGAATGTAGGTGATCATTTAAAGCACCTCTAAGAAACCTTTGATATATTGAGGAAGCACAACATAAAGCTCAACCCAGAAAAATATGCGTTCGGGGTTGGCTCCGGTAAGTTGTTGGATTTTTTGGTCACATAGAGAGGGATTGAGGTAAATTTCGATAAAATCAAAGCCATCGAGGACATGCCGAACCAGCTAACAAGTGTAAAAGAAGTAAAGAGGCTCACCAGAAGACTGGACGCTTTAAGAAGGTTCATTTCTCGATCCTCGAAAAAATTTCATCACTTCTTCTCACTTATGAAGAAGTGAAGATGAAGAGCAATTTTGAATGGACTATAGAATGTCACCATGCCTTGAAAGACCTGAAACATTATCTATCAAGACCCCCCGATATTATCAAAATCGGGGGCAGGTGAACAACTACTGATATATCTAGCGGTCTCGAAAGTAGCGATAAGTGTCGTTTTAGTCTGAGAAGATGAAGATATGCAATTTTCTTTCTATTATCTTAGTACAATTTTGTCAGGAGAAGAGACTCGCTATCTACACCTCGAAAAGTTGGCCTTAGCTCTCGTAGTCGCCTCTCAAAAGCTTAGTCCTTATTTTCAGTGCCACTTGATAGCCGTTGTGAGTTGTGACAACTTTATCCTTGTGGAATGTTCTTCACAAGCCTGAGTTGTCAGGCCGGTTGGCCAAGTGGACTATTGAAATTAGTGAATTCAATATTGAATACAAGCGTAGGACTGCATTCAAATCACAAGTTTTAGTCGACTTTGTTACTGATTTCAGTCCCGGGTTATTGCCCCTGGCTGCTAAAAAAGTGTTGCTGGTGTCGGAAATGACATCTGGAGTTTGGACCTTGCTCACGGACTGGGCTTCCAAAAGGTCCGAGCTCTGGGTGGTCCTAATAACGTCCTCGGGGAAAACCCTGAGGCAAACCATTAAAATTATTCCTTAACTAACAATGAAGTCGAGTATGAGGCTTTGGTTGCAGGACTCGAATTAGCCCGAGGACTTGGCTCCGAGGTCCTAAAAATCAAATATGATTTCCGACTGGTAGTAAGCTAGATGTACTGGATTTTCGTCGCAAAGAAGGAATGCATGCAACATTATATGATTAAGGTTCAAAGATTACTCGCACGATTCAGGGAGTTATCGATCACACACATTACGAAGAGAACGTAGAAGCATATGCATTGGCCAATTTGGGGGTCATCCACAGAGATGAAAAGATCTGACTCTGACATTGTCGTTCAACTTATGCATTCATTACTAGATGTGTATGGCTATTGTGAAGTAAATACAACCAACATAGTCTGGGACTGGAGTAATGAGTTCATCGAGTATATTTGGCATGGCAAGATTCCCAAAGACCCGAAGGCATCTCGGGAACTATGCACTAAAGTGGCTCGCTATTGCCTCATGGGGGACAATTATATAGGAGATCATACCAAGGCCCGTTGGCCCGATGTTTAGGAGCCTCGGAGGCGGACTATGTGATGAGAGAGGTCCATGAAGGAATTTTCGAGAACCATTCAAGTGCATATTCGTTGGAACTAAACCTAGTTAGGGCAGAATAGAACTGGCCCAAGATGGAGCAAGACGTAAAGGCGTTTGTTCATAAGTGCGTCAAGTGTCAACGCCATGCACAGTTGGTGCACCAACCAGTGGAACTCTTGCATTCAGTACTATCCCTATGGCCATTTATAAAATGGGGGATGGATATAGTTGGTCCGCTGCCACCGGGTCCTAGAAAGGTAAGATTCCTTTTAATTTTAACTGATTACTTTACTAAATGGGTTGAAGTAGATCTTTACCAAAAGATCAATGAGCGCAAAGTGATCGACTTCCCGTGGGAACACATAATCTGCCGATTCGGAATACCGAAGGAAATTTTTTGTGATAATGGACCGCAGTTCTTATGCTCCAAAGTCACAAAATTTCTTTAGGACCTGAAAATCAAAAGGATTACATCCTCACCGTACCATCCGAGAGCTAATGGACAAGTGGAATCGACCAATAAGGTAATTATCCAAAAACCTCATAAAGAGGTTAGAAGCGTCTAAAGTCAAGTGACCCGAAGAGTTACTGGGTGTGTTATGGGCATACCAGACGATGATAAAATCAAGAATAGGAGAGACGCCCTTTTCTCTCGTATACAGTGCAGAAGATCTGATTCTGGTGGAAGTAGGGGAACCAACCTTACGATTTTCCCAAGTAAATGAAAAAATAAATCATGAGGCATTGCTGGTGAAGCTGGATCTGCTCGATGAACGAAAAAACTTGGCACATGTGAGGATGGCTTAGAAGCAAAGGATGGAAAGATACTATAATCGTGGGGCCAATATCCGTTACTTTAAAGTAGGAAACTTGATTTTGAGGAAGTGACTTAGAACACTCAGGAAATCAATGGGGGAAAAGTTGGGTCTGACGTGGGAAGGTCCCTACCAGGTTTTAGCAGTCACCGATAAATGATCGTACGAGCTGGAAAATCATGATGGAGCCAAATTTTCCAGCAATTGAAATGCGACTCACCTCAAAACGTATTACTGGTGATGGATACTACCTATACTGAAAGTATGTGCTGCACTTATTTTCTCTTCGACCGACTTTTGTCCCAATTAGGTTTTTCTGGCAAGGTTTAGGCAGAACATGAGGCATACTACGAAGGAAACATTATCGGCAAAGTTAAGACATTTAAATGACAATTCATTGAAATGATAAACCACTACGGGATAGTTAAATAATCATTGGCTCGATGGCAAGTTCCTAATGGGAAGTAAAGCTTGCCATCGAACCAAATACTATTCAACTATTCACAAGTGTTTCAACCAACGAAGCAAGACCTCTAATGTTCCAATTCGCATACTTCACATTAGAACACTAGGAAAATAGTACTGGATGCGGCAATAAGGATGAGGACCGGGGACTGCTAGGAAAAACTAGGACTATGAGACCCGGGAACAGTAATCTCTCATGAGGACCGGGGACTGCATGGACAACCCCATAGAAATAAGTTGTACAAGTTAGCCACATGTATTAGATTTTTTTTAGTATCGAATGCTTGTACTTTTAAAAATAGAAGGAATAAAATAAAGTCCTTTTTTTAAATCTTGTTTCTTGTCCAAACGATGAGTTAATTTTATCATTTGAAAGTTAACAGAAAACTTCAAATACTTATGTCAGAATGAACATGAGAAGTCCCCTTCAAGAGCACCGTAAACATAAGAGAGAAACCCTTATAGTAAAGGGTTGGTTCCGGAAGAGTTTATGCCAGGTACAAGAAGCTATCAGACGAAAATACACCTGAAGCCTTATCTAATTCAACGCAAAAAGATCAAACTTTGCGCAATACTTAAGGAAAATTCTTCTTCCTTTATCAAAATGTCAAACGGCATAAATACTAAAGTACAAAGGAAAACATCAAAAAAAGAGGGAAAATCTAAACATTATCGCCACCATAACTTAGGGGGAGAGAGGCATCTATGCCTCCCCCCGGTGGGGGGGGGGGAGGGGAAGTGGGCGGATTAGTCGCCAATTTGGGACCTTGCCTTCATCATCATTCTCTTCAAGTTCCTCCTCAGTTCCCAAATACTCGGAACCGGTGCTCGAAGAGTTAGTTGCGTCAAGCTAAGACGAGAGACATTCTCGAGCAGTTAACTCCAGTGCTCAGGCCTTGGCAATTTCCATCGTCAATATCAATGATGCCCGCTTTGACCTCCTCCAAGTTTTTTCTCCTCGTATGATACATAGAGTACGTCTTTTGAAATACGAGGGAATTCCCTTGGAATTGTAGCTTTACCTTAAGTCTGTCAAACTCGGCATGAAGGCTATCCATCTTAGATTTCATGGTGATAAGGCTAGAATCGAGATCACAGATCTTCTTGAATCCCTCATCTATCCTGGGCCACTTCTCCTCAGCAGCATTAGCCTCTTCAATTTTGGATCTCAAGGCTGCCTCCAAATTATTCACCTGTTCAACGGGGCTAGAATCGCGCTCAACAACAACAAGAACATTATACTAAAGCTCAACCCACTTAGCCTTAGCATCTTGAATTTGTGCATATAGCTGAGTGGCTTCTAGGTTGTGGGACATCACTTCCTGCTCACTTTGCTGCAACCGGGCCACAAGCTCGCTTGCTTCAAAAGCCTTTGCCTCTAGCACTGGGAGGCGAGGAACAAGTTGATTCCTTTCAGCCAACAACTGATCTCGTTCATACATAAGTCCTTCTTTATCGAAAATCAATCTCTGAAGGCCCCCCCCGGAAGCAAGTAATTTGGTCTGCAAAAGGTATATCGAAGTTAAAAACTCCGTTACAATAGGTAAGTAAGAAACAAACAATAAGAGAGCAAGTACGATACCACTTCCACATTATGCATAGCGTTATTAAACATGCACTCCCCTGAAAGGGAGTGTATCTTCTTCTTATCCTTCTCTGAAGCCAGTGACTTCAGGTAGTTGGCAAGTTCCACCGGCCTGGACAGTAGATGACACCCCTTCAAAACCGAGAGAGTGACATTCCACCGCCCTTAGGGATCCGAAGAAGGGGTTGAATAATTGTATCCTAAATTCTCGTGGTCGAGAGACTGGAGAAGATGCACCCTCCTCTCGGGTGTGTATGGCTAGCGGAGGGATGCAACAAATACTAGTGGCGAGTATACAACTAGTGTGGAAGGGAATTAAATTGTTGGTGTTGTGGGTTGAGAAGCAGCTGCAACATGAGTAGTGCTGATTATTAGTTGCTTATCGACCGAAGGTAGAAAAGGTTCGGGTTCCGACCTCTCGGAACCAGAAATAGCAATAGGGGTCAGAAAGCGAGAATCAACATTTTCTACTCTCTCAATTTCACCCCAAAGTGCTCGGACCTCACCTTCGGTCGTGGTTTTAAGCTCTCCCAGTTGAGCTGATGAAGATCGTTTTCTCTTTTGAAGGGAAGCCCCTTCATCACCAGCTTCCCCGTCATGTTCAATGACCACTGTGACCGCGGTCGGCTCAGTTTTAGCCTTCTTTATTTTCTTATTTTTATCCCCAGCCGAGAAAGAACGCCGCATTTTTGGTTGCTTGTTCTCTGGCTAGGGACTCTGGGAGGTAGCGCCCCTACCGAAAGCAGACCCGAGGGCACCGTTTTGAGCAAGATCACTTTGTAATAATCTCGCGGCCTCCTTAGGGTCCGCCAAAACATCAACCTTGGGGCAAGTGACAGAGCCTTGCAGGAGTACTAAATCAACCAAAAGAAATGGTTAGCAAATTTACTTGTATACATACATAGACAGAAGGTAGAAGAAATGAGTTTACCGTGGTTCTTGGCCTTCCACCGATGGGTTTCTCACGTTGTAATATCAAGAATCTTCTGAACGCATTGGTCTAGGCCTTGGACCCTTGGGGGTGTCCACCGAGTAGATGATATAATAGAGACAAAAAGGTCAACAATGATTGGGAACGGTCTTTTTACGAAGGAAAAAGATGAATAAATTACAAACTTATGTGAGCGGTTCCATGATTCAGGAAAGGATGGAATTGTGACCAGGATGATATCTCTAATAACAATTATGACAAACTACTCCATCCATTCACGGTCACTGTCATCATCAATGCTGGTAAGAAGGGCATGGTGGCCACGTTTATTGAAATTTATTACTCTCCCACGGAATATTTTGGGTGAGTAGAGGTTCATCATGTGTGCTAGAGTTAGGGTTTTCCCCATCTCCATGCACATACAGTGTAGACAAGATATCGTTCGCCATATAGAAGGGCCTACTTGTGCCAAGCAGACATGATACCGATGGCAGAACTCCAAGATCACGGGGTCGAGCCCTCCGCTCAAAGAAAAGGGACCCAAGGTTAAGGGGTATGCATAGACATACGTAAAACCTTACTTGGTGAAGGTAACATGCTCTATCAAGTTAAAATCAATGATGTTAAGGTTTGGGTAGTTACAGTCTTCCTTCACAGTAGGAATAATGGAAGGGAGAATAGAGGAAGGATACCTGCTAATGATCCAGGTCCGTGGATACGCGGACCAAAACTTCTCTTGGAAGTCATTGACAGTGCTCAGATGTTTAGGGACTATGGTGCTTACCGTGGGAGGATCAACATCAACATCAACCTCTTTATCTTTGCTTCTCTTTGGGCCTCCACCGAAGAGAAGACCAGAGTTTTCAAAAGACTCAGTAAAAGAAACCATAATAGTAAAAAGATGATGGAGTTTTTTGAAGAAGATCGGAAATAGATGAAAACAGAAGAAGGTTAAGAGCAAAGAAAATAATGAACTTGTGAAAACTTTGGAAGTGAAAGAGGTAAAATGATGAGTATAAGTAAAGATATAGACGGCAAAAATCGTGGTCATGATTACCCCGAGAATCAGCAAAAATAGTGTTGAATCATGAGGGATCATGTGTTTGGGGTATTAAATGCGAGAAGATGTGAGTCCTATCAAGTGTCAGAGACTGTTCTGAAGATTTTCAGAAGATTTTCCGCCAAGAAATGGATCTTCACCAACTTTCCGGTGACACAAATATTTGCCATCGGAAAGTAGGGGACTATCTGTATAGTATAAAATTGGTTTATATTAAATGATCGAATGGTAGCGTGACACGTGGAACTGGAAACAAATAGAAGATAAATTGAGCAACAACCAATACCGGGAACAACAATTGCAATTAGCATAGGATAGACCCCGAAGGGAGCACAATCAACGAGAGCAGATTAAATGTTTGTCATCAGATGACATTCAATGAAGAATATTCCTTAGCATTAAATGAGAAGCCGTTGCAGAGAATATTTGCATTCATGACCTGCCGTTACATATTCATCAACGACCCATTTATTATAAATTAAGAGGGACTTGATCCTAGGATCTTGTTTCTTTATGTATAACAATAAATAGTAGTTTCAACAGCCATTGTAAACACACAAAATTCTTGGTAAAACTTATGATACATTCCATTCTCAAGCTAAATAAATTAACTCCACTTGTTGTTTTATATTGTTATTATTTCTGTCTTCGGAGACATCACTCCCGGAACCAGGATTTTCATTTCTTTCGATTCTAATTGTTACGTCTTATTTTTAATCTGAATTATTTATCATTTTTGGATCAAATCAGTTCTCTTGTCTATAAAACACATGACAAATTCAATTGTACCAATTTACAGGTAAATAATAAAGAATAGAATTGGCTAAGTACAAATAAACTTGTTGCCAAAGTTTGATCCACTACTATGCATTAATATATATATATATATATATATATATATATTTCAATATTACGATCCTTGTATATGTGATGCCTCGAAATTAGAGTGGAACGTGATGATGCTCAACCTCTCTTATCTGTCGAGCAAGCCATGTTCTATCTAAGGGTACATGGCTACAAGTTGATAAGGTTATTTAAGACAACCAAGTGTGAATGAGTTTTATATTAAAACCACCTACAAATAGCTAATAAAAATTTAGTAGAACAATATCGAAAAATTTAAACCTATAAATGACAGTCATGAGGCTCTAAGGACTAAAACAAAGAATAAAATCTTCGGGGCATCCCTTTGGAATGATAAAAATATCTAAGAAACTGAAATATGTAATTTAAGCCCAAACTCATTTAATCCTCCTAACGCTCCCAAGGTCAGGCCGGTTATTGACCCGTATATTTGTTAAACTCAGTCCATCTTGACCCAGCTCATCTCAACCCATCTAAAGTTGGCCGATTTTTAGACCAAATTGATAAGTAACTTTGTTAAAATATCTTTAGAATAATTCTTTTTTTGTTTGATGTGTTATATATGACCTTAGCAAAAGAAAAAAAAGTCTTACCTAATAATTAAATAATTTGTAAGAAAATAATACACATTAATCAAATATTGGTAAGAGTTGGACAGGTTGGCCTATGACCCAAATTTTAGCTCATCTTGACCCAGTGCATCTCAGCCCAAGTAATATTTTAGGTGGGTCATTGACCCGCCCACTTATTCAATCAGCCCGTTTTGACCCACTCAAAATTAGTCCAACCCGTTCATTTGACACCCATAATATTTTGGCATAATATTATATTAAAAAAAAATTGCAAAAGAATAGTGAGCTCATTAGGGGCTCAATCCTTAAGAAATCCATATTGTTTACCCGTAAAATGGTACAATTAAATTTATACATGGTTTATAGACAAGTGAATTAATTTGATCCGAAATAACAGACGAATTAGACAAAAGTATAAGACTTAGCCTTAAAATCGAAATAAATGACAGATATCTTGGTTCCAGGCGTAGAGCTACCAGGATAAATAAGAACAGTGCAAATAAGCAAGAAAGTAAAATGTTATTTGAGATTTTGAAGAATTATAGTATATGCTTGTTAGAAAATTTGTGTCCTTACTATGATAATAGAGCTCACTATTTATTACTGCACATAGGAAACAAGGTCCTAGGATCAAGCCACTCTTTAATGACAATTATGAAGACCATTGAGAAATGTGTAACGGTAGGCAGTGAATGCCATATTCTTTGTAACAGGTTGCGTACTTAATATTGTAGAATATTCTTCATTAAATGCTGCCGGGTGGCAGACATTTATTTCACCTTAATGAGCATTATTCTTTTCGATGACAAGCGAGATCATTATCTTCGGGATTGGCTATCTTCTGTCTTCGGTTCCATGAGTCTCTTTCTCATAAGAATATTGAATGTGAACATATTTTACCCCATATAGATAATCCCCCTTCTTTCCAGTGGCATAACTCTATGTCACCGGAAAGTTGGTAGAGATACCTTTCTTGGTGGAAAATTTACTGACACCCTATAAAAGGTTTCTGATGGTTGATTAGACGCACGCCTCTCCCTATTTAATGGCCTGAACATGTGTCATCCCACGATTCATCATCACTTTTTCCGGTTATCGATGTAATTATGGCCACGATTTTAGCCATCTATTCCTTTGATTACACACATCAAACTTCTTCATTTACACTTCTTAATTCATCGAACTTTCTCAAACTCTTTCTAGTCACCTTCATACTTTGTATTCAATTTTTCTTTAACCTTCTTCTTGAGAGAAAACTTTCCTCTTTTTCTGATAAAAAATGGCTTCTTCTTCTAAAAACCCTGGTTCCTTAAAGAAAAAAGGTAAATCAGATGAGGCCACTCCTCATACGGTGAGAACCATCATCCCAAGATGTCTTATCACAACTAAGGACTTCGAAGAGAAGTTTCCTGCTTCAAATCCTCGCACTTGGGATGTTGGCAGATACCCTTCTTCCATCTGGCCTTCCAGCATTGCTGCTATGATGGAAGATTTCCATTGCCAAGACTTAGACATTATCGCTCCTGATTTGGTGGAGCAGACAACCTTACCCAAGAAGGGTTTTACGTACTTTTATACATATCCCTTCACCTTGGGTCCATTCTCTTTGAGTGGAGAGCTTGACTCTGTTATCGTGGAGTTTTGCATCTGCTATCAGGTATGCCTGGAGCAACTAAGTCCTTTTGTGTGGAGGAAAGTCGCTTGTCTTCGGCGCCTGTGCTACGAGATGAGATATGAGCTAACCCTAGCTCGATTGATGAACCTTTATTCCCCCAAGATCTTTCGTGGGGGAATGATAAATTTCAGCAAGTGTGGCCACCATGATCTGCTATCTAGCATGGATGATGACAATGATCATGGGTAGATAGAACAGTTCGTTGCAGTTGCTACCAGTGACATCATTTCGACTATGACTTCATCCTTTTTGAAATTATGGAACCACACTCGTAAGTTCTCCATTTGTCTTTTCTTCCATTAAAGATCGCCTCATATCATTTTTGACCTTTGTTTTTTCACTTATTTCAGAGACTCGATAGGTACCACCTAGGATTTAAGGCGTGGACTAGTGGGTTTAGAAAACGTTGGATGTTACCACGCCCGAAACCCTTACGTGGAAAGAACTAGCCCTTAAATATGGGTGGAAGGCCGAAAATCATGGTAGGTTAAACTCACCTTGATTTTTCCCATTTGCATAAGGAGGCTGATTACCTTTTTTTCTTTTGTTGAATTCAGGTCTACCCCAGGGCCCAGTTGTTGTATCCGAGGACGACGTTCGGGATCATCCCGCTGAAACGGCGAGGCTGCTGCAGGAGGCCTTTACACAAACAGGTGTCTCCGATCCTACTTGTAGTGCAAGTGCTTCTTCTTAACGTCCACGACAGGAGAACAAGATACAAAAAAGGAGACGCTCATTCGCGGTGGGGGAACAAATAAAAAGGCAAAGAGCACTGCGCTCGAGGGAACAAATAAAAAGGCAAAGAGCACCTCGCATAAGCCATCTTCAGATGTTGTGGTGACAAGTGCGGTGCCCGAGCTAGTCCTAGAAACCGTGATGATTGATGATGATGGAGAAGCTAGTGATGATGGGACTTTTTTACATAGAAGATGACGATCTTCATCAGCTCAACAGAATGCTCAATCTGTTGAGTTAGTTACACCGACAGAGGACGATGCCTCGACACTATAGGGGGAGTATTATATGGTAGAAAATGCTAACTCCTGCATCCAAGTTAATGAGAAGTTTATTATTCTTCTTTGGAACTACTACTACGTTAGCTAGCCAGACATGATACTTTACCTCTCGGATTGAACCGATCAAGCAAACGAGTTACCTCTTCTTTGACAAATTTGTTTCTAACCTAAAAAATAAGACATTTTTTCTATCTTACCGGAGGGATGCTGGGAACCAAGCTTAGTTTGTGTACGGGTACTTCTGGCGGGATACCTGTCATATCCGCATGCGACCACGCAAAACAATCGACATTTCATTTAAGAAATTCAATAAATCCAGACCTGAGCTCGGGGTGCAATCTTGTCCCCAAGTGGAATTTTCTTTCTAAGAAATTTTCAAACAATGCGACTTGTTCAAGTTCCCCTGCTGTAGACTTGGTTGCGTTTTTCTCTTCCGGTACATGAAAATACCTTGGTACCTGATAGGAATATGACGACTCGGGAGCAGGCACCGGTTCCTGTATTTTCTATACCGCAAGATCCATCCCTTTGCTATTGGAGACTGAGATTGCATTCATCTCCCTTGCTGCTGGTTGGTCACCTCTTATTTGTTTAACTCCGTTGGGAGTTGGGAATTTCAGAAATTGATGACATATTGATGGCACAACCTTCATTTCGTGCAACCATGGTCTCCCCAGGATGATATTGTAACCCATATCGCCATCCACTACCTCGAAAAGGGTAGTCTTTATTACCTCTTCGGCATTCGTGGGTAGAAAAATCTCTCCTCGGGTCATCACACTTGCTAGGTTGAACCTGGCAAGGAGTTTTGTGGCTAGGATAATGCTTCTGGTGATCTTGGATTGCTCCAATATCCTCCATTGTATGATGTTGGCCGTGTCATACCTCTGTATGGCCCAATTCCCTTTATAAATTAATGCCTTTTGCACCTTGATTTACTTTAACATGTGTTTTTACTTCTATAAAATTATATTAAATAAATAATGATAGTGAAAGTTTCATGCCTTACTAATTCATGGAATTAAATATTCTATAAAACTAATCTACCAAAAATAGCTAGAAAATTTTAAAAAAAACTAACCAAGAACAGGAAAACTATTGATTATGGATTAAAAGGATACAAACATGTTCTTGCTAAAGCTTTAAACCAACAAAAGATGACAAACTAATTTATGCTAACTATGAACCGAAAAAGAAACGTACTCAAATAATCAGTAAGTATGAACCATAAAATTTTACTCAAATACTCATCATAATAAAAATAATCCAAACTTATATATTAATCAAGGATAAAGTAAGAAATTAACCTCGATACAGCTTCTCACGAAATCGAATGAAATGAAGAAAGGAAATGTGACCGGAGTCTGGCTTGACGGAGACCTCAACGAAAACGGAGAGACAAAGTCGGAATCTTTTACGTTTATTAGGAAACTACAAGGGTGTTTTTAGGCTTGAATTTCGGGCATTTTTGAGTCTTAAACGGGGTAATGAATTGCTGGATTTTTCAAAAGAAAGAGGAAGAAAGAATAACACGAGTAAAAATTCCCTTAGCGTAGAAGAAGAAAGAATTTTCTCAATTCCCTCCTCTCTATTTTCTCTCCTTTTTCTCCTCCCTTTCTCTCATTTTTCACTTCTATTTATTGAAAAAAATTCGAAATTTTTAAGATTTCTTTAAAAATTATTTTATTATTTTATAATTAAAAAGAAATTCACACTTCCCATTTTTCTTTTTCTTTTTCTTTTTTTAATATCCTGGGCCACTTCTCCTCAGCAGCATTAGCCTCTTCAATTTTGGATCTCAAGGCTGCCTCCAAATTATTCACCTGTTCAACGGGGCTAGAATCGCGCTCAACAACAACAAGAACATTATACTAAAGCTCAACCCACTTAGCCTTAGCATCTTGAATTTGTGCATATAGCTGAGTGGCTTCTAGGTTGTGGGACATCACTTCCTGCTCACTTTGCTGCAACCGGGCCACAAGCTCGCTTGCTTCAAAAGCCTTTGCCTCTAGCACTGGGAGGCGAGGAACAAGTTGATTCCTTTCAGCCAACAACTGATCTCGTTCATACATAAGTCCTTCTTTATCGAAAATCAATCTCTGAAGGCCCCCCCCGGAAGCAAGTAATTTGGTCTGCAAAAGGTATATCGAAGTTAAAAACTCCGTTACAATAGGTAAGTAAGAAACAAACAATAAGAGAGCAAGTACGATACCACTTCCACATTATGCATAGCGTTATTAAACATGCACTCCCCTGAAAGGGAGTGTATCTTCTTCTTATCCTTCTCTGAAGCCAGTGACTTCAGGTAGTTGGCAAGTTCCACCGGCCTGGACAGTAGATGACACCCCTTCAAAACCGAGAGAGTGACATTCCACCGCCCTTAGGGATCCGAAGAAGGGGTTGAATAATTGTATCCTAAATTCTCGTGGTCGAGAGACTGGAGAAGATGCACCCTCCTCTCGGGTGTGTATGGCTAGCGGAGGGATGCAACAAATACTAGTGGCGAGTATACAACTAGTGTGGAAGGGAATTAAATTGTTGGTGTTGTGGGTTGAGAAGCAGCTGCAACATGAGTAGTGCTGATTATTAGTTGCTTATCGACCGAAGGTAGAAAAGGTTCGGGTTCCGACCTCTCGGAACCAGAAATAGCAATAGGGGTCAGAAAGCGAGAATCAACATTTTCTACTCTCTCAATTTCACCCCAAAGTGCTCGGACCTCACCTTCGGTCGTGGTTTTAAGCTCTCCCAGTTGAGCTGATGAAGATCGTTTTCTCTTTTGAAGGGAAGCCCCTTCATCACCAGCTTCCCCGTCATGTTCAATGACCACTGTGACCGCGGTCGGCTCAGTTTTAGCCTTCTTTATTTTCTTATTTTTATCCCCAGCCGAGAAAGAACGCCGCATTTTTGGTTGCTTGTTCTCTGGCTAGGGACTCTGGGAGGTAGCGCCCCTACCGAAAGCAGACCCGAGGGCACCGTTTTGAGCAAGATCACTTTGTAATAATCTCGCGGCCTCCTTAGGGTCCGCCAAAACATCAACCTTGGGGCAAGTGACAGAGCCTTGCAGGAGTACTAAATCAACCAAAAGAAATGGTTAGCAAATTTACTTGTATACATACATAGACAGAAGGTAGAAGAAATGAGTTTACCGTGGTTCTTGGCCTTCCACCGATGGGTTTCTCACGTTGTAATATCAAGAATCTTCTGAACGCATTGGTCTAGGCCTTGGACCCTTGGGGGTGTCCACCGAGTAGATGATATAATAGAGACAAAAAGGTCAACAATGATTGGGAACGGTCTTTTTACGAAGGAAAAAGATGAATAAATTACAAACTTATGTGAGCGGTTCCATGATTCAGGAAAGGATGGAATTGTGACCAGGATGATATCTCTAATAACAATTATGACAAACTACTCCATCCATTCACGGTCACTGTCATCATCAATGCTGGTAAGAAGGGCATGGTGGCCACGTTTATTGAAATTTATTACTCTCCCACGGAATATTTTGGGTGAGTAGAGGTTCATCATGTGTGCTAGAGTTAGGGTTTTCCCCATCTCCATGCACATACAGTGTAGACAAGATATCGTTCGCCATATAGAAGGGCCTACTTGTGCCAAGCAGACATGATACCGATGGCAGAACTCCAAGATCACGGGGTCGAGCCCTCCGCTCAAAGAAAAGGGACCCAAGGTTAAGGGGTATGCATAGACATACGTAAAACCTTACTTGGTGAAGGTAACATGCTCTATCAAGTTAAAATCAATGATGTTAAGGTTTGGGTAGTTACAGTCTTCCTTCACAGTAGGAATAATGGAAGGGAGAATAGAGGAAGGATACCTGCTAATGATCCAGGTCCGTGGATACGCGGACCAAAACTTCTCTTGGAAGTCATTGACAGTGCTCAGATGTTTAGGGACTATGGTGCTTACCGTGGGAGGATCAACATCAACATCAACCTCTTTATCTTTGCTTCTCTTTGGGCCTCCACCGAAGAGAAGACCAGAGTTTTCAAAAGACTCAGTAAAAGAAACCATAATAGTAAAAAGATGATGGAGTTTTTTGAAGAAGATCGGAAATAGATGAAAACAGAAGAAGGTTAAGAGCAAAGAAAATAATGAACTTGTGAAAACTTTGGAAGTGAAAGAGGTAAAATGATGAGTATAAGTAAAGATATAGACGGCAAAAATCGTGGTCATGATTACCCCGAGAATCAGCAAAAATAGTGTTGAATCATGAGGGATCATGTGTTTGGGGTATTAAATGCGAGAAGATGTGAGTCCTATCAAGTGTCAGAGACTGTTCTGAAGATTTTCAGAAGATTTTCCGCCAAGAAATGGATCTTCACCAACTTTCCGGTGACACAAATATTTGCCATCGGAAAGTAGGGGACTATCTGTATAGTATAAAATTGGTTTATATTAAATGATCGAATGGTAGCGTGACACGTGGAACTGGAAACAAATAGAAGATAAATTGAGCAACAACCAATACCGGGAACAACAATTGCAATTAGCATAGGATAGACCCCGAAGGGAGCACAATCAACGAGAGCAGATTAAATGTTTGTCATCAGATGACATTCAATGAAGAATATTCCTTAGCATTAAATGAGAAGCCGTTGCAGAGAATATTTGCATTCATGACCTGCCGTTACATATTCATCAACGACCCATTTATTATAAATTAAGAGGGACTTGATCCTAGGATCTTGTTTCTTTATGTATAACAATAAATAGTAGTTTCAACAGCCATTGTAAACACACAAAATTCTTGGTAAAACTTATGATACATTCCATTCTCAAGCTAAATAAATTAACTCCACTTGTTGTTTTATATTGTTATTATTTCTGTCTTCGGAGACATCACTCCCGGAACCAGGATTTTCATTTCTTTCGATTCTAATTGTTACGTCTTATTTTTAATCTGAATTATTTATCATTTTTGGATCAAATCAGTTCTCTTGTCTATAAAACACATGACAAATTCAATTGTACCAATTTACAGGTAAATAATAAAGAATAGAATTGGCTAAGTACAAATAAACTTGTTGCCAAAGTTTGATCCACTACTATGCATTAATATATATATATATATATATATATATATATTTCAATATTACGATCCTTGTATATGTGATGCCTCGAAATTAGAGTGGAACGTGATGATGCTCAACCTCTCTTATCTGTCGAGCAAGCCATGTTCTATCTAAGGGTACATGGCTACAAGTTGATAAGGTTATTTAAGACAACCAAGTGTGAATGAGTTTTATATTAAAACCACCTACAAATAGCTAATAAAAATTTAGTAGAACAATATCGAAAAATTTAAACCTATAAATGACAGTCATGAGGCTCTAAGGACTAAAACAAAGAATAAAATCTTCGGGGCATCCCTTTGGAATGATAAAAATATCTAAGAAACTGAAATATGTAATTTAAGCCCAAACTCATTTAATCCTCCTAACGCTCCCAAGGTCAGGCCGGTTATTGACCCGTATATTTGTTAAACTCAGTCCATCTTGACCCAGCTCATCTCAACCCATCTAAAGTTGGCCGATTTTTAGACCAAATTGATAAGTAACTTTGTTAAAATATCTTTAGAATAATTCTTTTTTTGTTTGATGTGTTATATATGACCTTAGCAAAAGAAAAAAAAGTCTTACCTAATAATTAAATAATTTGTAAGAAAATAATACACATTAATCAAATATTGGTAAGAGTTGGACAGGTTGGCCTATGACCCAAATTTTAGCTCATCTTGACCCAGTGCATCTCAGCCCAAGTAATATTTTAGGTGGGTCATTGACCCGCCCACTTATTCAATCAGCCCGTTTTGACCCACTCAAAATTAGTCCAACCCGTTCATTTGACACCCATAATATTTTGGCATAATATTATATTAAAAAAAAATTGCAAAAGAATAGTGAGCTCATTAGGGGCTCAATCCTTAAGAAATCCATATTGTTTACCCGTAAAATGGTACAATTAAATTTATACATGGTTTATAGACAAGTGAATTAATTTGATCCGAAATAACAGACGAATTAGACAAAAGTATAAGACTTAGCCTTAAAATCGAAATAAATGACAGATATCTTGGTTCCAGGCGTAGAGCTACCAGGATAAATAAGAACAGTGCAAATAAGCAAGAAAGTAAAATGTTATTTGAGATTTTGAAGAATTATAGTATATGCTTGTTAGAAAATTTGTGTCCTTACTATGATAATAGAGCTCACTATTTATTACTGCACATAGGAAACAAGGTCCTAGGATCAAGCCACTCTTTAATGACAATTATGAAGACCATTGAGAAATGTGTAACGGTAGGCAGTGAATGCCATATTCTTTGTAACAGGTTGCGTACTTAATATTGTAGAATATTCTTCATTAAATGCTGCCGGGTGGCAGACATTTATTTCACCTTAATGAGCATTATTCTTTTCGATGACAAGCGAGATCATTATCTTCGGGATTGGCTATCTTCTGTCTTCGGTTCCATGAGTCTCTTTCTCATAAGAATATTGAATGTGAACATATTTTACCCCATATAGATAATCCCCCTTCTTTCCAGTGGCATAACTCTATGTCACCGGAAAGTTGGTAGAGATACCTTTCTTGGTGGAAAATTTACTGACACCCTATAAAAGGTTTCTGATGGTTGATTAGACGCACGCCTCTCCCTATTTAATGGCCTGAACATGTGTCATCCCACGATTCATCATCACTTTTTCCGGTTATCGATGTAATTATGGCCACGATTTTAGCCATCTATTCCTTTGATTACACACATCAAACTTCTTCATTTACACTTCTTAATTCATCGAACTTTCTCAAACTCTTTCTAGTCACCTTCATACTTTGTATTCAATTTTTCTTTAACCTTCTTCTTGAGAGAAAACTTTCCTCTTTTTCTGATAAAAAATGGCTTCTTCTTCTAAAAACCCTGGTTCCTTAAAGAAAAAAGGTAAATCAGATGAGGCCACTCCTCATACGGTGAGAACCATCATCCCAAGATGTCTTATCACAACTAAGGACTTCGAAGAGAAGTTTCCTGCTTCAAATCCTCGCACTTGGGATGTTGGCAGATACCCTTCTTCCATCTGGCCTTCCAGCATTGCTGCTATGATGGAAGATTTCCATTGCCAAGACTTAGACATTATCGCTCCTGATTTGGTGGAGCAGACAACCTTACCCAAGAAGGGTTTTACGTACTTTTATACATATCCCTTCACCTTGGGTCCATTCTCTTTGAGTGGAGAGCTTGACTCTGTTATCGTGGAGTTTTGCATCTGCTATCAGGTATGCCTGGAGCAACTAAGTCCTTTTGTGTGGAGGAAAGTCGCTTGTCTTCGGCGCCTGTGCTACGAGATGAGATATGAGCTAACCCTAGCTCGATTGATGAACCTTTATTCCCCCAAGATCTTTCGTGGGGGAATGATAAATTTCAGCAAGTGTGGCCACCATGATCTGCTATCTAGCATGGATGATGACAATGATCATGGGTAGATAGAACAGTTCGTTGCAGTTGCTACCAGTGACATCATTTCGACTATGACTTCATCCTTTTTGAAATTATGGAACCACACTCGTAAGTTCTCCATTTGTCTTTTCTTCCATTAAAGATCGCCTCATATCATTTTTGACCTTTGTTTTTTCACTTATTTCAGAGACTCGATAGGTACCACCTAGGATTTAAGGCGTGGACTAGTGGGTTTAGAAAACGTTGGATGTTACCACGCCCGAAACCCTTACGTGGAAAGAACTAGCCCTTAAATATGGGTGGAAGGCCGAAAATCATGGTAGGTTAAACTCACCTTGATTTTTCCCATTTGCATAAGGAGGCTGATTACCTTTTTTTCTTTTGTTGAATTCAGGTCTACCCCAGGGCCCAGTTGTTGTATCCGAGGACGACGTTCGGGATCATCCCGCTGAAACGGCGAGGCTGCTGCAGGAGGCCTTTACACAAACAGGTGTCTCCGATCCTACTTGTAGTGCAAGTGCTTCTTCTTAACGTCCACGACAGGAGAACAAGATACAAAAAAGGAGACGCTCATTCGCGGTGGGGGAACAAATAAAAAGGCAAAGAGCACTGCGCTCGAGGGAACAAATAAAAAGGCAAAGAGCACCTCGCATAAGCCATCTTCAGATGTTGTGGTGACAAGTGCGGTGCCCGAGCTAGTCCTAGAAACCGTGATGATTGATGATGATGGAGAAGCTAGTGATGATGGGACTTTTTTACATAGAAGATGACGATCTTCATCAGCTCAACAGAATGCTCAATCTGTTGAGTTAGTTACACCGACAGAGGACGATGCCTCGACACTATAGGGGGAGTATTATATGGTAGAAAATGCTAACTCCTGCATCCAAGTTATCGCGCTCGGTACCGTGAAGCTGAGTATCAGGTCAATGCTATCTTCAGTTGATGAGCAAACAACAACCAGCCACTAGAATTGGTAACCCTTAGCCAAAAGATCGCCCCCTTGAGGGCTTAATTTAAAGAAACTAAGGCCAAATGGGTTGAAATCCATAATGTCATTCTTGCTGCAACCGATTGTGAGGCTGCCTCCGCTGAAAGATTAAATAATTTGGAGTTGGCCTTAAACTCCAAAGTTGAAGAGCTTGCTACTGCCGGGGTGAAGTATGCCTAATTGAAGGAGAAGCATAAGAGGACCGTTGATCATAATAGAATTTTCAGCTCTACTGTCCACAAGCTTGATGTCTGCCTCCAGTTCACCAAATCCGTGCGGGATAACCTTTCTACCGAGGTCGACCAACTTAAAGAAGAACTTCAGCGTCGAGCAGCTTCCCTCATTATTGAAAAAAGATATGCTATATATAACATGAGAAGAAAAACCTTGGAATAGGCCAAAGCAGGCGTCATTGACTTTGATGCCGAAATTACTAAGGCCCGTGCACTAGAGTTAGTTGCAAAAAGGGGTCTTCCGGCCTGTCCTGATGCTAAAAATTCTTCTGGTTCCGATTTTGAATTCTTGGGAACTGAAGAAGAACCGAAAGGTGAGGACGTTGAAGGACAAAATGATGGTGAGGGCTAAAATATTAAACCAATGACGGATTTACCCATTTCTCTTGGAGGCATCAGTACTTCTCTTCCTTCGGGTTTCCCGAGATGCATCATCTTAGTTTTTGCTTACCTTTTCAAAATTTTGTACTTGTGTCGTTTAGCACATTTATTGTAAATGGAGACGCATTTTCATTCAAGTATAAGTTTTTCTTTTTTTTTCGTCCTTTTTGTTGAAGTATTTACGTAGGTTTGTTCTTTAGTCTTTGTTTAAGTGTTTGCGCAAATTTTACTATTTGCGTCTAACTATGCAAGGCTTTGGGTGTATTTTCCCCTGAGAGAGTTTGGATTCTGGCATAAGTTCTTCTGAAATCAACCATTTTATGTGAGGATTTTTATAAGAGAGGGCCCTCTTATGTTTATGGTGCTCTTAAAGAGGACGTCTCCTGTTCATTACGACATTAGCATTTGAAGTGCTTTTTTAACTTTCAAATGATAAAATTGATTCATCATTTAGACAAGAAACAATATAGAAATTAAAGGAGTTTACTTTATTCCTTCCATTTTCAAAAGTACATAAGCATTCGTTTTGCTAAAAAGAAATTGCCATTTCTTGTGGCTAACTTGTACAACTTGTTTCTACGGGGCTGGCTGCGCAGTCCTCGGTCTCGATGATACAACTATGTTTTTGGGTTTCGTATTTCGGTCGCAGTGACAGTCAGTGTTATCGTTTCCTCATATCAATCCCCCAGTGTTGGAATGCGAAGAATGAGAATTTGAACACTGAAAGATTTACACCTTCGAGGATTCCACTAGTGAATTGCTAGATAATCTTCAGTTCGGTAACAAACTTCGCTTCCCCTTAGGAATTTATGCTATCCAGCCAAAGATTATCTAACAATCCCCCAGTGGCTTGCACCTGTGAATGGTCAGGTAATCTCTGTTCGATAGCAAACTTAACTTCCCAGTAGGAACTTTTCTATTGAGCAAAAGACTAACTAACCGCTCCACAGTGGTTATTTGCTTGTGTGCCTTGTCATTCAAAGGTCTTATTTGTTGTTGCTGAAGCTTTTTTCGTAGTATGCTTTTCGTTGCTGGCTCGTTAAAAACCTAGAGAGAAAAACCCAATTGGGACAAAAATTAGACGAAGGGAGAAAGAGTGCAACACATACTTTCAGTACAGGTAATATTCATCAGCAATAGTATCTCTTGAGGTACGCCACATTCCAATTGCTTGGCAATCTTTCTCCATATCGATTCTCTAACTCATATGATCATTTCTCGGTGACAGCCGTATCCCGATATGGGCCTTCTCATGTTGGACTTACCTTTCCTACATAGAGCTCCTGGGTATTCTGAGTCACTTTCCTTAATACCAAGTCTCCTATTTTGAAGTAATGGAGGTTGGCTTTTCGATTATAATATCTCTCTATTCTCTGCTTTTGGGCTGCCATCCTTATATGCGCCAAGTCCATGTGTTTATCGAGAAACAGCAAATTGACCAACATCGCTTATTTGTTTGTTACTTTATCCGTCTGGAAATATCTCATGGTAGGCTCCCTTACTTCCACCAGTATGAGGGCTTCTACTCTGTATACGATGGAGAAAAGAGTCTCTCCCATGCTTGATTTGGTCATTGTTCGATATGCTCATAATACACCTGGCAAGTCTTCAGGCCATTTACCTTTAGCTGCGTCCAATCTCTTTTTGAGATCTTGTATAATCACTTTGTTCGTTGATTCCGCTTGACCGTTTGCGCTTGGATGATAGGGTGAAGATGTGATCCTTTTTTTAAGTCTTCAAGGATTTTTATGACCTTTGCGCCTATAAATTGTGGCCCGTTGTTGCAAGCTATCTCTTTTGGTATCCCAAATCTGCAAATTATGTTCTCTCACAAGAAATCTACCACTTCACGTTCACCGATCTTCTGATAAGGACTTTCTTCAACCCACTTAGAAATATTGTCTGTTAAAATCAAAAGAAATATTACCTTACTGGGGGCCAATGGTAGTGGTCCAACGATATTCATTCCCCACTTCATGAACGTCCATGGTGACAAAACTGAGTGCAACAGCTCTATCAGTTGATGTACTAACGGTGCATAGCGATGTCACTTATCACATTTTGGAACATAAGCTTTGGTATCTTGTTCTATCCGGGGACAATAGTATCCTACCCTAATTAATTTCAACACAAAGGAATTTGCGCCTGAATGATTTCCACAGATCCCTTCTTCGACTTCTCGCATAACATAATTAGCTTCAGAGGCTCCCAAACATCGGGTTAGCGGGCCTTGGAAAGATTTTCTGTATAATTACCCCCTTTTGAAACTATATTGTGCTTCCTTAGTGCGTAACAACCGGGATGCCTTGGGATCTTCAAGCAACTTTTCGTGCTCGAGATAATCAATGATCTCATTTCTCCAGTCCCAGACCAAATTGGCCGCGTTTACCTCGTAATAACTATCCGCATCCAGTACCAATCATAAGCTGTATGACCGTACCAGATTCAGACTCTTTCATTTTTGTAGACGAGCCAAGGTTAGATAGTGCATCAGTTTCTACATTTTCTTCCCTCGGGATGTGCGTGATTGACCACTCCCGGAACCGAGCGAGCAGAGCCTGAACCTTCATTATGTTTTGTTGCATGTGTTCCTCCTTGGATTCGAAGATCCAGTAGACCTGATTTACCACCAACTAGGAGTCGCATTTGATTTCTATGACCTCAGAGTCTAGTCCTCGAGCGAATTCGAGTCCTGTAATCAAAGCTTCATACTTCACTTCATTGTTAGTCAGAGGAACAGGTCTTATGGCCTACCTTAGGGTTTCTCCCTAAGGTGTGGTTGATATTATGCCGAGCCCGGACCCCTTCACGTTGGAAGCTCTATCCGTGAATAAGGTCCAAACCTTGGTTGTTGATTCTGACACCATTACTGCCTCTTTCGTAGCGAGAGGTAAAAGTCCCGGACTGAAGTCTGCCAAAAAGTCAGCCAAAACTTATGACTTAATTGCAGTCTTGTGCTTATATTCTATGTCAAATTCGCTCATTTTGACGCCCCACTTGGCCAGCCTACCTGAGCGTTCAGGCTTATGAAGAATATTCCGCAGGGGAAAAGTCATCACCACAGCTATCAAGTGACATTGGAAATAAGGCCTTAGATTTTGAGCGGCGATTACGAGGGCTAAGAAAATATTTTCCAGCTGTGGGTAGCGAGTTTCTTCTCCCGTTAAAATTTTTCTAACGTAGTAAATAGGAGATTGCATACCTTCATCCTTACAGACTAACACGATACTTACCGCTACCTACGAGACCGCTAAATAGATTAACAACTATTCATCTTTCTTCGGTTTTGATAGCAATGGAGGACTTGACAAATACTTATTCAAATCCCTCAAAGTCTGCTGACATTCCGGGGTCCATTCAAAGTTCTTCTTCTTATTGAGCAGCGAGAATAAATGATGGCATTTCTCTGAAGATCGGGAAATGATTTTGCTTAATGCGGCTAGTCTCCCTATTAGCCTTTGGACATATTTTAGGCTTGATAGCTGGTCCGGGATATCTTCGATGGCAATGATTTTATCGGGGTTAACCTTGATCACTCTTTATGACACCAGGAATCCCAGGAACTTGCCGGATCTGACCCCGAACGCACTCTTCTCGGGGTTAAGCTTCATGTTATACTTCCTTAAGATGTCAAACATTTCTTGCAAGTGTTTGAGATGGTCACCTGCATTCAGAGACTTCATAAGCACATCATCTATGTAAACTTCCATGGTTTTTTCTATTTTCTTTTCAAATATTTTGTTCACGAGCCGTTGATAAATGGCTCCGGTGTTCTTTAGCCTGTAAGGCATAACATTGTAACAATATGTGCCAAAGTGTATTATACACGAAGTTTTTTCCTGATCTTCTGGGTTCATATTGATTTCGTTGTACCTGGAGTAAGCATCGAGAAAACTTATTAACTCGTGCCTAGCCATTGCATCAATCATTTGATCAATGTTTGGTAATGGGAACAAGTCTTTCGGGAACGCCTTATTTAAGTCCTTATAGTGTACACATATGAGAAGTTTATTATTCTTCTTTGGAACTACTACTACGTTAGCTAGCCAGACATGATACTTTACCTCTCGGATTGAACCGATCAAGCAAACGAGTTACCTCTTCTTTGACAAATTTGTTTCTAACCTAAAAAATAAGACATTTTTTCTATCTTACCGGAGGGATGCTGGGAACCAAGCTTAGTTTGTGTACGGGTACTTCTGGCGGGATACCTGTCATATCCGCATGCGACCACGCAAAACAATCGACATTTCATTTAAGAAATTCAATAAATCCAGACCTGAGCTCGGGGTGCAATCTTGTCCCCAAGTGGAATTTTCTTTCTAAGAAATTTTCAAACAATGCGACTTGTTCAAGTTCCCCTGCTGTAGACTTGGTTGCGTTTTTCTCTTCCGGTACATGAAAATACCTTGGTACCTGATAGGAATATGACGACTCGGGAGCAGGCACCGGTTCCTGTATTTTCTATACCGCAAGATCCATCCCTTTGCTATTGGAGACTGAGATTGCATTCATCTCCCTTGCTGCTGGTTGGTCACCTCTTATTTGTTTAACTCCGTTGGGAGTTGGGAATTTCAGAAATTGATGACATATTGATGGCACAACCTTCATTTCGTGCAACCATGGTCTCCCCAGGATGATATTGTAACCCATATCGCCATCCACTACCTCGAAAAGGGTAGTCTTTATTACCTCTTCGGCATTCGTGGGTAGAAAAATCTCTCCTCGGGTCATCACACTTGCTAGGTTGAACCTGGCAAGGAGTTTTGTGGCTAGGATAATGCTTCTGGTGATCTTGGATTGCTCCAATATCCTCCATTGTATGATGTTGGCCGTGTCATACCTCTGTATGGCCCAATTCCCTTTATAAATTAATGCCTTTTGCACCTTGATTTACTTTAACATGTGTTTTTACTTCTATAAAATTATATTAAATAAATAATGATAGTGAAAGTTTCATGCCTTACTAATTCATGGAATTAAATATTCTATAAAACTAATCTACCAAAAATAGCTAGAAAATTTTAAAAAAAACTAACCAAGAACAGGAAAACTATTGATTATGGATTAAAAGGATACAAACATGTTCTTGCTAAAGCTTTAAACCAACAAAAGATGACAAACTAATTTATGCTAACTATGAACCGAAAAAGAAACGTACTCAAATAATCAGTAAGTATGAACCATAAAATTTTACTCAAATACTCATCATAATAAAAATAATCCAAACTTATATATTAATCAAGGATAAAGTAAGAAATTAACCTCGATACAGCTTCTCACGAAATCGAATGAAATGAAGAAAGGAAATGTGACCGGAGTCTGGCTTGACGGAGACCTCAACGAAAACGGAGAGACAAAGTCGGAATCTTTTACGTTTATTAGGAAACTACAAGGGTGTTTTTAGGCTTGAATTTCGGGCATTTTTGAGTCTTAAACGGGGTAATGAATTGCTGGATTTTTCAAAAGAAAGAGGAAGAAAGAATAACACGAGTAAAAATTCCCTTAGCGTAGAAGAAGAAAGAATTTTCTCAATTCCCTCCTCTCTATTTTCTCTCCTTTTTCTCCTCCCTTTCTCTCATTTTTCACTTCTATTTATTGAAAAAAATTCGAAATTTTTAAGATTTCTTTAAAAATTATTTTATTATTTTATAATTAAAAAGAAATTCACACTTCCCATTTTTCTTTTTCTTTTTCTTTTTTTAAAAAAATCCCCACTTTCCTTTACTTTTATTTTTCATTTACCACTTTTAAAACTTTTTTTAAAATTTATTTTCCACTTATTTTACTTTTATTGTTTTAATTTCTACTTATTTTACTTTTCTTTTCTTTTTTTAATTTTCACTTTCTTTTACTTTTTTTTATAAAACTTTTCACCTACCTTTACCTTTATTTTTTAAGTCCAACTTTCTTTTTCTTTTCATTTTTAAAATTTTTACATTCTTTTACTTTTATTTTTTTAATTTTCTACTTTCTTTTACTTTTTTATTAAACAATTCCAACCTACTTTTACTTTTACTTTTTAATTCCATACTTCAACTTTTTCTATTTTTTATTCCCATCCGAAAAGTTTTAAAAAATATTTAATTAATTATTTGTTTTCTTCGATGTTTTAATTTATTTTATTTTAAAATAAGAAAAATAATTATATTAATAGTAATAATTGACCTTTTAAAATATTTTTAATTTTTTTACCCTATATATAAAAAAATTGTAACAAAGAAAAAATATATATATTAAAGTTTTAAAAATATTTACATAGTAAAAGGTGATAAAAATTTAAATATAGTCAAAAATTAGGTGCTCATAGTTGCCTCTCTTTGCTTGGAAACATGAAGAGTTTTCAGTTAAAAACTAGGTGAGCCAAGTGACTTATTTTTGACCAAACCGTTATTCAAAAGGAAAAGAAATAAAACATAGGATGCAACCGAGTCCTGATTTTTGACAGCCTACATATCCCGGTTTATAGGGGAATCATGTCGCGTGTAGTTCAAGGAGAATGGTCGAATGATGAGTTGAGGAGTCGAATGAGGTTCCGTCGAGGCTTCAGTCTGAGGTCCTGCTATTTTATCAAAATAAAAAAGAAACTATACAAGCCTATGAGTTATGAGTTACAAGATTCCTATCTATGAGTCTTCTGAAACTTGATCTTGAGTCTTGACTAGTTCTTCATGTAGACCCTGATCTAAACCTTGATGCTCGCTAGCTGTAGGTGCTAGTTCATTGTTCTATAGCTTCTTCTGATCAAAACGGGACATGCAATGCTCATGACTTCGGTCATGTCTTGAGCAATCCATATCTTTTCATCCGCTTTCGCATTTTGGATTCACTTCTCTTATTTTCTTTTCTTTATTCTGGATTGAGAATTCTTCTTTTGGTCATCTCGAAACCTGTGCCTCGAGGTAAAACCTACTCAGATACCAAAACAAACAAACAAACGAAAATTTTCTTCCCCAGTTTTCACTAGAAAAATTTCGTGAGTTATTATAACAAAAACTCTATACTACTTCATTATTAAAAACAATAAAAGGTCGGAATTTGTGTACCCTGAGAAAACATGGTTCTATGGGAATGGTGTACCTTGATTGTCTAAATGGTGTCTTAACTAAGGATTGGTGTACCTTATGTTGGAGAAAGTGTGGCTAGGGAATGGGGTACCCTGTATTTAAGCTCAAATCAACTAGGGAGTGATGTACCATTTGTTACTAAAAGGAAATATAACCAGGGTTGGTAACTGTATTACTGATATGAAATATAACCAGGGGTTGACATCCTGTATTACTAAAAAGATATGTAACCAGAGGTTGGTATCCTGTATTACTGATATGAAATGTAATCAGGGGCTAGTGCCCTGTCTTACTGAAAAAGAAAATGTAACCAGGGTTTGGTTTCCCTAGGCGAAAATGTTCTACTTGGGTTAAGCTACGTAAAACAACCTAGGCGAAGAGTACTTCTACCCGAAAATATGAGCTGGATCCCCCTAAGCGAAAATGTTCTACGTGGGTTAAACTACGTAAAATAACCTAAGCGAAGAGTACTTCTACCCGGTACTATGAGCTGGATCCCCTTAGGCGAAAAAGGTTCTACCTGGATTAAGCTATGTAAAACAAGCTGAACGAAGAGTACTTTTACTCAGAACTATGAGCTGGATCCCCCTAGGCGAAAAAGGTTCTACCAGGGTTAAGCTACGTAAAACAACCTGAACGAAGAGTACTTTTACTTGGAACTATGAGCTGGATCCCCCTAGGCGAAAAGATTCTACCTGGGTTAAGCTATGAAAAATAAGCCTAGGCGAAGACTACTTCTACCTGGAAATATGAGCTAGATCCCCCTAGGCGAAAAAGGTTCTATGTTGGTTAAGCTATGTAAAACAACCTAAGCGAAGAGTACTTCTACTCGGAACTATGAGCTGGATCCCCCTAGGCAACATTCTACCTGGGATAAGCTACGTAAAACAACCCGAGCGAAGAGTACTTCTACTCGGAACTATGAGTTGGATCCCCCTAGGCGAAAAGGTTCTACATGGGTTAAGCTACGAAAAATAAGCCTAGACAAAGAGTACTTCTACCCGGAAATATGAGCTAGATCCCCCTAGGCAAAAAAGGTTCTACATGGGTTAAGCTACATAAAACAACCTGAGCGAAGAGTACTTATACTCGGAACTATGAGCTGGATCCCCATAGGCGAAAAGATTCTACCTGGGTTAAGCTACGTAAAACAACCTGAGCGAAGAGTACTTCTACTCGGAACTATGAGCTCGATCCCCTTAGGCGAAAAGGTTCTACCTAGGTTAAGCTACGGAAAACAAGCCTGGGCGAAGAGTACTTCTACCCGAAAATATGGGCTAGATCCCCCTAGGCGAAAAAAGGTTCTACCTAGGTTAAGCTACGTAAAATAACCTGAGCGAAGAGTACTTCTACTCAGAACTATGGGATGAATCCACCTAGGCAAAAAGGTTCTACCTCGGTTAAGCTACGAAAATGATTAGTATGAACAATAGTGATGCATGCTTAAAATAAAAAAAAATGGAGAATTTGTGGAAACCTACCTTTGGTGACATTCGTCTTTTTAGAATTGCCATTCATCATTGCTTTATTCCTGCTTCAAAATAAAGAAAAATTGTGAGTTTTAAAAGTGGTGGTCAGTTTGTGGACTTGATGTCTTTGGCAGCTTGACTTTATGCCCATACTTCTTTTGATGATGATTTCAACCTGTCACTAGATGTTTCGTGAATACCACTTGCATTTCTGGCCCCGGAGAGCCTTTAACTTTTCAAACTTTTACATGACGGTGGATCGCATCGATCTTAACCTTTTCAACTTCATTTTGCCCTTGCAGGCACTTTTAATTTGATTTTCCCCTTTCGAGAGTTTTTTATTTCAAAGCATCAGCCACTATGGCCAGTCGGGGTTGACTTGATGCCCCTACTAAGGTTGGGTGACTCTTGAATATTAGCTTGTATCAAACAAAAGCCTTGTAAATCAGTTTTGCCATCCCTTCTTCGCCTTAGTTTTGGAAAAGAGTTAAACTGAAAGGGATTCAAAGAACAACAAATAATGGAATGAACAATAAATTTAGACAAGAGGTATCCCTTTCGGGGAAAGGAAAGAAGGACTTATCTGTAGTACATGCGGACTTCAATGAACATGACATGCCTTTTGGACTGGATGCCTGATCTGTGTAAACTGTCCGACTCTCAGAAACTCATCGCAAATGCTGCCTCAAAATCGAGAAACCTTGCCCAGGACTATGTCAATGCCAATGGCTGTGAGGATCCTCTTTTTGATCAGCGGCGCCCTTTGTGGTTTTTCATTAGTTTACCTCTCTCTTCTCACCATCGCCTTATAGTGCTCTTTACGAGTTTTCACTAAAAAGACTCTCTCATTTTAGTTTCTTAACTCATCATTGCCTTACGGTGCCCATGGGGTTTTCACCAATAAGACTCTCTCATTTTAGTTGCACCAGATCCAAGTGACTGTATCCTCCAATTTTGAACATTCTTGTTGATTGATCGGAAGGACTTGAAAAGGATTTGGATTTAATTACAACTTTGGAACCTCTCAGGTAAAACCGTCGCCGAAATATTATAATTTCTGTCACAGTTTCAACTTTTGGGGGAATGTGGATTTCTATTTTGGTATGACTAAACCCCAGAGAGAGGCTCCCTATGTATCCTTTTGGAATCAAGTCGAACGTAGTTCAAGTAACATAAACTTGTTTGGATTTTTGTTTTGTTTTTTTTTCTTTTTCCTTTCCTTTTCCTCCTTTTTTCATTTTTATTTCATTTTCTTTTGTCTCTATTTTTTATTTCCTTTTTTTTTTCAATAACACTTTCGGGTTCCAAAAAGGGTAATCAAAGAAAAGGTAACCGGCTCAAAGGGTTTGCAAAGGGTTGATAATGTTTGGGTAGCGAGAATGAAAGCATTCGTCATCCCAATCATAGAGCATTAAACTGCGTAAAAAGGGTCAAACATAATTCTCTTTGACCGCGTCTGTATTGACAACTGGCATGGATACATTTTGTTCAATATCTCCCAAACACAATGCTCCCGTTTGGCAGTACTCTTGTTACAATGTATGGACCTTTCCAATCTAGAGCCAATTTTGCTTTAGCTGTTCCGGGTCTTTGTTTTATTTCCTTAAACTAATCTTCATTGCATTCTAATTCTTGATTCATTATTTCGAAGTCTGACAGCGTTTTAGGATCTAGGCATGAAGTCTGCAAACATCTCACGTCATTAAAATCTGCATTAACAGAACTGAAAAGAGAATAAGAAAATTAACAAGATTAAAAAAAGAGACATTCCTCGACAATGAAATATTAATTTCATTTGATTTTTTTTATTTTTGATTGATTTGTTTTTGAATTTTAAAGATAGAAGGGTTTACATAGAAAAATAAGACAATAAAGTAAAATATCCGGATCATACCCTGAACTAGTCCGAACACAAAAAGGATCAATACCGGTTACCGAGACTCCCGTCTGATAGGGAACTTTCAGGTTTGGCAACCGTTTTTTGGCTTTTCTTCTGCCGTGGCAATGACTACTATGACTTTCAATGCTGAATCAAATTCCTCATCATCATAGATCATTCCAACGACTGGCCTAGTGTTGTGAGCAGAGAGAGGGTTGTTTGTCATATTAGGGGCCTCTTCGTCCCGAAAAACGATTCTTTCGGCTTCAATCAAGTCTTCAACTGCCCTCTTGAAGGTCCAACAGTCCTCAGTATCGTGTCCCACTACTCCAGAGTGGTATTCACATCTACCATCAGCTCGGTGCGAGGGGGACTCGTGGTGCGGCCTGTTCGGGGCCACTGGATGCAGCAAACCTAGCTTGATTAGCTTTTGGAACAAGCTTGAATACGATTCACCGATAAGGGTGAATTGATTTCTTTTGAGGGGATCTCTTAGGAGAGGATTGCATTGGGGGACATTGTTGGGAGATTATATGAGGTTTGGTAGGGATGGGAATTTCTGGGAGGTGTAGCTCGGTTTTGTGTATGATGTTGTGGCCGCGTTTAAGGTTGCACATTCATCACCGCATAAGGAGGCGGTGCCACAACATACACAACATCTTGAAGGGGATAATAGTGTTGTGGGATCATAGGAAGCATATACGATTGGTCGGATGATCTGCGGGACCCCCTCAAACTTAGAAGCCATCATAACTCCATTTTCTCTCTCGTTTCTGTTCATCAGAACCCCAAACCATTCTGAATAACCTGTAATGCGGCCTTAAAAGCAACTTGACTCAAGATTTAGCCCGTTTTCAAACCATTTTAATAACCTCAACGAATGGTCTACCCATAACATACATCATGTTATGGAAGTAGTTCGCCTCTTGGGCCTATAGGAAGACCGTAACCATTTCAGATTCGTCCATTGGAGGCTTTACCCTGGCGGCTTACTCGCGCCATTTGACAGCATATTCACCGAAGCCTTCTGCTTTTTTCTTTTTTAAATTGGACAAAGAGTTCTCTTTTTGGACTTTTTCACTCTTGCTTTCTTTTATCTTCTTTTTTTCGCTCTTTTTTTTTGTCACTCATTCCTTTTTTCTCTTTCTTCTCTTTCTTTTTTTTCTTTCACTCGGTTTATTTAATGGCTATGATCGAATCCGATGGTAATTGCCTACATATCATGATGCTGCATGAATCGGATCATTACGTAGTTCGAAGATACTAGAAATAAAGTAAATAAGCTAACTCTTTTTCTAATTTATTTATAAATCTTGTTTTTTGAAAATCATACCACAAAAGCTCATAACAAGGAAAATATTTTGGATTTTGAATTTTCTCTCTCTTTTTTTTTTCAAAATTTTTGAAAGAAAGACCTCTAAACAAGAAAAAAAATATTTTTGGTTTTTTATTTTTTGATAATTTTCGAAAGAAAGAAAATATTTTTCTGGAGAAAGACTTTTGAAAAAGGAAGAAAATATTTTTTTGATTTTTGGATTTGACATCTAAAAGGAAGACTTTTAAAGAAGGAATTAAAGAAAATATTTTTGGATTTTTTTAAAAAAATTGGGACCGGAACCGATGAGATTTGCCTACGTATCTCACATCGTGCGAATCAGACACGCGTAGTTCGGTCAGTTTTGACACAATAGAAAAATATGAATTTTAAAAACATTGGCTTATTTTGAAATGACCTTTTCTTTTTCAGACATCGATAGATTTTTGCGGTTTTTCAAATACCTGAATTTTTCAGACCAGGATAAATTTTCTCTCCTACCTTACTCTTGGGTTTTCTTGATTTTCTTTCCCTATTCTAAAAGCCTGTCTACATGCAAGTTGAAAAAAATAAATGCACAAGTAGCATGTTAAAATACTTCAGGATGGTCTTTTAATTTGAGTACACATGTCCAAGATGGAACCAACCCCTGTGTTGAGTCCCCAAAGTCAAATGCACGTGATGCAAACAAACGTTGCTACTAGAGATCTGGCATGAGGCTATGTTATTCTATGTTTAAACTTCTGGGGGAGTGTTTTAGACCTGGCTTACCCAAGAGAACAACTCGAGTCGAGGTGGGGGCAATGTACCGGGAGCACGAGAGTCTACCCGGCCTAGTTACTCATCCAGCCTTGTTCTATTTGGTATGGCTTCTAACAGAAAAGTGGGCCACGCGCACGTGTGCACCATAAATTCAGAAGACACAAAAGGGAGGCATAAGAAGGAAATTTATACATTTCAAATAATATCAAAGCGGTAAATGAGTGACAATTAGCACATTAGGCACACAAATAAAGTAATATCAACAATCAAGAAAGCCAAGTATAGATCACATTACAAGCTCGAATTCTAAATCCTGAACCAGCGGAGTCGCCAGAGCTGTCACACCTCATTTTTCCCGAGGGATAGGGGAGTGTGTCTAATTTAAGTGACATTATTCAAAATGAGATTATTTTTTTAATTAGAGTCGCCACTTGGAATAAATATTTACGGTGTTTCGAGTTACCATTTATTTTAAATCCCAAATCAAAAAAATTTGACTCTGAATTATGGTCCGCGAACACAGAAGACCGAGTAAGAAATTCTGTTAACCCGGGAGAAGGTGTTAGGTATTTCTGAATTCTGTGGTTCTAGCACAGTCGCTTTAATAATTATACCTGGCTTAACTAATTCTGGATATTTTATGTTCTAGAAAATTTTATGTACTTTTGCCTTAAACCGCTTTTTTTGCTTGATTATTCGTAATTATGGAATTATCTTGAAACGCGTTACGCGTACGTGTACTCATTTTTTTTGGCGCATTAAAAATCATATCACGCATGCGTGTACACAATTGATAACACTTTTATTATTATTAAGATTATTCAGTCAAAGTCACGCGAACACGTACCTTGAATTATTTTAGAAATCATAATCGTGTCGCGCAAACGTGTACATAACTACGATGATTTGATTAATTTAGAGCGCACTTGAAGTATACTACCGTGCTCATGAATTATTTTTCCTAAACTAATTTGAAAATCGTTGTAAAGTCAAGAGTTATGAAATGTATTTGTGTAAAACTAGAAGTATGGAATTTAATTACTAGAATTATTTATAAAAATGAATTACTTTAATAAGTTATGAAAAGTATTTGCAATTATTCATTATGGAAGGAATATGAGCTAGCTTGTAAATTTTATTACCATGGGCCATAGTACTTGAACCATCCGATCCAAAAATTCCTAAAGGCCCGATCTTTCAAATTTTAAAGTCAAAAAATTCCATGACCCATTCTTCCTTAACATCAAAATTATTTCATCAACGTTCGTATGGCCCAATTCCCTTTATACATTAATGCCTTTTGCACCTTTATTTACTTTACCATGAGTTTTTACTTTTCTTAAATTATATTAAACAAATAATAACAATGAAAGTTTCATGCCTTACTAATTCACGGAACTAAATATTCTATAAAACTAATCTACCAAAAATAGCTAGAAAGTTTAAGAAACACTAACCAAGAACATGAAAACTATTGTTTATGGATTAAAAGGAATCAAACATGTTCTTGCTAAAGCCTTAAACTAACAAAAGATGACAAACTAATTTATGCTAACTATGAACAGGAAAAGAAACATGCTCAAATAGTAAGTATGAACCATAAATTTTACTCAAATACTCATCATAATAAAAAAAAATTCAAACTTATATATTAATCAAGGATAAAGTAAGAAATGGACCTCGATATAGCTTCTCACGAAATCGAATAAAATGAAGAAAGGAAATCTGACCGGAATTTGGCTCGTCGGAGACCTCAACGAAGACGGAAAGACAAAGTCGGAACCTTGTTACGTTTATTAGGATATTTCAAGGGTGTTTTTAGGCTTGAATTTGGGGCATTTTCGAGTCTTAAACGGGGTGATGAATTGTTAGATTTTTCGAAAGAAAGAGGAAGAAAGAATAACACGAGTAGAAATTCCCTTAGCGTAGAAGAGGAAACAATTCTCTCAATCCCCTCCTCTCTATTTTCTCTCCTTTTTCTCCTCCTTTTCTCTCATTTTTCACTTTTATTTATAGAAAACATTTCGTAAATTTTCAGATTTTTAAAAAAAATTATTTTGTTATTTTTTAATCAAAAAGATAATCCCACTTCCCTTTTTATTTTAAAACAAATAAAAATAAATTCTCCACTTTCCTTTAATTTTATTTTTTAATTTTCCACTTTTTTATATTTCTTTTTTAAAAAAAAATTATTTTTCACTTACTTCTTCTTTTTTTTAAAAATATTTCCACTTTATTTTATAAATATATTCACCTACCGTTACTTTTATTTTTTAATTCCAACTTTCTTTTTCTTTTAATTTTTTAAATTTTCACATTCTTATACTTTTATTTTTTTAATTTTCCACTTTCTTTTACTTTTTTATTAAACAATTTCCAACTACTTTTAATTTTAATTTTTAATTTTATACTTCTACTTTTCCTATTTTTTATTCCCATCCAAAATTTTTAAAAAATATTCAATTAATTATTTTGTTTTTCGGGTTTTTTATTTATTTTATTTTACAATAAAAAATAATAATAATAATATTAATAGTAATAATTGACCTTTTAAAATATTTTTAATTTTTTACCCTATATATAAAAAAGTATAACAAATCTAAAAAATATATATTAAATTTCTAAAAATATTGATATAGTAGAAGATGATAAAAATTCAAATATAGTAAAACATTAGGTGCTGACAGGCCGAACTTCCTGGATCCACCAGAACACGTTTAATTTTAAAATCTAAGACATTTAAAGAGATTACCAACGCATCGTTATGTGGCAGCAACAATCCATCCGCGTCCTACTCCGTGAAAGTAATGTCGTGTTTAGCGATGTCTCGGAGTCTCTTGATGTGGGTTATTAACACCTTCGTCTTTTTTGACGCTGAGAATGTAACCCCGTCAATGTCATTTCCCCATGAAAATCATGTTAATCATCACGCACGAGGGATTTTCTCCTGCTTTTGAAGGTTCTGCATTATCACGATTGCGTCTATAATTATTTTTAGCCCTGTCACTTAAACATTCCATGAGATGGTCATTTTTCAGCAATGTTGCCACCTCTTCATGCAGATGCCAGCAGTCCCAAGCCCGATGACCGATTGTCCCGTGGTATTCACACCACAAGTTAGGATGCCTTTGGTTGGGATATGATCTCATTGGCTTCGGGAACCGAGCTTCTCTAATGTTTCTCATGGCCGACACAAGCTCCACTGCATTGACGTTGAAGTTGTATTCAGAAAGCATGGGGTACAAAGAATCTAGAGATTTTGACATTTCCTTGTCCTGTAACGACGTGTTATTTCGGTCGCAATCAGTATTCCTATCAGTAGCAAATTTGTCCGCCAACCGAAAACATGTGATGTGTCCTTCGGCCCGTTCGTAGGGCAAACACTGACTCCTTGAAGATCGTCAATCAATGTCGAAATCATCTTTCGATTTCTCTTTATTCTTCTTCCGATATTGTTCCTTGACCGACGTCGGGAAATCGAGCTGGTCATCTTTAATTTTTATCTTTGATTCGTACCAATTGTGAACATCCGCCCAAGTTGTTACTTGGAACTCGAACAAACTTTCTTTCAACTTCCAGGAGGCATCAAAGCTTCTCGTATTCAAACCTTTGGTGAATGCTTTAGCCTCCCATTCTTCTGGTACGACCAGTAACAATATTCTTTCTTTCTGGAACCCGGTTACAAACTCCCACAACAACTCGGACTCTCCTTGCACAATATTGAATATATCGGCCTTTCGGGCCTGCACCTTTCTGGCTCCAGCATGGGCCTTGATGAAAGATTCTGCGAGCATCTCAAAGGAGTCTATGGAATGCTCGGGCAAAAGCGAATACCACGCCAGGGATACCTTCGTAAGAGTCTCCGAATATCTTATGCAAAACTGACTCAATCTCATGGGGAGCCAAATCGTTCCCTTTCACCACTGTTGTGTAGGTGGTGATATGTTCTTGAGGATCTGAAGTCCCATAATACTTCGGCACGTCTGGCATTTTAAACCGCTTTGGGATTAATTCTGGTGTCGAGCTTGGTTTGTACGGCAATTGCGTGTATTTCTTTGAGTCCGGCCTTTTCAGCACTAGTGGTGCGCCAGGAATTTGATCCATTCGGGCATTTACTTCCCTCATAAACCGCTTGAATTTGATTTTAAAGGGATCCCTCTCATAGTTGTGATTGGATTCTTTCCCCCGGAACCATCGGATCCGACCTCTCCCCTCATGCAGTTGTTGTCTACCCTCTGCGTCGTTTGGTTTGTGGGAGCACCGGGAAGAACTGGGCCTCGTCCATTCACATTGTTGGAAGCGCCGACAATACCTGATTCTGCTCCGTCATGACCTTTTCTTGTAGTGTGAGATGGACTATAATGGCCTCCTGTTGCTCTTGCAAGACCCTGACTTCTTCGACGACGTGCTCTTCTTCAGCATCATCAAGAGTCGCCTCCCGAACATGCCGCGGATATCGACAGCGTGGACCGGCATGGCCTCGTTCCCCTCGTTGTGGGTATTACTGATTGAATCCTCATGCTGAGGCTGATTTCTTTGGGCCTCAGTGTTGTGTGTGTTGTTAACACCATTATCCGCCATGTTTAATGGTTTTTGCTAAGAACAAAGAATCAAACAAGTTAGTAACAGATACAGGGGTCAATTCAATTATACAACTGTCTATGCCCCACAGTGGGCGCCAAACTGTTTACGTGTAAAATGGTACATTTGAATTTATACGTGGTTTATAAACAAGTGAATTAATTTGATCCGAAAATAACAGACGAATTAGGCAGAAGTATAAGACTTAGCCTTAAAATCGAAATAAACGACAGATATCTGGGTTCCGGGCGCAGAGCTACCGGGAGCAATAAGAACAGTGCAAACAAGCAAGAAAGTAAAATGTTATTTGAGCTTTTGATGAATCATAGTATATGCTTGTCAAAAAATTAATGTCCTTACAATGATAGTATAGCTCACTATTTATAGTTACGCCTAGGGAACAAGGTCCTAGGATTAAGCTCCTCTTTAATGACAATTATGAGGGCCATTGAAGAATGTGTAACCGTGGGTAGTGAATGCCTTATTCTCTGTAACGTATCATGCACTTAATGTTAAAGAATATTCTATGTTGAATGATACAGGATGGCGACATTTATTTTGTCTTTACGAGTATCGTTCTCTTCTATGATAAGTGAGACCATTGACTTCGGGTTTGGCTATTTCCTGTCTTCGATTCCATGCGTCGCTTCTTCATGCGGTCATTAAATATGAGCATACTTTACCCCATACAATTTTATCCCATACACTTATAAGTGTAGAATAATTTGGGAAAAACTAAAGGAGAAAAAAAAAGGTAGACTATTTTGTGTCTCAAAAAGTTTGAACTACTTTGTGTTTTAGCAAAATAAATCTGTGTTACAAAATGACATTTAATTGGACTATTTTCGACAGATATTATATTTTAGAATAGTTTTGATTGAAATTGTTTATGGATTAACAGTTTGAGTAGTTTTTCCTTTTTCCTTAATGTTTATGAAAGACATAATTACGTAATTTCCATGTCGTAGGTTGCTATTTTCCTCTGTTTTTGGATTTGTCCTCTTTAGTGTGCTTCAAACTTTTTAATTAGGCACCTTACTGACTATTAAAATTATATATGGAAAGTCTTTTTTGGGATGTTCTGATTTGTGCTTAAGTTGATAAAAATAGTTATTTTACAAATTTATTACTTCCTCTGTCTCATATTAATTGTCGAGTAAATTTCATGGGTGGTCATTCAACTTTGTGTCAATTATTCAAAAGTCATTATTCTTTCTTTTGTTACGTAAAAGTCATTTAACATTATGTTCATCACCCAAAAGTCACTTTTCTTTCTTTTGTTACACAAAAATTATTTTACTATACTCCAATTATCACAATAGTCATTTTGACCAGATTTTATAAAATGTTTACTTGAAAAGTCTATTATACCCTTGACATTATAAATTCTTCCATCTATGTTATATATAATACCTTCTATATTATAAATTCTTTCATCTATGTTATATATAATACACGTTAATTTTCAAGATATACATGTAGCATTATTAAATTTGTTAGTAACACAACTGAATGACCACCCATGAAATTTACTCTTAATTGTCTACATTACTAAAAATATCCGTCCCAAATTAATTACTTGTCAATTTAAAAAAATAAAAATATTATTAATTAATTTTTCCATTTTACCCTTAAAATTAAATCTTTTTGAAAGTGTAAACAGTACATTGACCACCTCCTTTTTTTTAACATAAAACAAATTCCTCCATAGTTAGTCTTTTTCATGTACGCATTTAGCCAAAAGAGTACTGTGTTTAACAATATCAGATTCAACAGACATATTTAGATAATTTTGGGATAAAATTTGATGACATTGTCTTGTTGCCATGTTTATTTTATAATTTAAGCAGGTCAATCGTTCTTTTTATAGGGAATTTTAGGTGGGAAATGTTTCATTTTCATATAGGATTCAAGCAATTTTCATGTAGAAATTTTTGGCTCCAAAAAAATTTCACGTTTGAAATATTTTCAAGTTAGTTTGAAAATTTTGGAGGAAAAGATTATTAGGTGCAATGAAAAATTCAGTTTTGATGGTGTCTGACTGTCTGTTCAGATGCTCTATGCTACTCCGTTAAGGGTGACAAGTGGGCCGGTCCAGGCTCGGAACCGACCCGGGACCGCGGGCCAAACGGGCTAAACGGGTTAAATGGGCCAGGACCGTTTGGCCCGATTTTAGTGGACCTGAACCGGTCTCGTGGGCCGGTCCTATGATTTGAGCCCGCCAAGCCCGGGACCATTTAGCCCGCCAGGGACCGGGACAGGATCGGTCCCTTAGCGGGCCAAACGGACCCAACAGCTATATTTAATTTTTTTTTTTTTAAAATATAGCCGTTGGGCTTTCAAAAATAGCCGTTGGCTATTTATAAAATAGCCGTTTAACTCCCTAAACTTTATTTTAATCCCAAACTTTTTATAATTATATTTTTTCCCTATTTTCAAATAGAGCTGGCAAGTGAGCCGGTCCCGGACCTAAACGGGCCAAGTGGACCGGTCCAAACGGTCCCGGTCCCAAATTAAACGGGCCAGGGCTAAACGAGCTTTTTGTAAGGACCGGCCCGGGACCGGAACCATTTGGTCCCGGGCTAAATGGTCCCAGCCCGCGGACTAAGTGGGCTAAGTGGGCCCAATATATATATGTTTTTTTTTAAAAAATAAATAGATATCAGAGACAAAAGGATGTTAAAAAAAATATCTAAGACAATTCTTTGTAAATTTTATTATACAATTGTGACCTAAATTTTATTTAACATCCTAAATTTTAATATTCAATATTTAATATCGAATATATATAGTATATAAGATGTATATGTAGTATATATATATAAAAGCTATATTCGATAAGATATATATACGTCTTATATACTATATATAAGATGTATATATAGTATAGTATATATATATATACATCATATATATATATATATATATACACACATCATATATACTATATATACATCATATATACTATATATAAGATGTATATATAGTATAGTATACTATACTATACTATATATACATCTTATATCGATATATATACTTTTTAGTAGTAACATGAAATGACCAAAGTATGGTACTTCTTAGCTGGTATAAATATGGAATGATAGAAGATCAAGTTTTAGCTCAACTCAGATTATAGTTTCAACTAAAACTGAGTTGAGCTAAAACTTGATCTTCTATCATTCCATATTTATACTAGCTAAAAAGTACCATACTTTGGTCATTTCATGTTTCTACTAAAAAGTATATATATACTAAGTGTATAGTATATAAGCTATATAAGATGTATATATATATATATATATATATATATATAGCTATATTCGATAAGCTATATATACATCTTATATAGCTTATATACGTTGTATATATAGTATAGTACATTATATGTACTATACTATATATCGAATACAACTTATATATTATACACTTAGTAACAATAAAGTAAACAATAGTAGCAATTATAGAAGAAAATTAGAGAGATTGTGATAGATTGATGATTTTGTAAGAAAAAAATAAAAGAATGATGGGGTAGCCCGGGCCCGTTTGGCCCGTTTAATTTGGGACGGGTCCGGGACCGTTTGGACCAGCCCACTTGGTCCGTTTAGGTCCGAGACCGGCCCACTTGCCAACCCTATACTCCATTAACGAGAATTTTGGATAAATGATTTGGAAATTCTTTATTAACTTGAGGGTTGCTCTAGTGGTGAGTACCCTCCACTTCCAACCAAAAGGTTGTGAGTTCGAGTTACCCCAAGAGCAAGGTGGAGAGTTCTTCAAGGGAGGGAGCCGAGGGTCTAGCGGAAACAGCCTCTCTACCCCAGGGTAGGGGTAAGGTCTGCGTATTCATTACCCTCCCCAGACCCTACTAGTGAGATTATAATGGGTTGTTGTTGTTTTTATTGACTTGAGTTGATTAGTTTGAGGCCACATAATTAGAGAGTATTAAAAAGAGTTAAAAGGGTATATTAGTAAAAATACCCTTCTTATGATTTTGTAAGGATGTGTAGAAGGAAATTCACTAGTCAAAAGCATAATAAAAAGCTTACGTGCAATTTCCAATGAAACGAAAGGAATTGCAAAGATGAGATACTTGGAAGGAGCAAAGGAAGCTTATTCATATTCCAAAAATCTATCATTTTTTCCGGAGAAATCGCTGCGTCGTTTGGCTCTATGTTGTCCGAACTCTCCTAAAATATCTCTGGATGCGTGTCGGATCCTCCTAATATAGTGTATTTCTTGAAGGATCCGACATGGATGTTACGAGGCGGATCTAAAATTTTTAAAATGTGGTAAAAATACAAGAGGGGGCGAGGTGAATTGTCGATTTTTTTCTTTTTATACCCTAAGTAGTTGACTAGTTTAATAATTAGTTGACTGAAGGTAAGAACATAATATAAATAAAGAAGAAATAAAATATAGGAATTAAAGACACCAGGATTTTTATATTGGTTCAGATTCAGTGGGAACTTACGTCCAGTCCCCTTGGGTTGCAAGAGTGTTCTCTTTCAGTATTTGAAGTTTCTCGATACAAGAGAGTTGATGTCGCTTTACACCAATAACTTAGTCACTATGTTACTTCTCGATTCTTGATACAATGTCTTACTAGTGTTTCTCTCTCTTTCTTCTCTTATTAGTTACACAGTAAATCTAAAGAGAATTACAATGCTTGTTTGGAGTAGAACAAAAAAGTGATTGTGGTTGGTTCACAGTATGTGTTTCTCCCTTGACATACTTCATTTTATACTTGAGCTTTTTGGCTAGGTGAATATTTAACATACCGTTGAAGGATTTGTAGTCCCAAGTAAATTGATCCTCGGAATTGAATCTGTTATGATTCATTCCAAGAATAAGTACAGAGCTTCCGTAGATGATTCATAACTGCCGGTCGTTTCCTTTTTTCGAAAAGAGATTTGACATAAGTTCTCCTTAAGTTGTTCCTTGATTCATCTGATTGATAGACTTCCTTTATCGACACATATCTTCAGCAATCAGGGCAACGAGAAATCTTGGTCCTTCCTTCATTGTATCAATCATCCTGGTTGTCATATCGCTTTAATCATTAATGTTCCTTACTTACTTCCGTTGACAAATCTTTGCCTTGATTCTTTTTTTCCTTCCTTTCTTGACTTCTTACATACTTCAATGATAGATTTGCTCGAATCCTTCTTTTCATCTCTCGTGATCCTTCACCATAGTAATATGTTATTTTTCATCATTGAAATTTATATCTAACAATCTTTCCCTTTTTGATGATAACAAAATAACATATAAAAGCAGTTTACTTCCCTGTTATGGTCGATGCTTGTTTTGTTGTAGTCGACTTCTTAGTTGGCTTCCATGATGCTGCAGTCGACTCCCTCTCAAAAGGTGATGCTATTTGTCCTGCACTGTAGACTCATATACTGTAGTCGACTCCCCCAAAAAGTGTTGCTAATTTTCTTGCACTATCTTTAATCTTTCTCCCTCTTTTTGGCATCAACAAAGAAGGGATATGTACATATAGAACAATAAAACATTGCAGATAAAGACAAGCAGCCTAGTCAAATATAGGCAGTTATAGGCATACAGAGTTAGCAAGATTTAAAAAAAAAAATCCAACGACTGGTGAGCCGGTCCGAAACAACAAAAAATATTGTCTGAAATATCCACAACTAACGACGCACGAAGTAAGTGAGAGTGTTGCAAATCGCCTCCTTCAGACGATCAAAGCTGGCATTTGCTGAAACTGACACCGCATCGATCCTGTCATGTATTTCTCTGAAGGCTTTGACTGTATTTTCTGCTAGCTAAGGAATCTTGACCCTTATCTTTGAAACATCGGACCCTACTTCTTTGGAGATGGCATGAATGTCTCCAATAGTTAATTGACTTGTAGCAAGAAGGTCCTTGATGATGGTCAGCTTGTTATCAATGACATTCAATTTTTCTATAAGATCAGGATCACTTACACCATGATAGAAACTAGAGGCTTTGACATTTGAATCAGGCTGAATATTCTTGACTTTTCCCTCATGTTTCTTCACCTAGGAACCCTTAACACACATATCCCATACCGACAAAGGCTATTGAGTTGTAAGATTTGGTGATGGAGACAAATTGATATTCTGAGATAGAGATATTGTGGGCTTTCAAAAGATGAGTGATAACCATACCATATGGTAGATTGGTGGGGTCAGCAGCACTTTCAACAATAAAATTTATAACCCACGAGTACAGTTTGATTTTAAACTTGGTCACCAGACAGTAGACAAGAAAAGTGTCTCGTTGAGAGAAAATGGAGAATGAGCTAGTACGAGGGAGAAGGTTTATTACTACAATGTGGGCTAGAACTTAGGTTTCAAAGCTAACATCATTGGGACCGAACTGGTTAGGGAGGGAATCAGAGGGACACTTTGTTATACAATACTTGGCTTGATCAAAAGTAATTTCAAAATCTTTAGGCCAGGTATTTTTGAAAACCATAGGGAAACCAGAACACTTACACTAAAATGATGCGTTTTCCTAGAACTAGAGATTCTAACTTATCAGGCATGTGAGAACGAATATTGGCATATAACATCCCCACTAGAGGTTCATAGACTTTAGAAGGGGGTAAAGAGAGGAAATTTGACATGCCTTGAAAAACGAACAGATCTTTTACCTTACAGTTGAGGGCCTCCATGTCGTCAACATCGATTACTTTGTCATGGCCAATGAGCTTCTCTTTAAGGGTAATAAAGAAGTCACTAGTAGGTGTATCCGAGAAATTACGGTCTGGCTCTAGAGAAATTTAGAGGTCTACCTTGGATTTCTTGGGGGTAAATAATTCAGGGGGGTTCTTCCATAGGTCCTTTTCCAAGGGCTTTTTCGCTTATTATGTGAGTATCGTGAGACATCTCTACTTGAGAAGAGGCAAACCCTTCAGAAAAATCAAACCCTAGGTCTACTTGTTCTGGGGGCTGAGAAGAGAGTTTTGCTCTGTAATGGGTCCTTTTTCTGGTGGAGGCAGAGGGATTCTTGGAATATTTTGCCATTGAAGAGTTTTGAAGAAGGGTTTCTGAGCGATAAGACCAATGAAGAAGAAGATGAGTAATTGAGAGGGTTAAAAGGAAAGGATTTGACGGCTGAGTATAGGAAAGGAAAAGACGTCAGTGAAAGGATATGATGATTGATTTCCCTTTCTTGAGAGTTGTGACTAATGAAAAAAGAGAGGAAAATCGTAGGCGCTCAATTAATGAGTACTTAAAAAACAAAAATATTAGTCATACAGGAATTAGAAATAATACAAAGTCCTAATTTTTAAGATCAAGTGAAATATTGCCAAGTAGTTCTCTCAAAGTGCAAAATCTATCCTCAAGTAAGGGCTTAGTAAAAATATCTGCTAGTTGATCAATAATACTAACAAATGATAATTCTATATCTCCTTTAATGACAAGATCTCTGATGAAATGATGCTTAATATCTATATGCTTAGCTCTATAATGATGCACATGATTCTTTGAAAGGCATATATCACTGAAATTATCACAAAATATTTGAATGGGTTTAAAAGATAATTCATAGTCACCCAGTTGATGAGACATCTAAATTATTTGTGCAGTACACTGTTCAATTGCAATATACTCTACCTCAGTTGTAGATAATGCATCTGAGCCTTGTTTCTTGTTGTTCAAGGATATTAATGCCTTTCCCAGCAATTGACATATTCCATTGGTGCTTTTTCCGTCTTCTTTATCACCTGTAAGATCCGCATAGAAAAACCTTCAAGTTTAAAATTGTTAGATCGTGGATACCATAGTCCATAAGAAACAGTTTCGATGAGATGACATATTATTCTCTTTACTACTGACTGAAACAGTTTCGATGCAATTCCTTATAAGCTGACTGAAACCTGGCACATTTACAAGCACTTAACATGATATCTAGTCGACTAGCAGTTAGATAAAGTAAGGAGTCAATCATTCCACAATATTTTGTTTCATCCACTCGATTTCCCTGTTCATCTTTGTCAAGACTTGTTGATGGGCTCATTGGTGTATCAATTGCTTTAACACTACTCATGCTGAATTTTTGAATCTATTCCTTTGTATATTTGGTGTGATAGATAAAAGTTCCTTCCTCAGATTGTTGAATTTGAAGTCCGAGAAAAAACGTGAGTTCTTCCATGATACTCATTTCGAACTCACTATGCATGAGATTAGCAAATTCCTTGCATATGAGAGAGTTAGCACTTCCAAAAATAATTCGTCAACATAGACTTGGATAATGAGATTACCTCTTGATGATCTTTTGATTATTAATGTAGTATCTACTTTACCTCTTGTAAACCCATGGTTAAGTAGGAATGAACAAAGCCTTTTGTACCAGGCTCGAGGAGCTTGTTTGAGTCCATACAAGGCTTTAGTCAACTTATACACATGGTAAGAAAATTACGAGTTTTCAAAACTAGGAGGTTATTTTGCATACACCTCATCATAAATAAAGCCATTTAAGAAAGCACTTCTGACATCCATATGAAAAAGTTTAAAGCCTTTAATGGATGCATATGCAAGTAGAATTCGCATTGACTCTAACCGTGCTACCAGAGCAAAGGTTTCATCATAGCCGACTCCTTCATGCTGTGAATAGCCTTGAGCTACTAATCTGGCTTTATTTATGACTACTTTTCCATCCTCGTTCAATTTGTTTATGAAAACCCACTTGGTTCCAACAATGGCAGTATTTGTTGGCTTAGGTAACAGTTCCCAAACTTGATTCTTGTCAAATTGATCGAGTTCATCCAACATGGCATGTATCCAGCTGAAGTCTTTTAAGGCTTCCTTAATTTTCTTTGGTTACATATGAGAGATAAGTGCAATATTTTTCTTTTTCTTAAGAGCTCCCCTGGTTTTTATTCCATCACTGGGATCCCCTATGATAAACTTTTAAGGATATTCTGGTCCACTTCTCCATTCATTTGGTCACGTCCCAACTGCAGGAGCAGTTGACACCTTTTGTGGTTCAATTTGATTACTAGTAGGTTCACTAGTCGATTTTGTGATTGTGTCTGTGCTATTAGTCTATTTTTGTGACTTGCTTGCATTTGATGATTTTTGGCTAATATCTTCATCACATATAATGATTCTTTTCTCGGCCGTAGTATTATTTTCATCAAATATAACATATACTGATTCTTCTACAGATAAAGTATGTTTGTTATAAACTCTAAAATATCTACTATAAGAGAGTAACCGAGAAAAATACATTCGTTACTCCTTGGATCAAATTTTTCAAGGTTGTCCTTACCATTATTGTGGATGAAGCACTTACTTCCAAACAGATGAAAGTAGCCTATATTGGGTCGTCTGCCTTTCCATAATTCATATGGTGTTTTCTTCAAAATGGGTCTTATAAGACATCTATTGAGAATGACATGATGTGCTTACTGCTTTTGCCCAAAAATGATTTGGCAGTGAATGTTCTAATATCATTGGTCTGGCCATATCTTGTAGAGCTTGAGTTTTTCGCTCAACTACTCCATTATGTTGTAGTGATCTTGGGGCTGAGATATTGTGAATATATCCTTGATCATTGCAGAATTATTCAAAGGCTTTGCTTTTGAATTCTCCTCCACGGTCACTTTGGATGGTTGTAATAAGATACCTTTTTTCTCTTTCAATTCTTTTACAGAAAATCTCAAAAAATTTCACGGCTTCATCTTTATGAGATAAGAAAATCACCAATGTAAAACGTGAGTAGTCAATAGTCATCAACAATAACAAAAAGCATATCGTTTACCTCAAATGCTGGCAGTTCTAGTTCATTCCATTATTTTTGTAACTTCTTTGAATAGATTTTTGTCACCCGTCATGTGACTGGAACACGCACTGTCTAAATACTATTTTCCTTTGCGACTCTTTCTGTGGTGTTCTTGCAAAATAGAATTATTACTTTCTTTTAGGTACCCAAGCTTGCTTGGGTCCTTCTTGGTTAGTTTTACTGGAATCACGGTTGTTTTTGGGTTTCCAAATCCATCATCAAATATTAGATTTACGAAATCTACAAAAGAAATATTTATGTCTAGCTTTGATACAGTAATGACACATAGGGGTTGACCCAGTTTTTGATATACCACTTGTATTAGTACTTGTGGACTCAGTTCTAACAGAACCTTTTCCAGTTGACTTGTAAGTCTCCTGGTTAGACTTGGCAGAACTATGACTGGTGGATTTGTGCATGCCATTAAGTTGCATTTGCAATTCTTGAACATCATCTTAAAGCACATCTCTTTCGATTTCACAAACTTCAAGTTTAAATTCCCAATCCTTCTTTTCCCTATTGAGTCTTTTTAATTCATTCAACATTTTTTGAGACTCATTTAGGGTAAGGTCAAGAATATCCTGCAATTCATTACATCTATCACAGTTATAAGGTCTTACCTCACTTGTTTCATATCGTGCCATGAAATAATTTTCAGTGTCTTCTTTGCTTTCATCATCTGACGTATCATCATCAATCCAACAAGCAGAATATTTGTTCATATCATTTTCCAAAATAGTTATGACGCACATGTTTACTATTTCCTCACATTCTGAGTTGTTTTCATCACTCCAGTTTATGAAGGATTTATTTTTATTGAACTCTTTGGAGTTTTTTCTTTTAAGATCTGGGCATTTAGCTAGAACATGGCCATCCCTTCAACATTTAAAGCATTTTCCATCATTTTTGTCGTGGTCATTGTATTGCCTGGTTCGGCTGGATGGCATCTATCCCTTTTTTGTATTTCTGTATCTTCTAATCAATCCATTCATGTTTCTTGACACCATGACAGTTTCTTATTCAAGAGCTTCTGGATCATCATCAATATCATTTTTAGGTCCTTCACTTATAGTTTTGAAAGCAACTGTTTTTTTTCCTGACGCATTTTCTTGAGATGGATTTTCTCAAACGCTATGAGATCTCCTCGTAGTTTATCATGTAAAAGTTTGTCTAGATCTTGAGATTCAAGTGTAACTACTTTTGTCTGACACGTAGTAGGCAAATGTCTCAGGGTTTTTCGAACTTGATCACCACTTGAGTAAGGTTTACCAAAGGATTTCAGATCGCCAATGATTTTGCTAAATCTTGCAAATATTTCCTCAATGGATTCTCCTTCTTTCATCTAGAAGAGTTCATAATCGTAAACCAATAAGTTTATCCGAGTTTCATTCACTTTGCTGGTTCCTTCATAAGGAACTTCCAGTTTGTCCCATATTTCTTTGGCGGTATCACATCTTGAAATTTTTTCATACTCTTTTCCAGTTATAGCATTATAAAGCAAGTTTCATGCCTTAGCATTAACTTGAACAACAACCATTTGCTCGTCTGTGTATTCATCTATATCTTTAGGATCAACGGGTGGTTGAGCTGCTATTGGCAATGGATAATTTCTCTTTTTTATAACACGCCATACTTTTACATAATAAGACTTTGCATAAATTTTCGTGCATACTTTCTAGTGGAAAAAATATTGTCCATTGAAGTATGGTGGCCTTACTTCCGATGTCCCTTCTTGAAAGAGTACTCCAATAGTTACTTGGTTTGGCATGATCATTTCTCACTAGTTGTTAAGCAAAAGATAAAAGTGTGAGACCTTCTTTGATAGCAGTTGAAAGTACGGGGGGGGGGAATTGTCGATTTTTTCTTTTTATACCCTAAGTAGTTAACTAGTTTACTAATTAGTTCACTAAGGGTAAGAATATAATATAAATAAAGTAGAAATAAAATATAGGAATTAAAGACATCACGATTTTTATATTGGTCCGGATTCAATGTGAATCCTACGTCCAGTCCCCTTGGGTTACAAGGGTGTTCTCTTTCAGTATTTGAAGTTTCTCAATACAAGAGAGTTGATGTAGCTTTACACCAATAACTTAGTCACTATGTTACTTCTCGCTTCTTGGTACAATGTCTCACCAGTATTTTTCTCTCTTTCTTCTCTCACTAGTTACATAGTAGATCTAGAGTGAACTATAATTCTTGCTTGGAGTAGAACAGAAAGAGTGATAGTGGTTGGTTCAAGGTATGTGTTACTCCCTTGACGTACTTTATTATATACTTGATCTTTTTGTCTTGGCGAATCTTTAGCATACCGTTGAAGGATTTGCAGTCCCAAGGGAATTGAATCTGTTATGATTCATTCCAAGAATAAGTATAAAGCTTCCATAGACGATTCATGATTGTCGGTCGTTTTCTTTTTCGAAAAGAGATTTGACATAAGTTCTTCTTAAGTCGTTCCTTGATTCATTGGATTGATAGCCTTCCTTTTTCGACGCATATCTTCAGCAATCAGGGAAACGGGAAATCTTGGTCCTTCCTTCATTGTATCAATCATCATGGTTGTTATATTGCTTCAATCATTAATCTTCCTTACTTGCTTCTGTTGACAGATCTTTGACTTGATTCTTTTACTCCCTCCTTTCTTGACTTTTTCCATACTTCAATAATAGATTTGCTCGAATCCTTCTTTTCATCTCTCGTGATCCTGAACCATAGTAATATGTTATTTTTCATCATTGAAATTTATATCTAACACGTAGGTGCATTACCAAATAAAGGAGAAAAGAGTGTTAAGTCAGAATTGATCTATATTTCTTTGAGTAAATAATTAAGTATTGAACCAAATGCACCATTCAATTTTTATGGAGCATGGATGCCAATACATAATATTGTACCAATTATAGGAAATGCATACATAAAAAACTTAGTTTGGTGAAGGGACCATGGGTTCACATCCCCGTAATTTTGGTTATAAATCTGCCCCTGGTTACGGTATTTTGGAAAGTTCTGGCTATATAGGTTTGACTACAGGTACACGAAGCTTAATTCTATGCGTTGATCATTTATCATCATATATTTTAAATAAAAGTAGGTTTAATATGTGTTAAGCGTATAATGTTGGTTTGCTATTTAATCGCATATCTTTTTAATATAAATAAATTGATTGATTGTATTGCTATTTAGTAGCAATTGAGTTTTGTATGTTCATATGAAGTTGGAGATCTGTTTCTTGAATGGGTATGCCTTAAGTTTGAAGTTCTTGCCTCGTGCAACTCTATAGAATTATGAAGTTTTTATCACGATAAGGAGATAGTTTATTAAAAATTATTACTACTACCTAAATCAATTCATCATATTCTGTGAACTAGAGATGCCTTCAGATTTTTTGAGAGTAGAGTTTAACATTGCTTCAGATGTAGTGGGAACAATTTTAAGATTTTCAAGTAGTCCAAAGATGCTTTCGTTTTAGATATTTATAGATTTTTAATGGATTGACATTTTGACATTTGAGAAAAGCTTTAGCAGTTGCTCTGCACTCCTTATCTATTCAGGTTTAGAAGTTGGAAAATTTGTTGCAGGAATCTGATGAATTATGCTATCGAAAAATAATTGAAATATGATCCGAATGATAAGTAATTCTATTGGAATTTGAAGAATTTGGCATTGAATTCTTTTTAAGAAAATCGGATTAAGAAAAGTATGATAGAGGATTAGAAATTGATACTGGAATCTAATGAGTTTTGGTGTTGAAATGTAATATAAAATTCGTAGCAGCTAGGTGAGGTTCAAATTTTTTCCATGTGAGATACTAAAGGAATAAGAGATGTTTTGAAAGCAGATAGAAATATATTTATTGTGTTAAATATAGATGGATTCATAATCTAGTCTTTTGGTTGAAAGAGAATTATGAAACTAGAATTATAGAAACTTTGGATTTGTTTGATTCTCTTGTGATGTATGACTAGACATGCTCTTTTATTTGTACGAATTACTAGTTCCATCTTGGTACATTTATTACAAATATTACAAAACCTTTTGAAAAAAACAAAAAGATACTAAAGGTCTCGAGGACAAGCTGCGGGAAGCGAAATTTAAATGGTTTGAACATATGAGGGGATGTAACGATCCGACTGGTTGTTTTGAGCATTTATACTATGCTCAGTTATTTGAGGGCATGAGTAGATCTATGCGATCTTTTACGAGTTGTGTGTAATTGGCGGTTTTTATTTTTCAGGTAATTCGGAATTATTTGATAGAATGAATTTCATGATTGAAGTTTTAAAGTTGGAAAGTTGACCAAGTTTGACTTTTTAATGCTTGACCTCAGATTGGATATTTTATAGTTCCTTTAGGTCCGGATGGTGATTCTGAATACGGGCGTATGACCGGATTTGCAATTAGATATTTCTAGTAGATTTCAATGCTAATTGGCGAAAGTTGAAAATTTGAAGGTTTGGAAAGTTTAGAAGTTTGACCGAGAGTTGACTTTGAGGATATCAGATTCGGATTGTGATTTCGGGAATTGGAATAGCTTCGTTATGTCATTTGAGACTTTTGTGAAAAATTTGAGTTCATTTCGAGTTGATTTGATATGTTTCGGCGCGAGTTTTTGGAAGTCGAAAGTTCGAAAGCTCATTAAGTTTGATTTGAGGTGCGATTCGTCGTTTCGATGTTGTTATGCATGATTTGAGGCCTCGAGTAGGTCCGTGTTATGTTATGTGACTTGTTGGTAGGTTCAGACGAGGTCTCGAGGGGCTCGGGGTGAGTTTTGGATAGGTTTGGGTTGTGTTGTGCTCGTTCTTTCTATGTTTCGACGTCGTTTCTTCAAGCATAAATAGTACCACATTAAACAAATGAGCTCCAATTTCTATTTTGATTAAAGAATTAGATCCGTATCGTCATTACAGATCTATAGCAAAATGAATCGGCGAATTTGAACATCATATGAGGAGTTCATGGTCATTTTTCTATGAATTGAGTTGCCAGATTTTTCAAATTAATTTCGACATTGCCACTGACTTCGCACTTAAAAATCTGTACTATTTTCAAATATTGAAACCAACATATCACCTTCATTATAAGATCAAATGGAGTGATTCAAAAGCCTAACTTGACTGAAATTTCACAAGAAATCTATTGGAGGCATTAAAAGTGAGTTTCGGGATTGGTTGACACATAAAACGAGGCATAACAATTGGGCAAAAATATTTAATATCGATGCTTTATTCATTTGGTCATATTTTGAGTTGGGGAGCTCGGATTTGGGCAATATTTGAGGCTACTTTCACCATATGGATTGGGGTAAGTATTCTCTACTCGGGTTTGGTTATATTTTGTGAATCTGTCTTCGTTTTTGGTAATTGGATTGTGGATTTTAAAGAGAAAATTGGGTGGTTTTGTACAAAGTTTTATAGAGTGAATGTTTGAGTTTTGAACATTGATTCGGAGTCGGATTTGGGTTAAACTAGTATTGTTGGACTCATAATTGAATGAGTTATCGAATTTTATGAGTTTTGTCGGGTTTCGAGATGCGGGACCGGATTTGACTTTTTGGTTGACTTTGGGGTTTTGATTAAAGAAAACCTTTATCATTTGGAATTATTTCTTTAGGCATTTTTTGATATTCTTGAGTTGCTTTTGCCTAGTTTCGAACCGTTTGGATTGCTCGGTATTGGATTTGGTTTGTTCGAGGTAAGTAACACTTCTAAACTTGGTGTTGAGGGTATAAAACCCCGAATTATATGTTATGTGATTGATGTTGAGGTAACGCGCATGCTAGGTGACGGGCGTATGGGCGTGCACCGTAAAAATGGAGATTTAGTCAATTCACTACTGAAAATCCGGTAAAAACAGACCAAAAAAACCGACCAACGTTGGTCGGTAATGGCCAAAAACCGACCAAAATGCGATCATTTACGTGTGGACGGTATTTTTGTGGTCAGAAAGGCATACCGGCCAAAGTTGGTCGGAAATTACCGACCAACTTTGGTCGGTCAATTAAATTCAAAAAAAGAATATTGCAAAAAAAACCGACCAAAGTTGGTCGGTTTTATCCGACCAAAGTTGCTCGGTATTTTAATTATGTAATAAAAAGATTCACCATCTGGGAATCGAACCGCGGTCTGTAATGTGGCAGGATACTATTCTACCACTAGACCATTGGTACATTTTGTTTTAAGACTGTCTTTTATTTGGTTTATACTCTTTAATTATATTTTCGCACGAAAATAACCGACCAAAGTTGGTCGGTTTTATTAAAAAGTAAAATTACCGACCAGACTTGGTCGGTTTTTTTAAATGACCGGCCGAATTAACCGACCAATTTTGGTCGGTTTTTTAATATTAATTTTTATTTATTTTAATTGAAAAACCGACCAAAGTTGGTCGGTTTCTTGAAACATAAATTTTGTGGGACTCAAAAATAGTTTCCGCATTTTTGCGCTAAAGAAAACCGACCAAAGTTGGTCGGTTTCGTCAAAAAAATTTTAAAAAAAAATATTTTGAAAAACCGACCAACTTTGGTCGGTTTTTTGACCGACCAAAGTTGGTCGGCGACCTTGGTCGGTTTTTGCCAAATTTTTAGTAGTGATTCCATGAAACTGTGTAGCTCTCTTATCTGAACATTTTTGCTGTACATTATGTGTTAGAGCACTTGAGCTGTAATGTATTCTAAAAATCATGTTTAGGCTATATGATGGCAATATTGGGACCCACAATGGTCGGTCTTTGATGTTGAGTTATTTGCTTAATTGTAGTTATGTACTCAGTCGCATTCATTATTTCATATCATATCTCAGTCTCTGATATTGTATATTGTCACATCTCACATCATTAATTAGGGCTGCTTAGTATGAGCGTTGTGAGCCCTAGAGACTAGAGAGATTGGTGACTGAGTGCCGTACTGTGATATATATATATATATATATATATATATATATATATATATGGATCGGGTTGCATGCCACAACGAGCCTTATGGCTTATATATGTGGATCGGGCTGCATGCCGCAGCAGGTATTGTATAGTGCCGATGACTGAGAGTGCTGAGTATTGAGCATGGTGAGAGAAAATACGAGACAGTGAGATTGAGTACTCTAAGAGTGTGAGTACATGCGTTTATCACAGAGATACATTACATTTGACATGCTTACTTGAGATACATGCATAGAGATACATTTCCTTCTGCTGCCCGATTTTGGGGACATGCTTGATTTCACCTGTATATTGACATGTAGGCATAGAGATGTATTTTCCTAATGCTATCTGAAAATGAAACATCTTATTTATTATTGAAAGGTTATTGGAGAAATCACAGTTTTCAAAGCTACTCATATGCTTTTTGGGTTTTCGGTGAAAGATTTGGGATTTACTATTCAAATTTGTCTATTTTTCCGTAACTGTGAACGAGTTGAGCATCTTATCTCTGAGTTACTTTCTTGTACCATTTTTTATTATATTGTTATGAACTGTGGCTGGTTATTGGAGTTGGACCCTGACCCATGTCCCAGCTCGTCACTACTTTCAACCTAAGGTTAAGTTTGTTACTTATTGAGTACACGGGGTCACTCATCATTTCATATCATATCTCAGTCTCTGATATTATGTTGTCACTTCTTCTATCATTGATTAGTGCTTCTTAGTATGAGCGTTGTGAACCCCAGAGACTGGAGAGATTGGTGGCGAGTTGGGGCCTGGGTGTCGTACTTTGATATACATATATATATATATATATATATATTATGTGTGTGTGTGTGTGTGTGTGTGTGTGTGTGTATGTGTGTGTGTGTGTGGGGATCAGGCTGCACGCCGTAGCAAGTATTGTACAATGGCAATGACTAAGTGTGCTGAGTATCGAGCATTGTGAGATAGAATACGAGACAGTGAGATTGAGTACTCTTAGAGTATAGGTACATGAGTTCATCACAGAGATACATTGCATTTGACATACTTACTTGAGATACATGCATAGAAATGCATTTTCTTCTGCTTCCCGGTTTTGGGGACATGCTTGATTTCACCTGTATATTGACATGTAGGCATAGAGATGTATTTTTCTCATGTTATCTGAAAATGAAACATCTTATTTATTATTGAAAGGTTATTGGAGAAATCACAGTTTTCAAAGCTACTCATATGTTTTTTGGGTTTTCGGTGAAAGATTTGGGATTTACTGTTATACTTGAAAAGCATGTCTATTTTTCCATAACTGTGAACGAGTTGAGCATCTTATCTCTGAGTTATTTTCTTGTACCATTTTTTATTATATTGTTATGAACTGTGGATGGTTATTGGAGTTGGACCTTGACCTATGTCCCAGCTCGTCACTACTTTCAACCTAAGGTTAGGTTTGTTACTTATTGAGTACATGGGTCAGTATTACTTATACTACACTTATGCACCTTGCGTGCAGATGTTGGATGCTGATGTTGCTGCATACGGTAGGAGCTGGACCTGAAGATGTACATGCATTCCAGCTATGGCTATCACTTGTCCTTGGCAGCATTAGATCCGAATTCTATTCATTTACATTCAAACAGTTGTTGTACTTATTTCAGTTCAATCTTGTAAGAATCTAAATTTTAGAAGCTCATGATTTGTACTACCAGTCCTTGAGAAATTCTTTATATAAAAGTAGTTATATTATCATTTCTTCTCGTAATAAATCTCATTAAATTGGATAGTTGTTAATTGGCTTACCTAGCGGGTTGGGTTAGGTGTCATCACAACTAGTTGGATTTTTGGTCGTGACAAGTTGGTATCAAAGCTCTAGATTCATAGGTTCTACAAGTCATGAGCAATGTCTAGTAGAGTCTTGTGGATCGGTATGATGACGTTCATACCTATCTTCAAGAGGCTACAGGACATTTAGGATAAACTTCCCATCTTTCTTTCCTTATCGTGCAGAATTGATTCAGCTTGAAGCGTAACTCTTTGAATTTATTCCACACATTCATATGCGCATGTGAGCGCTCGGTATCAACTGTGCATCGACGACTTGTGAATCCATGGATGAGGTGCGAGATGTGATTTTTGTGTGCTGATGATGGGCCAGTCTGGAGGACTTGAGGCCAGGTTTTGACTGTAGCTTGAGCTCGGGGATTTCAGTTGTGTGAGCACGTGCTTTGGACTTATATGTCCCTATGAGTGGAATTTGTGGCTCGATGAGTGGCTAGATGGCTATATGATAAGTATAATGTGATGGCGGAATGTGTTCAGGTGGTTTGAATGTGTCGAGAATGGTTTTCTTGCGATGTGAAAAGGACTATTGGGTGTTTAATTTATGTCTTGATGCGACGTATAGTCTTGAGTTATGAGAGTGTTAAAAGATTTTTCATGTTGTTTAATTGCGGAACGAAGTAGATGTTCATGTCTTGTTGTTGAGTTCAGACTCGGAAAGATTAAGTAATAGCGTAGTAGTTGTGGATGTGAAAGGGTATAAAGAGATGTCAGTTTGAGGCTAAGTAGGTGGGTTATAACCTACGAGGTAATATATGAATGTGTCATCCTTATAATATAGGCTTCTTTTCCTACCAGTGGGTTATGTTTGTGCGATTTGAGGTTGGATTGGTTGTAATGGTTGTAATGGTTGACCTGACCGTCACGAGGGCAAATACGATCTTAGCAGATGATTTGAGGTATTATGTGATTTGTGTTACATGAGTTTATGAAGGATTTAGTTGAATCTCACTGCGATATTATGGCTATAATAAAGTATGGGCATTGTGATTTATTGGGTGTTTTGATCTATGGCTTTGGGCGAAGTGGGGGAGTCTATTATCGACTATTTAGATGCATGGTTATGTGATGCACTGGTTTCAATTTGAGGTATACTTGTGAATCGGATATGACTTGCGGTGGTTAAGATCGAGGATGACTCGAGTAAAAGAATTTCTGAATGCGGGTTGTATTACACTCTATGGGTATGTGTGAATCATGGAATGATTGAGTAGTTATTCGTGAGGGATGTAGTGCGCATGGGGTAGGAATTTACTTAGGATTTTTTAGGTGTGGATTACTTCTTGGGGTATTATTGTGCTAATGGGGTACATGTCGTTCGACCCGTTTGGGTGGTGCAATTAAGATTTGAGTAGAGTAAATGACTTTCGAGAAGGTTCTAATGGGTTCAAGATTTATATGTAGCAACTGAGAATGTTTTCGATTTTATATGGCTAGAATATGAGATTTACATTAGATGGTGTCGAGACTCGTGGTATTTCTCTATTATTATCGATTATACATTTCAGTATCAGGAAGGTGAATGAAACGACTTTAGACTCACAGTAGGTCTCTTCAGAGTGAGTGTCTCGATTATGGTACTTTTGGGGTGCTTAAAGGGGGGATACGACAGCTTGTGGGCCTTAGGGCGGTGTGATATTATTATAGGATCTCATAGGGTGAGTTTTGGTTAAGGATCATGGCGTTCTGGAAAGGAGAAGTGTCACCTTGAGGGTAATTGGGAAGGAACTAAGAGAAATAGGACAGCTTGGTAGTAGGTTGGATCAGCACGATATTGGGTATGATCGGTTCCTTGGATTTTTATGATGTGATGAGTTTCTAAAGGTGTTTTGTGGCAATGCTCTTTGGTTTTGGCGACTTGCGTGGCTTGGTTGAGTTAGAGGGATTCAGTTATGATAGCTTGGTTATGTGCAAATGAATTCCAAAGTGTTGTCAATGATTCTACCACGCTTCGAGATGGGTACTTCCTACTGACGTGATGAGCATGTTGCATATTGTGATTTTCTCCTAGATGAGATCAAATGGAAGTCTTTCGACTGATTGAGTATGTATTCTACCGGTGACTGAGAGTGGATTATGCGATCCTCGTACTTTTCATATGATGGCATGATTGATGCGGTGCGTTGTGTGGGATTAAGATTTGCGTTTGCATGGTCACGATTTAGTTTTGAGGGGAAGGTCATGAATCCTTAGGCAACATGGATGGTTTCAGATGCCTTGATGAATGCTATTACTACTTGGTATTTTATGATATGGGTGCACATTTAGAAGGCACACTATTTTTTGATTTACGGACGCTTCATTGGTATTGCAGTACTCTCCTGGTTGATCAACTGCTGATATTCAGATATTGTTATGTGGTACGGAAGAATTAGAGAAGTGTTCCTCATGGGATTATCGTGAATGAGAGATGTGTTAGGCATTCAGACGGTGGAATTTGGATCAGATAAGGTGATTCATGTGTTTTATGGATTTGGAGACTGGGAGTTCTCAGAAGTAGATTGTTTCGTGGTTGTGGACTATGAAGATGTGGCCAAAGCTAACCAGATGATAGTATGTGTTATGCTTCAGTCATTGCAGACTTTCGGAGGGTTATTTATCTATTTGTGGATGGCTAGGGTTTATTTGGGAGCCCATTGGATAGGTCTAGTAAGGATGTGTATGGTACACCGGGTCAAATTTGCTGGCCTCGTACTGCTATTGTCCAGGGATGTGCCATTCAGTTAGAACTGAGCTTATTCATGTTCTGATATGTTCGATGTGCTACCTTTCTATGCTACGGGGGGTTGTGATCCATTGGTTATATGCACACATGGTGCAGTTCTATTTGGGCCTTATAGCAAAATTTGAGCGAGATGGGTATTAGAGTGTTGAATGATTGATTGCGTATTTGGTTATGTTCTTTCCGAATTATGGTATTGAGTTATTGGTTCCTCCGTGGTTATAGTCATGCACCTTGGGTACTTGATGTCGACTTGCGTGTGAATGTTGATTTTGGGCATGGCGGCTTGAGGTATTTCATATGGACCAGTGTTTGGATGGGGTCACGCATTGCAGCGGAGTTATGTTGAGATATGACCCTTTGTATCTTGGTTCTACTATGTGTGATGGACTCATGGTATTGTGGTTGTGGTGGTACTTGTTAAAGTTGCAGGACGGTTCTCTCATTTGAGTCATTTTCCATGACTGAGTACATTTGAATTGTTGCGTATTGGTGCACGGATTGCACGGTTTGTGGCTCTGGGTAGTATTGATGTGGCATGTCTGTAGAGTAGCTGATATTTGATAAGATGAGGCCGTCAGATTGAGAATGAGTGCTATCGGATTTGATTGCGGTATATTTGAAAGGATAATGATGTTGATCGGCTTAGAAATTTGCTATAGTTCTTGTCGAAGGAGAGGGAGTTTCATCACTTGTTGATCTGATGAATAGCTATGAGTTTCTGCGTGTTTCATTCATCATCTGCAGTGTACAAAGGCTTAGAACAAGGTTTTGTTTTATGTGAGGTTTATTACCGATATTGGGTTATTTTGAGCAGCTACTATGATCGAAAAGTTTTCTACAAGTATGCGAGTCATGTGGTATGTCATGTGATTACATCTTGGGTTATGGTTATGGATTGATACAGCTCGTTCAGACTTATACAGTGTGTAGATGCGAGGTTTGGGTCTTGTAGGAAATTTTGGATGTTGGAAATTGGATTCTGTGGTTTACGGGCTAGGGTTGAAGTAATGATCTTCAGTTATGTTATGTTATCAAGCTTATATGGAATAGGGTGGCGTGGGATCACCCCCGAGTATGTGCATGGTAAGGTTACACGGCGGTTTGACGGCTTAGGAACAATTCTTGGCACGTTCGAGGACAAACATATGTTTAAGTGGGGGACAATGTAACGACTTGACCGGTCATTTTGAGCATTTGTACTTCGCTCGATTATTTGAGGGCATGAGTAGATCCATGCAATGTATTACGTCTTGTGTGTATCGGCGGTTTTGGGTTTTCAGGTAATTCGAAATTGATTTGGAAGAATGAATTTCATGATTAAAGCTTTAAAGTTGAAAGAGTTAACCAAGTTTGACTTATTAGTGTTTGACCTTGGATTGGAGATTTTATGGTTCTGCTAGGTCCGAATGGTAATTTTGGACTCGGGCGTATAACCGGATATGTATTTGGATATTTCTAGAAGATTTCGGCGCTAATTGGCGAAAGTTGGCAATTTGAAGGTTTGGAAAATTCATAAGTTTGATCGAGAGTTGACTTTGAGGATATCAGATTCAGATTGTGGTTTCGGGAATTGGAATAGCTTTGTTATGTCCTTTGGGACCTGTGCGCAAAATTTGAGTTCATTTAGAGTTGATTTGATATATTTCGGCGCGAGTTTTTAGAAGTCGAAAGTTCGAAATTTTATTAAGTTTGATTTCATTAAGCAAATGAGCTCCAATTTCTATTTTGATTGAAGCATTAGATCCGTATCAAAATTACGGAGCCATAACAAAATAAATCGTCAAATTTGGACATCGTATAAGGAGTTTATGGTCATTTTACTAAGAATTCAGTTGCCAAATTTTTCAGATTAATTACAAACTTGCCACTGACTTCGTATTTCAAAATCTCCACTATTTTTAAATATTAAAACTAACATATTCCCATCATTATAAGGTCAAATGGAATGATTCAAAAGCTTAACTTGACCGAACTTTCACAAGGAATCCATTGGAGGCATCAAAAGCGAGTTTCGGGATCGTTTTGGCACACGAAATGAGGCAGAGCAGCTGGGCAAAAAATATTTAATATCGAGGCTTTGTTCATTTGGTCATATTTTGAGTTGGGGAGCTCGGATTTTGGAAATATTTGAGGCAAGTTTCACCATATGTATTGGGGTAAGTGTTCTCTACTCGGTTTCGATTATATTTTGTGAATCTATCTTTGTTTTTGGTAATTGGATTGAGAATCTTAAAGAGAAACTTGGGGTTTTTTGTACAAAGTTTCATATAGTGAATCTTTGAGTTTTGAGCATCGATTCTGAGTCGGATTTGGGTAAAGTTAGTATGGTTGGACTCGTAATTGAATGGGTTGTCAGATATTTTGAGTTTTGTCGGGTTCCGAAGAGCGAGTCTGTGTTTGACCTTTTGGTTGACTTTGGGGTTTTGATTAAAGATTCGACCTTTATCATTTCGATTTGTTTCCTTAGGCATTATTTGATATTCTTGAGTTGCTTTTGGCTTGTTTTAAACCATTCGGAGGTCGGTACGCGTGAGATGGTATTTTTGGATTATCATTTGGCTTGCTCGGTATTGGATTGACTTGTTCGAGGTAAGTAACACTTCTAAACTTGGTGATTAGGGTATGAAACCACGAATTACGTATTATGTGATTGATGTTGAGGTGACGCACATGCTAGATGATGGGCGTGTGGGCATGCACCGTAGAAATGGTGATTTAGTCGATTCCATGGAGTTGTGTAGCTATCTTATCTGAACGTTTTTACTGTACATTTTGTGTTAGAGCACTTGAGCTCTAATTTATGCTAGAAATCATGTTTAGCCTATATGTTGGCACTATTGGATCCACAATGGCCGTTCTTTGATGTTGAGTTATTTGCTTAATTGTAGTTATGTACTCAGTCACATTCATCATTTTATGTCATATCTCAGTCTTCGATATTGTATATTGTCACATCTCACATCATTGATTAGGGTTTCTTACTATGAGCGTTGTGAGCCCGAAAGACTGGTGACTAAATTGGGGGCCTGAGTGCCGTACAATGAGATATTTATTTATTTATATATATATATATATATATATATATATATATATATATATATATATATATATGGATCGGGTTGCACGCTGCAACAATATTGGATCGGGTTGCACGTCGCAACAATATTTGATTGGGTTGCACGCCGCAACATTATTGGATCGGGTTGCACTCCGCAATAATATTGGATCGGGCTGCACGCCGCAACGTGCCTTATGGCTATATATATGTGGATCGGGTTATACGTTGCGATGTGCCTTATGGCTATATATATGTGGATTGGGTTATACGTCGCGATGTGCCTTATGGCTATATATATGTGGATCGGGTTGCACGTCGCGACGAGCCTTATGGTTATATATATGTGGATCGGGTTGCACGCCGCAACAAGTCTTATGGCTCATATATGTGGATCGGGTTGCACGCTGCAACAATCCTTATGGCTATGTGTGGATCGGGTTGCATGCCGCAACATGCCTTGTGGCTATATGTGGATCAGGCTACATGCCGCAACAAGTATTGTACAGTGCTGATGACTGAGTCTGCTGAGTATTTAGCATGGTAAGAGAGAATACGAGATAGTGAGATTGAGTACTCTGAGAGTGTGAGTACATGAGTTCATCACTGAGATACATTGCATTTCACATGCGTACTTGAGATACATACATAAAGATGCATTTCCTTCTATTTCCCGGTTTTGGGGACATGCATGATTTCACATGTATATTGACATGTAGGCATATAGAAACATCTTATTTATTGTTGAAAGGTTTTTTGGAGAAATCACAGTTTTCAAGTTTACTCATATTCTTTTGGGGTTTTCGGTGAAAGATTTGTGATTTACTATTATACTTGAAAGGCATGTATATTTTTCCGTAACTGTGAACGAGTTGAGCATCTTATATCTAAGTTATTTTCTTGTACCATTTTTTATTATATTGCTATGAACTGTGGCTGGTTATTGGAGTTGAACCCTGACCCATGTACTCATATTAAACTTCTGCAACTTGAGTGCAGATGTTGGATGCCGATGTTGTTGCGTATGGCGGGAGCTGAACCTGAAGATGTACCTATGCTCCAGTTATGGCTATCACTTGTCCTTGGTAGCATTAGATTCGAATTCTGTTCATTTACATTCAAACAGTTGTTGTACTTATTTTAGTTCAGTCTTGTAAAAATCTAAATCTTAGAAGCTGATGATTTGTACTACCAGTACTTGAAAAATTCTTTGTATAAAAGTAGTTATATTATTATTTCTTCTCATTATAAATCTCATTAAATTAGATAGTTGTTAATTGGCTTACCTAGCGGGTTGGGTTAGATGCCATCACATCTAGTTGGATTTTGGGTCGTGTCAGATGAGGAACACAGATGCCCCGGTGTGGAGGTATGGGAGGTTAACATTGGAGGGCCTACGAAGTGGTAGAGGTAGTCCGAAAAAGAAGTGGGGATAGGTGATTAGGCAAGACATGATGCAGCTTCAGCTAACCGAGGAGATAACTCTTGATAGGAAGGTATGTAGGTCGATGATTAGGGTAGTAGGGTAGGCGGTAGATTGTTCATTCTAGTAGGATTATTATGCAATCTCGCATTCTGTTGGTAGTGCATTTCTATGACTATCCGTCATTTTCATTCATTTTAAAAATCTTATTATCGTGTTATTTATGCTGCTTTTACATGGCTTTTTGGCATTGTCCCTCATTGTCTATCTTTTATTTAATGTGTTGCTTATGTTTTTCTGAGCTGAGGGTCTATTGGAAACAACCTCTCTACCTTCACAAGGTAGGGGTAAGGTCTGCATACACACTATCCTCCTAGATCCCACAGTGTAAGATAATACTTGGTATGTTGCTGTAATACCTCTTGGTTACAACAACTTTGCTTAATTTTTCTGGTATCAACTTTGTTCAAGGTATGCTAAAAATAAGATTATGAGTTTCCAATTGAAACAATGGTAAATATCTATCAATTTTTGGAAGCTCACAATGCTTAATTTCCAATGCAGATTGATCAAGGAAAATATGGTAACATTTACAAGGCCTTAAAACAGATTATACTGTTGCAATGAAAAAAGAAAATTTGTCAATGTGAATCTGGTTGGAGAGAATTTGCTTTGTGGCGTAAGAGATTTGTATTTTACGTGGATTGGACTTACAGCAACACCTGACTTCAAGATCATTGAACTATAATGTAATGATCCAATATTAATCAAAATATTAGTGTTGTCAGCTGAGTACGATGGGAGGAAGCTTAGGCTAAGGAGTAACAGAATCAGTGAAGAGGAATAAAAGAAATTCAAATCAACGGCTAGGTTTAGTTCAAATAAATGAGCTACAAGGGCTAAGATTTGGCCACGTCAGTTGAGGTTGTTATAACTAACCCTCAACAGAAATTGAAAGGCAACAAATCCAAGGTCATTTTTCTATCTTCTCTCACCTTCTCACTCGATCCCTTCTTCTTCTTCTTCTTCTTCTTCTTCTTCTTCTTCTTCTTCTTTTTCTTCTTCTCTTCTTTCCTTCAAGCTCTGATTCTTTTCTCTCTTCATTTTTGAAGATCTCAGTCAACTATAGAGCTTACTAGTAGTAGTTAGTTGTTTCATTTGGTTATTTGTAAATCGTTCTTTTTTCCAATTATATATAAAACAAAAAATTATCCCAAAATATTTCTTTAATTTGCAATTTAGTTGATTAAATTCTCAGATCGTTAGCGGGATCATTACATTTGGTATCAGAGCTTCAATCCTGCGACTGTGTGGTGGTAATGGTTGAAAGAACTAGGCTAAAAGTTATGGATGATAAGCTCGTGAGACACATTGAGATTTTGAATGAGGTGCTGACCACTCAAGAGGAACTGCGCAACACACAGACTAGTATACAGGGTACCCTCGATCTAATCCTAGACAGGTTGACAAATTTAGAAAGAGTTCCTCAGCGAGCTCAAGGTTATGGCTGCTTATCGGGTGGATTAGGCGGTTAATTTCTCTTAACGGTTTGGCTTAACGGTTATCGGCTTTTAAATGTATTAATCCGCTAGCCATCCGATAAGATATCGGGCGGATTGGTATCGATTTAGCTCTTATCGGGCGGTTATCAGGCGATTTATCGGCCTAATTCAATCTATATTGCGTGCATTAATTGTTTGTTGACCGCCTAGCATACAAATTCAGAATAGAAAATTACACATTGAGTCCAGACATACATGTCTGTTAACGCCTACATAAGAATGATGTAGTGTATCATGTAGTGTAGAGAGAAAAAAACAGAACACATTGTAGTCTACATTACATCCCAAAGCAGACTATGATATGATGTAATTAAGGAAAAAGTAGTTCTAATGGATATGCCACTGTAACTCTTGCTAGCTATAACATGGATCATACAAGGATATCAAATTTTATTGAGATAACTATGTGATTGCTTGGGTTTAGATGCAAAGGAGCAATTTCAGTAGTTTAGCTCATTAAATATAATGGCATCTAAGCTTTTATTAATTTATTCATATCACAAACGAAGTAACATTACAATAAACGTGCGGTCCTTCCCTTTGTTTCTTGTTCATTTCTCTTAGAAAGGTAACAATATATTAATAATTAACACAAAGGATGTGTTGGAGCCATATTTACAATTTTAAAAAGCAAAAATATGAGCTTGCTCTTCATACTAGGGCACTAAGATAGAGTGCTGGAAGCCTGGAAGTCGACGGGATAGAGTACTGTGGGTGGCTGCTGGAGTGCTGGTTGAATTTCTACTGAAGCTGGTTGAATTATGGTCGAATAAAGAGAACCATAATTCTGCTGGTGGTTGAAGTTTAGGCATTAGGGTTCTGATTATTTAGGAGTTAGGCGATAGAACTTAGAGATAAAGTACTAGAAGAAGTGGAAGGGTTTTTGATATTTAATATATATATATATATATATATATATATATATATATATATATATATATATATATATATATATATTCTTAACGGGTTAACGGATTATCCGTTAAAAAATTGAATAATCTGCCCCCAAACCGATAAGCCGTTAATAAAAACAATTCAATATGTTCTCCGTCCGTTAAACCGTTAACCCGATACCAATAAGCCATTAAGCTTCGATTTCGGTTCGGTTTTCAGTTTCGGTTCGGTTTTGAACACCCCTACTCAAGGTGACATACCTCAAGGAGAGGGACTCTTACCACTCCCAGGTCAAGAGTTGAGACAGAACAGACCTCAAGCTATGCAAGCCCCTTCCTCTAAATGGCTTCGTAAGTGTGAAAGGTATTTTAATCTGTATAGAACCCCAGACAATCAAAAGGACGAAGATGTTGCACTCTATCAAAATGGACTAGCTGACACTTGGTACCACTCATTAGTATTGAGCAGAGGTGAAGTGAGCTAGGCTGAATTCAAAGAAGAATTATTTATTCGATTTGGAGAAGAGCTAATGGAGGACATAGTGGAAGAATTTAACAAGCTGAGTGAAGTAGGCTCTGTTGATGACTTCCTAGGCAAGTTTGAGGACTTGAACTCTCAAATGTTGGTAAGGAATCCTCACTTGGATGAGTCACACTTTATATCCAGTTCATAGGTGCTTTAAAGGAAGAGATCATGTTTGGTGTGAAATTGTTCAAACCTACAACTCTAAGGTTTGCTGTGAAAAAAGCTAGACTGCATGAGAAGGCTATAGAAGCTACTCAAAAGAAGAACAAGAGTATCACAAAGCCCTACTTTGTAGCTGAAAGTTGTGTTAACCTAAGGGCTCCTATTGCAGCTGCAGTCAAACCAAACTTCTTCAAAATTAGCCCTGAAGTTTATGAATACAAGAAGAGCAATTATTTGTGTTTTAGGTGTGGTGAAAAATATGCACCAGGCCATCAGTGCAAGAAGAAGCAGCTGAACTGTATGATAGGAGCATCAGAGCCACTTCTTGAGTGTACTAAGGCAGAAGAAGAACAACAATGTGCAGACTTGATCATTGAAGGAAAATTGGAGCAGGAAGTCATGGAAGCCATGTGCATGAATGCTCTATCAGGTGACAACAGAGGAGTTAATACCATATTGGTCAGAGGTACCATAAGGAATAGGAAACTAACAGTGCTAATTGATTCTGGCAGCACTCATAGTTTCATTGATGTTAATACAGTCAAGGAGATATGTTACTAGGCTAGATATTGCCCACCAATGAGGGTGACAGTAGCTGATGGAAACTATGTCATGTACACTTCCATTTGCATAGGATATCAGTGGAAGATGCAAGGTAGACCCTTCCAGGAAGGCTTACTAATCATTCCACTAGGAGGATGTGATATGGTGATGGGTAATGATTGGATGAAAAAGCATAATACCACTAAGTTTGATCATAAAAAGATGTGTGTTACCATTGGCAAGAAGGGAAATAAACTAGTGTTGCAGGGGTATTTCTGAGGAAGGAAAACTGAACATGATTTCAAGTGGAACAATGGGAAAGATTTTGAAAAAAGGCCAAGATCTGATAGCCCATTTTTTCATGATGAGTTCCTTGGTGACATAAGATCAAAAACCAGTAGAAGAAACAATTCAAGAAGCATTACACCTGTATCCTGATGTGTTTGCAGAACATAAATCTCTGCCCCCTGTCAGGACCCTAGACCATACCATTCACTTAAAACCTGAAGCCATACCAGTCAGTCTGAGTCCTTATAGGTACAATTATTATCAAAATAATGAGTTAGAAAGACAGGCTAAAGAGATGCTCATCAATGGCATAATTCCACATAGTCAATCACCCCTTTTATCAACAGCTTTACTTGTCAAAAAGAAGGATGGAACCTGGAGGTTTTGTGTAGATTATAGGGGTCTGAATGACATCACAGTGAAGGATAAGTATCCTATACCTATTGTGGATGACCTCTTAGATGAGATGTGTGGATCTATGATTTTTTCCAAGGTGGATTTGAGAGCTGGTTATCACCATATCAGAATGAAGGCAGAAGATGTATACAAGACAACTTTCAGAACTCATTTAGTCCATTATGAATTCAAAATTATGCCATTTGGATTAACAAATGTGCAATCTACCTTTCAAGCTCTAATGAACCAGTTTTTTCTGCCTTTCCTTAGAAAGTTTGTTTTGGTCTTCCTTGATGATATCCTTATCTACAGTCTATTTGTGAAAGATCATGTGACTCACCTAATTGCTGTATTTGACACTCTGAGGAAACACTCTTTATTTGCTAAAAGGTCTAAATACTTATTTGGTCAATCTAAGGTTGAGTATTTAGGTTACATAATAACTGCATAGGGAGTGTCTACTGATCCTACTAAAATACAAGCTATGATCGAGTGTCCTAGACCAAACTTATTGAGACCACTGAGAGGATTCTTGGGATTGACTAGGTACTATAGAAAGTATGTTGCTAATTATGGGGTTATTTGTAGACCTCTGACTAACTTACTTAAGAAGGATGCTTTTAAATGGAACAAAGAAGCTAACCTAGCCTTTGCAGCCCTCAAGAGAGTTATGTCTTCTACCCCTAGTGTTGGCCTTACCTGATTACATTAAGGAATTCATAGTAGAAACATATGCTAGTCAAATTGGCATTGGCATTGTATTGATGCAAGAAAGAAGACCAGTAGCTTATTTTAGCAAGGTTTTGGCTCAGAAGCACAGATGTAAGTCAATCTATGAGAATGAGTATATGGATTTGCTGAATGCAGTGGACAAATGGAGGCACTATTTACAGTACAAGCATTTTGTGGTTAGGACTGACCCCCACAACTTAAAATACCTTCTTGGACAAGTGTTACTTCTTTCATACAACAGAAGGGACTGACCAAATTACTTGGGTTGGACTATGAACTGCAGTATAAGTGAGGCGCTGAAAATAGGGTAGCTGATGCCCTTTCTAGGCTGCATGAAGAATCAGAAGACAACACAAGACAATTCCAAGGGAAACTACAGCAATTAGTGTCTCAGTTCCTTCTTAGATGTAGGAGATAACACACATTTATGAAGGAGACACTCAAGCTGCATAATTGATCAGTCAGGTATCAGTGAACATACAAGGACCTAGCATGTGGCATTACTCTTCTAGCATACTCAGAAGGAAGGAAAAAATCTACATTGGGACTAATGGTGGCCACAAAACTCAGTTGATCTCCACATTCCATGACTCTCATATAGGTGGACACTCAGGACAACTAGGAACTCTAAAAAGGTTGTCACATATGTTCAATTGGCCTAAAATGAAACAGATGGTCAATGACTTTATGGAAAGATGTGATATTTTCCTTAGGAGCAAGGATGATAACATGGCATATCCTGGTCTCTTTCAGCATCTCCCCATTCCAAACCAAGTGTGATGAATGACCCTTGTGGTAGTTGATAGAATGACCAAGTGTGCCCATTTCATAGCTCTTTCACATCCATATACTGCAGCAACAATGGCTGATGTGTTTTGGAAGAAAGTACACTGCTTGCATGGCACTCCTGAATCAATAGTAACTGATAGGGATAAGGTATTTTTATGAAATTTTTGGCAATCCTTATTCAAGGTTCTAGGAACTCAATTACACTATAGTACAACCTACCACCCTCAGAGTGATGGTCAAACTGAAAGAGTAAACAAGTGCTTGAAAAATTACCTCGGATGCATGACTGCTAGTCGACCAACACAATGGAAGCAGTGGCCTACTGTTGCTGAGTAGTGTACAACACCAACTTTCACACCAGCCTGCAGTGTACTCCTTTTGAGGCTTTGTATGATTATTCACCCCCTCAGTTATCACTTGGTCCCTTACTGGAAACAATGGTGCAAGCAGCTGAAGACATAGTAATGAGAAGACAACAGATGCAACAACTATTGAAGGACAATCTAATTAAGTCTCAGGAAAGAATGAAATACTATGCTGATAAGAGGAGATCTGATAGAGAATTTCAAGTGGGGGATATGGTCTATTCAAACTGCACCCATATAGGCAGACTTCCCTTGCATTGAGGAAAAACTTAAAGCTGAGTTCTAAATACTATGGACCCTATAAATTTCTGGCTAGAATTGTTAGTGTGGCTTACAAATTGGATCTACCTCCTGAATCTATGGTCCACCCTGTGTTTCATGTATCTCTACTCAAGAAAAAGGTAGGTGATAGAGTGGTAGTCCATGCAACTTTGCCTATCACTAGTGATGATGGTCAGTTCTTAGTGAAACCAGTTGCTATTCTGCAAAGGTAACTAATCAAGAGGAACAATGCTGTTGTGGTTAGAGTACTGGTACAATGGTAGAATCTACCTCGAGAAGATGCCACTTGGGAGGATTATCAGTTCCTCAAAGCTAAATTTCTAGACTTCGACTCTAATCCTTAAGGGCACAAATCCTTTGAAGAGGTGGGGTATGTAATGATCCAATATTAATCACAAGATTAGTGTTGTCAGCTAGCCTCGATGGGAGGAAGCTTAGGCTAAGGAGTAACAAAATCAGTGAAGAGGAATAACAGAAATTCAAATCAACGGCTAGGATTAGTTCGAATAAATGAGCTACAAGGGCTAGGATTTGACCACGTCAGTTGAGGTTGTTATAACTAACCCTCAACAGAAATTGGAAGGCAACGAATCCAAGGTCATTCTTCTCTCTTCTCTCACCTTCTTCTTCTTCTTCTTCTTCTTCTTTCCTCCAAATTTTGATTCTTTTCTCTCTTCATTTCTGCAGATCTCAGTCAACTATGGAGCTTACTAGTAGTAGTTAGTTGTTTTATTTGGTTATTTGTAATTCGTTCTTTTTCAGTTACATATAAAACAAAAAATTATCCCAAAATATCTCTTCAATTCGCAATTTAGTTGATTAAATTCTCAGATCCTTAGCGGGATTATTACAAACATATACTTCTTCTCCATATATATTGTGAAACAATTGTTTTTATAGGAAAAGAATTAAAAATGAAACAATTATTTTTATAGGAAAAGAATTGAAAAATATATCAATTACAGAATCATGGAACATGTATCATCGCACAACAAATGTGTTTCTAACCGTCCTTTGTTTGGATATGATAGTATTATCCGAGAAATGTAGTCGTCACTCCTTTTTATTTGTTTAGAAAACAATAATAATCATGTGAATGATGATGATAATTCAGTTAACTAATAAACTCTAGATACAACAAGAGGAAAATCAATTGTGCGTCTAATTTGGCAACATAATTTTCATAGTTCTTCTTAAATTGATCAACACCTTTCTCATACGTGACAACATCAGCTTTTGAGATTACATTATTCTAGTTGCACAACAAGGTCAATCTTCTCTATGCCAAGGTCTGATGAAAAACTCAAATTAAACGAACAAAATTAAGTTGTATATCTTAGCCGATCTATTAGCCGGGCATCTGTTTGAGAATAATTTGGTTCTAACCTCCAAGGGTGGAATTTCTTGCAAATGCAATTTCATTCTCTTTTTATGCAACCTAACAGATTTAAGTAGGACATCATATATTGCCTTTCCCCAATTATATTACTTAAATTTTCCCATTGATCTTTTAAGAAGTTCGGTGGCCAGAGTAACAAAGTTAATTTGCAGTTGGCAAATAAATAAACAAGAGAACATGTAGCATATACATAGTCTCAAAAAAGCATCATTCTAACTGTCAACATCTGTGAGAAAACCTTTAATATATGAGAGGGCAATAGTCTTTTCATTTTTTTCTACTTTTGCTCCAGGTAAATAAATTTATAAAAAACGGAGCACTTAGTTTTTCTTTCTTAAGAATATCATGTTTAACATCTTCACCAACTTTTTTAAAGCCAAGGAAATCTTGGACCTCCTTCATACAAAATGATATGCTAGAATTTCCACTTTTAAATGATTTAGACTCGACATCAAACCTCTCATTCATTGCTGCCACTAACGACCGATATTCTGATGGTCAGGGATGTCGAGATTATACTGCTCAAAGATTGTGGTCTTCAGAGCATTTACCTTCACAATATCTTCCTTTATAGCAGCCATGAAATTATACATATCCTTGAAGGATCACCTAGTAGCCACAAATTTTTTACCGATTTTGAATTTTAATTTTTATTGAATTATTTGTTTTTGTTGGTTCTCTGTAAGATCTACTGGCAATCAGAAGGAAAATATTGTGGCTGCAAGGTGATTCTGTCACAACCCAAAATCAACCTGTCGTGATGACGCATATCATAGTACTAGCCAAGCCGACATTTTCCAACACTTTGAATCTTTGAAAAATACCAAAACAGTTTAAATAAAGGAGAAATCTCTTAAAAAAGGATATGAAATCATAACTCAATACATAAACTCTCCGTAAAATCGGGGTGTCACTGAGTACATGAGCATCTACATGGAAACATAGTCTGGAAAGTAGAACTGTAAAATAAACTGCAAGATAATGGAGGAGAGTCAAGGTCTGCGGACGCCAAACAGCTACCTCGATCATCTCCGATGGTCTGGTCTCTGCAAATCAGCAACCGCCGTAACCGGAAGCACTTGAATCTGCACACGAGGTGCAGGGTGTAGCGTGAGTACAACCAACTCAATAAGTAACAATTCTAATCTCTATACTGAAAGTAGTGACGAGCTCAACATGTACAGTTCAATATAAAAATAACAGTACAGAAATGTTGGCATGTTTTCAAGTTCATCATATAAAAACTCAATACAAGTAAAATAGATCAACTCTGAATAACACAAAGGATATAACATTTCTATATCTACATGCCACTGTGCATGTTGTATGTGGTACACTACAATGGAAGCCTCGCGTACTCACACTCTCAGAATACTCAATCACTCAGTACTGTACGGGGTAGGTCCATCCCAGAGAACTTCATCCCAAATATAAATATATAGGGAAACTCCATGCCCAGGGAACTCCATCCCAAATGTGAATATATAGGAAAACTCTATGCCGAGGGAACTCCATCCTAATATAATATCCACATTGTTCATTGTGGGAGTGCAGACTCCGGAGGGACTCCTTCAGCCCAAGCGCTATAATAAGTCAGATCCATGTATAAATAAATAAAAACATAATACGGCGTGCAACCCGATCTCTTAATTATCACTCACAATCAGGCCCTCGACCTCATTCAATTATTAATCTCTTCAATCTCTCGGGCTCACAATGTCATGAAAATTAGCCTGTCATGATGATACGTTGTATCAATGGATGGCAATAGAGATTGAGATATGATATGCAAATGATAGATGTGACTGAGTTCACAAATGTAAATTTAAACAAGTAATTCAACAGTCTACGGGTCCCAAAAATATCGGCACATGGCCAAAGCATGATTTTAACATGAGTCTCAACTCAATTTATCTAACACGTGGAGGATGTGTGGGTATTGACATGATTATTTGATTATGCAACTCCATGAAAATAATTAAGTCATAATTTCTGTGGTGCACGCCTATACATCCATCACCTTGCATGTGCATCACCTCCATACCAATTATATAACACATAATTCAGTAATTTATACCTTTAGAACAAAGTTTAGAAGTGTTACTTACCTCAAGTTGTGCAAATTCCTACTCCGACAAGCCCTTGCCTCGCGAAACGGCCTCCAAATGTCTCGAATCTAGCCACAAACAATTCGATACAATCAACATGAACTAAAGGAATCAAGTCCATAAGAAAATACTATGTTATTAATCAAAATCAAAAAGTCAACTCAAAAGTAAACCCCCGGGCCCATGTCTCGGAATCGGGTAAATGTCATAAATTCGAAAACCCATTCAATTACGAGTCCAACCATATCAAAATTACTCAAATCCGATACCAAAACCTCGATCAAATCCTCAAAATTTGGCCTAACAACTTTCCTGCATTTCTCCCCAATTTTCCACACCAAATCACTAAATAAATGATGAAATCAAAGGAATAACATGGAATTTAAGCAAAACTAAGTAATAATCACTTACTCCAATGTCACGATACAAAATCTCACCTCAGGCGTCGTGATGACACTTAATCTCTAAGACTAGGTAAGCCGATTACAATTTCATTTCAAGCCTTATTTTTAAAACCTATAATTTGATACAAGTGTCAAAATCAAAAGTGGAAACAAAGATAACAACCTCCCAAGACTGGTAATACTGAGTTACAAACTCTAACTGAATACATGCAGTGATCTCAAGGATCAAATACACAATACTATTCGAATAAGTGTTGACAGTACAATAAAATAAAATGACTCCAAGGGACTGCGACGACCAAGCAGCTCTACCTTGAATCCATGCGATCACACTTTAGTCTCTGTCCGAATCCGATATCTCCAATACCTGGCTCTGCATAAAAATGTGCAGAAATGTAGTATGAGTACACCACAGTTGGTACCCAGTAAGTATTAAGACTAATCTCGGTGGAGTAGTGACGAGGTACAGTCAAGACACCCACTAGTCAAATAACCTGTGCAATATAGCTATATACAATAGTACTGGAAATCAACGAGCAACGATAGCAACAAAAATCAACCAGTGATATAAACAGCAAGGCAACAAGAACACCAAAATTATTGCTCAAATGAATAAGGAACACATGTACAACCAATTAATCAAGTCCTTCAGATATAAATCTTTCACATATAATTCTTTCGAATAAATACCTTCCGAATATACTTCTTTCAAATAAATATCTTTCGAATATAAAATTCTTTCAAATAAATATCTTTTGAATATAAAATTCTTTGAAATAAATATCTTTCGAATATAAATTCTTCCAAATATAAGTCAATCTGTGACACCTCATTTAACTTTCCTAGTATGAGAAATATATTCAATATATCACATAAAATGGCACAGTAATACCTTCGTTCACTTATCTCATTCTCACCCGATATATATATATATATATATATATATATATATTTAGAGAGAGAGAGAGAGAGAGAGAGAGAGAGAGAGAGAGAGATAAAATCAATTGGCACGGCAACACCCTTCGTACATTTATCTCTTTCTCGCAGAGCATACATATAACAGTATCAACTAGGTGGGAGAAATGCCAATAACAATAAATGAAATAAAGTGGGAGGCACACAAGAAGCAACAACGACTAAAATCACATAGAAAACATAGGTGTACAATAACATCTCAAGATAAAGGCATGAATGCATACACAACAAATTGATATGACAATATAACATATGTCTCTTATCCTCGCCTGCACGGAAACACCCTTCGTGCCATGAACATATAATAATATAAAAATAATGGCACTGCATCACCCTTCGTGCTTTTACTCTCATCCTCACGTGATAATATAATTGAAATGGTACGGCATAACCCTTCATGCTTTACACTCTCAATGGCACGACATCACCCTTCGTGCTTTACACTTTCAAATGGCACGGCATCACCCTTCGTGCTTTACACTCTTACTCACATGATAATATAATTCAAATGGCACGACATCACCCTTCGTACTTTTCACTCTTCCTTACCAAGTACATGTATATCATTAACAAGCAAGGTAGGAAGCATAAATAACATCATTCAGAGTGTTTAAACGACAACACAATACAATATTTTATATTACAATTTGCCCACTGACCACAACCAAATTCTAAAGATGTAGCCAAAATCAACAAATTTCTCAACAAATATCCCAAGGCTCTACACAACGTATATAAAACCTCAAAAACAACAACAGAGATGGAAAAGTAACTCAACATAGGACACCACCTTCTTTAATCCAGATTTTGATAAATATATTAACGCCTCAATTTAAACTTATTTAATTGATTTTTTGCAGATGAAAAATCCATAATGAAATTAATTCCAAGAAATATCAAATAAACAAACACACAGAATTCACATAAAATCCAAGTGGTAATCACCCAAATTATCATATAAAATACAAACTCGACAAACAAGGAACGAGGCATGACAATTAAAGGATTTACTATGTTCCAACAATTTTTTAATTTAATACATAAGAGTGTCTACGAATTTAAACCGATATAATTTGTACATATAAATCAAGTACTTACTCGTCACCTTGCGTACATGGTTTACAATCACACAATTTCCACATAAGACTCAATGCCTAAGGGAAATTTCTCCACTCAAGGTTAGGCAAAATACTTACCTCGACGAAACTAAACCGAGTCTTTATATGATCTTCGTGAGTGAAGCCAGCTCCGGACGGCTCAAATCTCGATGATTCCCTTGAAAATCCCTCGAAAATAAGATCGCCACAAATCGAACATTCTTAATTCAGCACTTTAGTGGTGTTAAAATCTCCCACTATTCTTACAACTTCAATCTACATCAACATAATTCAATTGGACCAATATTAGTAAATAAATTTCCAGAAATTTGGCCATTTAAGCATTTTATCAAACACCTAGAGTACATAGGATTTTACTACCTCTAGTAATGGTATTTCTTCATCCAACAATCCCTCCTTCCGACCAACAATATATAATACAACATAATTTCTCCACTAACTACATTCTTAGCACCATTATAATCATCAATGAACTCACATCTACCAAATTTTACTAATTAACTCATTACAAAATCTCTACAATACCCAATAATCTAGTTTAATAATTATGGCTTCCAATCACCATTTTATAAGTGCTAGTACTTATTTCTTGCTCATATATTCACTAAAAATCCAAGCATGTAGGTTTAAGGCTGAAAGATTACATCTTGTTGACCAAATCTTGAAAGTCAACTTTTGGGGTGTTATTGAGATTTTGAAGAAATCCTATGAAATCCAATACAAAACCTTCTTGTAACTAGTGATTGAGAAGTGGAATCATCATAAAAACACACTTAAAAACTCACCTTAAATGTGTATTAGAAGCCTTGGCCGGATGGGTGATGGAGAGAAAAGCCCTAGTTTTGAAATCCTTTTATTTTTGTCTCTCCCCGTTCAGGTATTAATAGGCCCAGGTACAATAGTTTTTTCCACTGGTGATATCCCTATGCTATAAGGCTTTAGCTCACTGGTTTGCTAAAATCAGGTACAATATTCTTCCACTGGTGTTATCCCTATGCTCTAAGGCTTTAGCTCACTCGTTTGCTAAAATATTCTGCTTCCCTCTTGTGCTATAGCTGTGCTATGGGGAGATAGCTTACTGTAATTTCTTTAGTCTTATTGCTTTGAAAGTAACATCTAAGAGTTCCCCATTATTACAATACTCAAAGATTAATAAAATAATTATCCCCAAGTATCAAAATAACTTTATCCACTCCAATAATTCTCATGTGGTTCGGGTCTAAATTAAATTGTATTGCTAAGCTCGACATTGCTCGAATTAGAATTAGAAAATTACACATTAGCCTACCTCGGTACCACAAACCTCGAGTTCTTGGTAAAATTTTACGGGGCATTACATTCCCCCCCGCTTAGGATCATTCGTCCTCGAATGAGAAGTAGAGTCAGCCCCAAACACCTAACATAACATACATCACAGGCTCCCAAATTTGACTAACTCCCAAATTTTTCAGAATATTTGGCACAGTCTCCTATATATTTGGGCTATCCACCTGCCAGAGAAATACCAAAACCATTTCTAACAACACATCCACAACTTGATAAAGCATCACAATATACCAATAACACAATTTTCAACATTATCGACATTACATTAACAAAAGTGACATCTGGACATGAATTGGTCTTATTTGAATCATAACACATGGAAGTACCTTTCGATCCGCAATCATTTGACTATACAATCAAGGCGTGAACATTGTATTTCCTTAACACTTTCGGCCTTCGAGGTGGTCTCCTCTACTCACATACTTCTCCATAACACTTGACAGAGGCAAATTTCAACTTCTAGACTTATCTAACAAGGATGACAATTAAGTACCTCTCATAGGCCAATTATGCACTTACTTCACCTCCACTAGCTTCCACCGGAATGATAGATAAAGGATTTCCAACTATCTTCTTAGACATAGATACATAAAATACCGGGTACATGGAGAACAATGATGGGAAAAACATCATGCTTATAGTTTGGCCTATTTCCTTCAGATTTCATAAGTCCTAATGTGACTACACATATTTTACCTTTATTAGCAATTCACCTAATATATCTATAGAGAAAATCGTGAGAATAACCCGTTCATTTTCTTCAACTCTAAATCTCTATGCTGAATACCCAAACTAGACCTTTGGCTGCCTTCAACAATTACCTTAAGACCTGCTAGCATGAATATGACCATAAAATTTCGTACCCAATATATTTGACCATTGAATGATGATTCTTCTTTGACATGTTTGAGCCTTCAACCAACTGTAGCAGCTCGTGCCTATGCACACATCATATGTATGCCAATAACCACATCTCTGGCCTTAATAGTTGTTCATAATCTATTACAACATCGCCAATTAACCTCATGTTAACTAAAGTCTATTTTTCAAACCTTCACTTTACTAACAACGAGGCATGAGGCATGAAGACCTCATAATTATTTATCTGAATTAATGAGTTACATTTAACGCCACCTGGGCACTCACCTCGTAGGCAAACATTCAATATTTACAACACGAATATGACTAAATATGCATAGAAAATACACACAAGAATTTATCAAATAAGCCTAACGGGCATGACTCCCTATTAATACTTACAAATTTTAATTTCACAAAGGGGGAATTTAAACACATATTGTTTTTTATACCACAAGGACCTCGCCCTTATATAACTTCCATCGCGGCTTATAGCCCGGTTTAAATATATCACATCATATATAAAAATGTGAGATCTCGTCCTCAACTCTGAATCACAAGTATTTTGCACATTGTGCCAGCTAAAAGTTTCCATTCCCTTTTTTTTCTTCTTTTTCATAAATCCCGTGAAACAATTTCACAACACATAATTAACCCCATACTGGTAGGGCATATAATTCATAAAATTGTAATCAATTATCCCGAAATCACATCAAACCCATTGTAGTGAGTAATAAGAAGTCACCTTTTTGGACTCATAGCCCACAATAATGTAAAAAACAAAAATGATAGCCACGGCTAACACTATCAAATCTCCCAAGAGGGATAAACAGGGAAGTGAGGTACAAATTCACAAATCCACCATATAAGGAGCATGAAAGGAGTTCTCACCTCGATAAGCAAATCAAAATAAGAATAATTCTCCTTTTATTATAAATTAATTCATACCTGTAACGACACCATCTGGTGTATCGGCCTCAGCCAAGTCATAGCAATTATATCAATGAGTCGGGCCTCCCCCTCTTAGGCGCCCTCTATCCGCCTCTCCTCCACCCCTAACTTGTTATGCACATGGATTGTTAGCTGGAATAAATCCTGTAGCCTGAGTGTTCTGATGAAATACGCCTCTCCTAAGTCTAGGACAATCTCTCATGATATGCCTAATATCACCACACCCATAACGACCCCTCTAAGGTCGCGGCTGCTCGTACTGAGTCTGTGACGGATAACTGAAATAACCACTATAAGAACCTCTTGCTAGTGGTATACTAAAAGTATTAACTAGAGTACTACGATTACTCTGAATTGCAGACTGGGCTGACTGACTGCCCGAGCCTCCGCCATGATGAGTCATAGCTACAAAGTAGAATTCACTGAATCCTCCAGAGTTGCAAGAACTTTTGGCCTCCTTAGACTCTTTTTCCTCACTTCGAACACGTTCTAACATCCTGAAAATCTCTACTACTTGCTGAAATGGAATGTCAGTCCACAACTCTCGAGCCATACATATTTAAAAATCATAATCGAGCCCTTCGATGAATATGCGAACTCGCTCTCTAACTGTAGGAATCAAGATAGGTGCATGGCAGGCTAACTCACTGAACCTGACAACATATTCTGACACCGTTATGGTTCCCTGACGCATCCGTTCAAACTCTGTGCGCCACGCATCCCGGAGACCATGGGGAACAAATTCTTTCAAAAATATCTATGAAAATTGAGCCCAAGTTGGTATTGTTGCATCGACTGGTCTATCCTCTTCATAAACTTGCCACCATTGATACACTGCTCCTGACAGCTGAAATGTAGTAAAGGAAACTCCGCTCACTTATACAATACCCATGGTACAAAGAATACGGTGACACTTTTCTAGAAATCCCTGGGCATTCTCTGTAGTTGTGCCACTAAAAGTAGGTGGACTATTCCTTTTTAATCTCTCAAGTCTCTTTTGTTCCTCTTCTGATGTCTCTGGCCTCTGGCCTGACCTCAAGCTGAAACGGAATGACAGGTTGTACCGGTATTATACCCAGAACTTGACCAATGTGAACCTGCTGCTATGGAGTACAGGTGGTAGGAGTCTGAACTCCTCCCCCAATCTGTGAAATATTTGGTGCATCGTAGATCAATCCTGAGTTAATGCACCAAACATGTTCAGGAACTGTGCTAAAGTCCAGGGGTAACAACAGGTGCTTCCAGTACCTGTCTCCCAACCGGAGCTACTAGCATCTCCTTGACTACTGCTTTGACAGGTGGTCTAGTTGCGGCACGTGCCCTTTCTCGGCCTCTACCTCGGCTCCTTGCGGCCCTAGCAAGGTGCATTGGTGTATGCTCAGTTGACCTGGTAGCACATGTCCTCACCATATGTGAGAGAATATAGATACAAAGACTCAAATTCCAAAATCAATAATTTCCATACTACATGAATGAAAGAAGTGGAAATTTCCTAACAATTCTGTAGCATCTCGAAGATAAGTACAGATGTCTCAGTACCGATCTGCAAGACTCTACTAGACTCGTTTGTGACTCGTAGAACCTATGAACCTAGAGCTCTGATACCAACTTGTCACGATCTAAAATCTCACCTTAGGCATTGTGTTGGCACTTAGTCTCAAAGACTAGGTAAGCCGATTACAATTTCATTTCAAGCCTTTTTTTTTAAAAAACCTATAATTTAATATAAGTGTCGAAACCAAAAGCGAAAAAAAATATAACAACATCTCAAGATTGGTAATACTGAGTCACAAACTCTAACTGAATACATGCAGTGATCTAGGATCGAATACACAATACTATTCGAATAAGTGTTGACAGTACAATAAAATGGAAAGACTCCAAGGGACTGCGATGACCAAGCATCTCTACCTTGAATCCATGCAATCACACTTTAGTCTCTGTCCGAATATGATATATCTAATACCTGGCTCTGCACAAAAATATGCAGAAGTGTAGTATGAGTACACTACAGTCGGTACCCAGTAAGTATCAAGACTAACCTCGATGGAGTAGTGGCGAGGTACAGTCAAGACACTCACTAGTCAAATAACTTGTGCAATATAGCAGTATACAATAGTACTGAAAATCAACTAGCAATGATAGCAACAAAAATCAACCAGTGATATAAACATCAAGGCAACAAGAACACCATAATTATTGCTCAAACGAATAGGGAACACATGTACTACCAATTAATCAAGTCCTTCAAATATAAATACCTTCCGAATATACTTCTTTCAAATAAATATCTTTCGAATATAAAATTCTTTCAAATAAATATATTTTGAATATAAAATTCTTTTAAATAAATATCTTTTGAATATAAATTCTTCCAACTATAAGTCACTCAGTGACACTTCATTTAACTTTCCTAATGTGAGAAATATATTTAATATATCACATCAAATAGCACGATAATACATTCATGCACTTGTCTCAATTGGCACGGAAACACCCTTCGTGCATTTATCTCTTTCTCACAGAGCATACATATAACAGTATCAACTAGGTGGGAGAAATGCCAATAACAATAACTGAAAAAACGTGGGAGGCACAGAGGAAGCAACAACGACTACAAGTTACATAGAAAACATAGGTGTACAATAACATCTCAAGATAAAGGCATGAATGCATACACAATGAAAAGATATCATAATATAATGTATGTCTCTCATCCTCACCTGCACGGAAACACCATTCGTGCCATGAACATATGATAATATAAAAATAATGGCACAACATCACCCTTCGTGCTTTTACTCTCATCCTCACGTGATAATATAATTGAAATGGCATGACATCACCCTTCGTGCTTTACACTCTCAATGGCACGACATCACCCTTCATGCTTTACACTTCCAAATGGCACGACATCACCCTTCGTGATTTACACTCTCCCTCACATGATAATATAATTTAAATGGCACGGCATCACCCTTCGTACTTTACACTCTTCCTTACCAAGTACATGTATATCATTAACAAGCAAGGTAGGAAGCATAAATAACATCAAGGAGAGTGTTTAAACGAAAACACAATACAATATTTCATATCATAATTTTCCCACTGACCACAACCAAATTCCAAAGATGTAGACAAAATCAACAAATTTCTCAACAAATAGCCCAAGGCACTACACAACGTATATAAAACCTCAAAAACAACCGAGATGGAAAAGTAACTCAACATAGGACAACACCTTCTTTAATCCAAATTTTGATAAATGTATTAACGCCTCAATTTAAACTTATTTAATTAATTATTTGCAGATGAAAAATCCATAATAAAATTAATTCCAAGAAATATTGAATCAACAAACACACGGAATTCACATAAAATCCAAGTGGCAATCACCCAAATTATCATATAAAATATAAACGTGACAAACAAGGAACAAGGTATGACAATTAAAGGATTTACAATGTTCCAATAATTTTCCAATTTAATACATAAAGGTGTCTACAAATTTAAACCGATATAATTTGCACATATAAATCAAGTACGTACTCGCCACCTTGCGTACATGGTTTTCAATCACACAATTTTCATATAAGACTCAATGTCTAAGGGAAATTTCCCACACTCAAGGTTAGGCAAGATACTTACCTCGACGAAACTAAACCGAGTCTTTAAATGATCTTCGTGAGTGAAGCCACCTCCGGACGGCTCAAATCCCGATGATTTCCTTAAAAATCCCTCGAAAATAATATCGCCACAAATCGAGCTTTCTTAATTCAGCTCTTTAGTGGTATTAAAACCTCCCACTACTCTTACAACTTCAATCTAAATCAACATATTTTAATTGGACCAATATTAGTAAATAAATTTCCAGATTTTTGGTCATTTAAGCATTTTATCAAACACCTAGAGTACATAGCATTTTACTACTTTCAGTAATAGTGTTTCTTCATCCAACAATCCCTTCTTCTCACCAACAAGATATAATACAACATTCTTTGTCAACTAACTACCTTCTTAGCACCATTATAATCATCAATGAACTCACATCTACCAAATTTTACTTATTAACTCATTACAAAATCTCTACAATAACCAATAATCTAGTTTAGTAATTATGGCTTCCAATCACCATCGTATAAGTGCTAGTACTTATTTCTTACTCATATATTCACTGACAATCCAAGCATGTAGGTTAAAGGGTGAAATATTACCTCTTGTAGACCAAATCTTGAAAGTCAACTTTTGGGGTGTTCTTGAGATTTTGAAAAAATCCTATGGAATCCAATACCAAACCTTGTTGTAACTAGTGATTGAGAAGTGGAATCATTATAAAAATACACTTAAAAACTCACCTTAAGTGGGTATTGGAAGCCTTGGCCGGATGGGTGATGGAGAGAAAAGCCCAAGTCTTGAAATCCTTTTATTTTTCTCTCTCCCCGCTCACGTATTAATAGGCCGAGGTGCAGTATTTGTTTTCACTCGTGCTATCCCTATGCTATAAAGATTTAGCTCACTCATTTGCTAAAATCAGGTATAATAGTTTTTCACTGGTGCTATCCCTGTGCTATAAGGCTTTAGCTCACTGGTTTGCTAAAATTTTCTGTTTCCCTCCTGTGCTATAGCTGCGCTATGGGGAGATAGCTCACTGTAATTTCTTTAGTCTTATTGCTTTGAAAGTAACATCTAAGAGTTCCCCATTATTACAACACTCAAATATTAATAAAATAATTATCCCAAGTATCCAAATAACTTTATCCACTTCAGTAATTCTCATGTGGTTCGGGTCTAAATTAAATTATATTGCTAAGCTCGAAATTGCTCGAATTAGAATTAGAAACTTGCATATTAGCCTACCTCGGCACCACAAACCTCGAGTTCTTGGTAAAACTTTATGGGTTATTATACCCAATCACTCCCTTGAAAATCTCTCCAAGAATCGCCTCCCACAACTCTCATTTTTGAAATCTTTAAGTCTGCCCAGGTGACCCGTCTCCATTAACGCGACCCTCTTCTCGCGTTCACGTAGCACAAACAATTTGCCGCCCACAAGTTGTTACATCTCGCGTTTTCGCACGTTAAAGTTTCGTCTTCAGTTAATTGACGTAGACTCGGGGAGTATGATTTTCTTTAGGTTATAAGCATTTATGCTATTTATAACAAGCAATAAGTAAGTGTCGTGAAAGATAAAGGGTAAACGAATCAAAACAAATGAGTTTCGTTGAAGGTTGTTGATTTGGGATAAAATACGGTACGAGCCATAATACCCGGTATTTATGGACTAGTACCATACAAGGTATTATATGACCATGATAGTAAGGTGTACAAGGTATGTTAAAAGTGAGTAGTATTTTAAGTAAGTTGAGATAATTCTTAATTATGTGGGTAATTGGTTAATTATTGGGTAATGAGAGATTACCTAGTTAATTAAGGAGTTGTGGGTGATTAATTAAAGAATGTGGTTAAGACATAACACCCCACGTGGCAGCAAACCAATCCAAAATTCATGACTCTTAAGTCATTAGAATTAGGTTGCAATTAAAGGGGTTATGTGGTTAAGCCACCACATAGTGGGACCCATACCCAATTTTACTTACTTATAAAACCTTTCTAACTTAAGTAACTAAGAATCTTCAACAATTCAACTTATATAAGAAACGTGAGAATCTTCAACAGTTCACTTACTTATAAGACCGCCCTAACTTACTTATATATCACACCTAAGTAACGTGAAATCTTCAACAATTCAAAGAAAGATGCATATCTTTCAACAATTCAAAAATAGCAAAGACTCTAAATATGGTGCAATCTGAAACAGCGTGATCTTCAACAAGTAAGGTACGGATCTTCAATAATTCAAACAAAGATTTCATAGCTTCTTAAGCAACATGAGATTTTGCAATTTTAAGGGAGTACGGTGCAATCCTTCTCAAGAATATCATACGGATGTTTCCCTGCTCCAGGTATGTTAAGGCTAAGCCCTTCCTTCATTTTGGCATGATCTCGTAATTACATGTGTTTGATAACGAGGCATAAAGAGAAGTTCATACTCCCGAATTTATATACATTATCCTAGTCTCATAAATTACAGTATTCTCCTTATCGGGACTTCATATTTAATTGAATATTGTCTTCTTCCAGTCAAGAGAGTAGAGAGCCTATATATTTAGTATTATAGTATTTTCACTACCATCAAGCTATAATCGATGGGCAGGCCCCTATTAGGCAACCTCTGATCAGATGGTAAGTTATATACCGAGCCTACTATGACAGAGCACCTATGAGCGAGCCCAGTTGGCCGAGATACAAAGCCTAGTATGGCCGAGAGCCTATGAGCGAGCCTACTACGGCAGAGCAGTTGCATATATAAAAGAGCCTTATAAGGCTGGACAACTGTCTTACATACTATATTGAGAGAGTTGAGTCAGTATAAGCAGGTAAGTATATCTTTAGATTATCTTTGACTCCCAGTTACTTTCAGTTATTATATTATCAGCTTAGTTTCAGCTTTCAGTTATTCTGTTGTCTTACATACTCGGTATATTATTTCGTACTAACGTACCTTTCTTAGGGGACGCTATATTTCATGCGTGCAGGTTCAGACAGATAGGCGGGTAGACCTCCTCAGTAGGTGTTGCCCGAGTTCAGCTTTATTGGTAAGCTCCACGTCCTTCAGAGTTGCCGGGTCTAGGAGTTTTGTGTACATCTTGTGTATATATTTATATAGGTTATGAGTAGGTTGAGGCCCTGTTCCAATCACAGTACATCCATCAGTAGAGGCTTGTAGACATAACCTTTAAGTTAGTGCAGTATATTGGCCTTGTATGTATATTTTGTTGGTTTGTCAGTTGTAGTAGTTATGACGGCCTTGTTGGCCTAGCTTTATATTGATGTTTAGTCAGCTTTGGTATCTATTCAGTTTTATATTTTGCTTCGCAAATTATCTTGCAATGTGGCCCATGGCCAAAGTATGACATTATATGTTCAGATTCCCTTAGTCGCAAGTTCGTACATAAGGATGGGTGAGGTACCGGGTGCCGGTCTCGTCCCCTAGGTTCGGGGCGTGACAAAAATAGTATCAGAGCAGTTCTGTCCTAGGGAGTCTACAAGCCATGTCTAGTAGGGTCTTGTTTATAGATGTGTTGTGCACCACATTATATAAGCATGGGACTACAGGGCATTTAGGAGTTGGTTACCCTTCTTTCAAATCTAAATCGTGCTATAGAACTGAGTTATAGGAAATTTGAGTTTAACTTACGTGTTGGAATTTGCATGCACATATGACGGTGACTAGGAAGACTACGGCTTGTCAGAGGAGAGATATAGCAGTAGGTGAGGGGACCAGTAGGGTACCCCCAGTAGATGGGGCCCAATCGGAGGCCTAGGGAGAGACCCCTACCCAGCCATTACCGGCTCCTCCGCCACCTGAGGAGATTCCTAGGGAGACCGCACATCCAGTTCCCCCTCCGCTTCCATCGGATCAGGACTTGAGGAGTGCGGTGAATTTGTTGACACAGTTGGGAGCTACCCAGCAACAGGCTAGGGCATCCGCTAGTGCAGGGTTTTCTGAGGGGTCTAGAAGTTCAAGGGTCCGAGAGTTTATTGCTTTAAGTCCCCCAAAGTTCACGGGGACAAATCATAGGGAGGACCCATAGGATTTCATAGACCAGCTTCACAGGATCTTTCGTGTTATGCATGCCACGGAGAAAGAGGCAGTTGACCTAGCATCTTTTCGACTCCGAGATATAGCCATCCTTTGGTACGAGGGATAGGAGAAGTCCAAGGGACGTGATGCACCTCTAGCTATTTGGGAGAATTTTTCGATGCCTTCCTTGACCAGTACTTACTGAGGGAGAACCGACAGACTCGAGTCTATCAGTTTCTAGCCCTCAAGCAGGGCAATATGAGTGTTCGAGAATATAGTCTCTATTTTGACTCATTAGCCAGATATGCACCATCCATAGTTGCTACTATGCGGGACAGGATTCATAGGTTTATAGCAGGATTGACCCCAGAGTTGACCAAGGCATGTGCCACCACTGCATTACAGGATAATATGGATATCTTCTGGATTCAGGCATTCGCCCAAAATATAAAAAGGGGTAGGTATCAGCAGTAGGGTACAGAGAGGACTAAGTTAGGACAACGTAAGAGGATGAGATTTGCCAAGTCTCAGGAGCAGTCTCAGGGTAGTTATAGGCCCCATTACTTCGAACGGCCATCTAGGCCTCCGCCACCTCAGTTACAGGGTTATAGGTATGACCGCTATACTCAGTCAGGACCAGATGAAAGCTCCCGGGCGTTGGGTTTGCAGCGACAGCAAGGTTCAGGGCAGACATGGCCATTTCCATCGCGGTGTGACATCTGTGGTAGAGGACACTTGGGCCAATGCCGAGCCAGTTTCGATGCTTGTTATACATGTGGACGTCCGGGGCATATGATGCGACATTGCCTAAATAGAGATTCTGGGGGTATGGCACAACCAGCGAATTCAACAACAAGATCATCTATGTCCGTGCATCCTTCAGGGCGCGAGGCTCAGTCTTCGGCTGGTAGAGGTCGAGGTAGAGGTAGAGGTTTCACTTCAGGTGGTAAACAGAATCGTAGCTATGCTTTAGCGGGTCGACAGGACCAGGAGACTTCACCAGCTGTTGTGACAGGTATGTTGACCATTTGCTCTCACGATGCTTATGCCTTGATAGACCCAAGATCTACTTTATCGTGTATTACCCCATTTGTCACGGGGAAGTTTGGTATTATGCCTGAAATACTAAGTGATCCTTTTGCGGTATCTACACCGGTCGGAGAATCGATTATTGCTAGACAGGTTTACCGAGGTTGTACGGTGACAGTTTATGGTTTTCAGACCTCAGCCGACCTAGTTGAGCTAGAGATGTTGGATTTTGATGCTATCATGGGCATGGACTGGTTGTCCGCTTGCTATGCCACAGTTGATTGTCGAGCAAAGACAGCCAGATTTCATTTTCGTGGTGAGCCAGTCCTTGAATGGGTAGGTAATACAGCGACACCCAGAGGTAGGTATATTTCCTATCTGAGGGCGAGGAAAATGATCGCAAAAGGGTAAATTTATCATATTGTGCGAGTTAGAGATGCAGATGCTGAGATACATGCACTTCCATCTATTCCAGTAGTCAAAGAGTACGCAGATGTATTTTCAGATGAACTTCCAGGTATTTCTCCAGAGCGAGAGATTGAGTTTGGCATTGATTTGCTTCCGGGAAATCAACCAATATCCATCCCTCCGTATAGAATGGCACCTACCGAATTGAAGGAGTTGAAGAAGCAGTTAAAAGATTTGCTGGAGAAAGGTTTCATCAGGACCAATACCTCACCTTGGGGTGCACTGGTATTGTTTGTACGGAAGAAAGACGGCTCGCTGAGGATGTATATCGATTATAGGAAACAGAACAAGGTAACTATTAAGAATAAGTATCCACTTCCAAGGATAGATGACTTGTTTGATCAGTTGCAGGGAGCTAGATATTTTTCAAAGATAGATTTGAGGTTGAGGTACCACCAGGTCATAGTTCGGGAGAAAGATATTCCCAAGACAGCCTTCAGGACCCGGTATGGCCACTTCGAGTTCCTTATCATGTCCTTCGAGTTGACGAATGCACCTGCCGTATTTATGGACTTGATGAATAGCCTATTCCGGCCATTTTTAGATCTGTTCGTGATAGTATTTATTGATGATATTTTGGTTTATTCATGTTTAGAGGATGAGCATGCGAACCACCTGTGAGCGGTAATCCAAACCCTCTGTGATAGTAAATTGTATGCTAAGTTTTCTAAATGTGAGTTCTGGTTGAAGTCTGTAGCATTCTGGGGACACATTGTTTCCGATGGAGGTATAAAGGTAGGCACTCAGAAGATTGAGGTTGTGAAGTCCTGGCCTAGACCTACCACTCCGACAGAGGTTTGTAGCTTTCTAGGTTTAGCAGGATACTACTGGAGGTTCGTGGAGGGTTTTTCTTCCATTTCGGCACAATTAACGAAGTTGACGCAGAAAGCAACTAAGTTTCAGTGGACGGAGGCTTGCGAGCAGAGTTTCCAAGAGCTTCAGAACAGGTTGACCTCAGCGCCAGTTCTAGCACTTCCAGAGGGGGTCCAGATGGTTATGCTATGTATTGTGATGCCTCAGGTGTCGGGTTAGGATGTGTCCTGATGCAACATGGGAAAGTAATTGCGTATGCTTCAAGGTAGTTAAGGAAGCACGAGCAGAATTATCCGACCCACGACCTCGAGTTAGCTGCCGTTGTCCATGCACTTAAGATATGGCGGCATTATTTATATGGTGTTCATGTTGATGTATTGACAGATCATAAAAGCCTACAATATATCTTCAAGCAAAAAGAGTTGAATTTGCGACAGAGGCGATGGCTTGAATTATTGAAAGATTACGATGTTAACATTCTCTACCATCCAGGGAAAGCTAATTTTGTAGCAGATGCCTTAAGTCGCCGATCTATGGGTAGTTTAGCACATGTCTCTTTGGGGGTTCGGTTAGTAGACTCTCGCGATGGTAGAGTTTTATTCCAAAATACTGCAAAATCATCTCTCATAGCTGAAGTAAAGGAGAGGCAGTACGAGGACCCAGAGTTGGTCGAGTTAAGAGAGCGAGTTATGCAGCAGAAGAAGCCGTTGTTAGAGCTCAAGGGAGATGGGGTTCTCAAGTATAGGGGTCGTTTGTGTGTTCCAGATGTAGCAGGGCTACGAGACAGGATTATGTCAGCGAAAAACCTTTCTAACTTAAGTAACTAAGAATCTTCAACAATTCAACTTATGTAAGTAACGTGAGAATCTTCAACAGTTCACTTACTTATAAGACCACCCTAACTTACTTATATATCACACCTAAGTAACGTGAAATCTTCAACAATTCAAAGAAAGATACATATCTTTCAACAATGCAAAAATAGCAAAGACTCTAAGTATGGTGCAATCTGAAACAACGTGATCTTCAACAAGTGAGGTACGGATCTTCAATAATTAAAACAAAGATTTCATAGCATCTTAAGCAACGTGAGATTTAGCAATTTTAAGGGAGTACAGTGCAATCCTTCTCAAGAATATCATACGGAATTTTCCCTACTCCAGGTATGTTAAAGCTAAGCCCTTCCTTCATTTTGGCATGATCTCGTAATTACATGTGTTTGATAACGAGGCATAAAGAGAAGTTCATACTCCCGAATTTATATACATTATCCTAGTCTCATAAATTACAGTATTCTCCTTATCGGGACTTCATATTTAATTGAATATTATCTTCTTCCAGTCAAGAGAGCAGAGTGCCTATATATACAGTATTACAGTATTTTCATTATCATTGAGCTATAATCGATGGGCAGGCCCCTATTGGGCAACCTCTGATCAGATGGTAAGTTATATACCGAGCCTACTGTGGCCGAGCGCCTATGAGCGAGCCTAGTTGACCAAGATACAGAGCCTAGTATGGCCGAGAGCCTATGAGCGAGACTACTACAGCAGAGCAGTTGCATATATAAAAGAGCCTTATAGGGACGGACAACTGTTTTACATACTATATTGAGAGAGTTGAGTCAGTATCAGCAGGTAAGCATATCTTCAGATTATCTTTGACTCCCAATTACTTTCAGTTATTATATTATCAGTTCAGTTTCAGCTTTCAGTTATTCTGTTGCCTTACATTCTCGGTATATTATTTTGTACCGACGTCCCTTTCTCTGGGGACGCTGCATTTCATGCGTGCAGGTTCAGACAGACAGGCGGGTAGACCTCCTCAGTAGGTGTTGCTCGAGTTTAGCTTTATTGGTAAGCTCCATGTCCTTCGTAGTTTCTGGGTCTAGGGGTTTTGTTTACATCTTGTGTATATATGTATATAGGTTATGAGTAGGTCGGGGCCCTGTTCCGATCACGGTACATCCATTTGTAGAGGCTTGTAGACATAACCTTTCAGTTAGTGCAGTATGTTGGGCTTGTAGGCTTTGTATGTATATTTTGTTGGTTTGTCAGCTGTAGTAGTTATGACAGTCATGCCGGCCTAGCTTTATATTGATGTTTAGAGAACTTTGGTATCCATTCAGTTTTATATTTTGCTTCGCAAATTATCTTGCAATGTGGCCCATGGCCAAAGTATGACCATATATGTTCTGATTCCCTTAGTCGCAAGTTGGTACACAAGGATAGGTGAGGCACCGGGTGCCGGTCTCGCCCCCCAGGTTCGGGACATGACACAAGTATTCTACGCGAACACGAGGTACCACTCGCGAATGTGATGCCTTGCTAACCCCAAGAATCGCGAACCGCGTAGAACAAATACGTGGGGTCCCCAGTCCACTCCCTCTTCTTTGCCAACGCGACCCCCTTCTTGCGTTCGCGATGCACAAACTACCCAGAACTTTGCGAACGCAGCTCCCTCTTCGCAAACGCAAAGAATAAATCTTTACCTACCTCCAGATAGCCATCGCGAATGCGGGACTCCCATCGTGAACGCAAAGAAGAAAACTAGACACCAAAAATCTGCAGCTTCAACCATCTTCCAAGTCCAAATTCCAATCCGTTAACCATCTGAAATCCACCTGAGGCCCTTAGGAATTCAAACAAACATATAAAAAAGTCCCAAAATATCATACGAACTTTGTCGTGCCTTCAAATCACATCAAACGATGCTAAAACCATGAATTGTACATCGATTCAAGCATAATGAACTTTTGAATTTCTAACTTCTCCATTTTATGCCAAAACCTATCAAAACATGTCCGATTGACCCCAAATTTTGCACACAAGTCCCAAATGACGGACCTACTCAAACTCCGGGAACCCCAATCTGAGCCCGATAACTACAAAGTCTACTTTGGGTAAAACTCCTAAATTTCCAACTTTCGCCATTTCAAGCAAAATTCAACTACGAAACTCCAAATCACAATCCGCACACGTTTCTAAGTCCAAAATCACCCCACGAATCTAACATAACCATCAAAACTCCAATTCCTAGCCATTTACACACAAGTCAATATTCGGTCACCCTTTTTAAATTAAGCTTCTAACCTCGAGACTAAGTATTTTAACTCATTCTGAAACCTATTCGGACCCGAACCAACTACCCTGGCATATCACATAACAACTGTAAAGCATAAAATGAGAAGTAAATGGGGGAATGAGGATACAACTCTCAAAACGACCGACTGGATCGTTGCATCCCCCCTTCTCTTAAACAAACGTCCATCCTCGAATGGGTCTAGAAACATACCTGGAGTCTCAAATAGGCTTGGATATCTGCTCCACATCACCCTTTCAGTCTCCCAAGTAGCCTCCTCAACTGGTTGACCTCTCCACTACACTCTCACTGAAGCTATATCCATGGACCTCAACTTTCGAACCTGCCGACCCAAAAAAGCCACCAGCTCCACATCATAAGTCAAATCTCCATCCAAATAAACCATGTTGCAATCTAATACATGAGACGGATCGCCGACATACTTCCGGAGTATAGATACATGAAACACTAGATGAACACTCGATAGACTAGGTGGCAAGTAAAGCTTGTAAGCCACCTCTCCAATCCTATAAAGCACCTCAAACGGCCCAATATACTGAGGGCTTAACTCGCCCTTCTTCCCGAACCTCATAACACCCTTCATGGGTGAAACCTTTGTCGCGCCCCGTTTTCTCGCGAAAGCGGGTTTCGACGTCTGACAACTCTTTTAAAGGAGGTATTAAGAAGAGTCACTACCTAGAAACTTCAAGGTGCGTTAGGGCCCCTATTTGTAAATAAATCTATTTGACTAGTCTACATTACTAAAGATCGGGTAAGGGCTCAAATTACCTCAAAGAGAAGGTGTTAGGCACTATTCAAGGTCCACAACTGTGGGTCGCGGCTGGACTTTATACTGTGTGGATTAGATAACTAAGCTAAGTGATCAAATAAGCAAAGAAAGGTATAGAAGCCGAAGGCTCTATTATAACACATAAGAATAAATGATCGGTATACATCTTAAAGATTACAAGGGTACAACTGCATTGGGATTCACGTAAAGACAATTAAATTCCCAAGTTAGCCTCCACACATAAACAACAAATGCACGCGGGCAGAATAGGCAGTATAGTTTTAGAGTTAAGACGCATTAGAATTGTCAGATCCAATAGACATATTTCTAGGCGATTCTGATTTCCAATAAGCAGTGTATAAGCAGGTTAAAGCATCGCAAGTCCTATAGGCATGATTGCTATTCTTTACACGATGAGGCAGTAAACTGTTTGCAAACTCAGAATTATTAGCACTGATTTTATAAATATGCATCTTAGGCAGGTGACATTGTCATATATGCATGATTTCTAATAGTTGCATAACTAGGCAGTGAAACATCTTTGAGAGTCCTGCATTAACAACGTTGATCTCATAAACAATTCTTATGAGAGTGACAACATCCTATAGGTAGAATTTCTAACAATTGACAATTAGACTTGATTTTATTACACTTTATTCCTATAGGCATGTTATCTAAGCGGGGCAGTGTAATTAAAACAACAGAAGTAGTAGATTAAATAGGCGTGGATATCTGCTCCACATCACCCTTTCAGTCTCCCAAGTAGCCTCCTCAACTGGTTGACCTCTCCACTACACTCTCACTGAAGCTATATCCATGGACCTCAACTTTCGAACCGGCCGACCCAAAATAGCCACCAGCTCCACACCATAAGTCAAATAACCATCCAAATAAACCATGTTGCAATCCAATACATGAGACGGATCGCCGACATACTTCCGGAGTATAGATACATGAAACACTGGATGAACACTCGACAGACTAGGTGGCAAGTAAAGCTTGTAAGCCACCTCTCCAATCCTCTAAAGCACCTCAAACGGCCCAATATACCGAGGGCTTAACTCGCCCTTCTTCCCGAACCTCATAACACCCTTCATGGGTGAAACCTTTGTCGCGCCCCATTTTCTCGCGAAAGCGGATTTCGACATGTGACAACTCTTTTAAAGGAGGTATTAAAATAGAAGAGTCACCACCTAGCAACTTTAAGGTGCGTTAGGGCCCCTATTTGCAAATAAATCTATTTGATTAGTCTACATTATCAAAGATTGGGTAAGGGCACAAATTACCTCAAAGAGAAGGTGTTAGGCACTATTCGAGGTCCACAACTGTGGGCCGCGGCTGGGCTTTATACTATGTGGATTAGATAACTAAGCTAAGTGATCAAATAAGCAAAGAAAGATATAGAAGACAAAGGCTCTATTATATCACATAAGAATAAATGATCGGTATAAATCTTAAAGATTACAAGGGTACAACTGCATTGGGATTCACGTAAAGACAATTAAATGCCCAAGTTAGCCTCCACACATAAACAACAAATGCACGCGGGCAGAATAAGCAGTATAGTTTTAGAGTTAAGACGCATTATAGTTGTCAGATCCAATAGGCATAATTTCTAGGCGATTCTGATTTCCAGTAAGCAGTGTATAAGCAGGTTAAAGCATCGCAAGTCCTATAGGCATGATTGCTATTATTTACACGATGAGGCAGTAAACTGTTTGCAAACTTAGAATTATTAGCACTGATTTTATAAATATGCATCTTAGGCAGGTGACATTGTCATATATGCATGATTTCTAATAGTTGCATAACTAGGCAGTGAAACATCTTTGAGAGTCCTGCATTAACAACGTTGATCTCATAAACAATTCTTATGAGAGTGACAACATCCTATAGGTAGAATTTCTAACAATTGACAATTAGACTTGATTTTATAACACTTTATTCCTATAATGAAAACAACCGAAGTAGTAGATTAAAATCCTATAGTCATGATATTTAGATGAGAAAAAGTGAAGAAATGTATTATCACATCCTATAGACATGCTGTCTAATAATTAATCAAGGCGTTTGATTCCTATAGGCATGCTGTCTAAGAGTGCAAAGTAGTAGACATGAAATCAAGTACATCAACTGGGCATGAGAAATTTTAACTTTATCAATCATACACAAAGGTTTAAATAGCACAAGGACTGATAATAGACAATAATATGTCAAATCTAGGTTAACAGGACTAGCCTGCACTAGGCTTAACCACATATAGGAGAAGTGGCCAGATATTGAATTTCATCCTAGAATTCTTAGGCAGTATTGAAGAACACCAGATTAAACAAGGAAGGGAACACACATTAGTTTACAAGTAGCGGAGAGAGCATGTTTGGGATAATAATATGATCAGGAATTAACTCTAGGAAAGTATTAACTTGCACATGAATGACTTAACAAGAATTAAAACACGTTCTGGGCATGACTCGACTTATCACAAGAATACAGAACAAGGCAAAAAGCTAAACTCAGAATAAGCAACAGTGATAAGCATCAAAATACACACATTAGAGCAAACAAACTTAAGAAAACATAATCATGGCAACAAATAGGCAAGTTCGATTACTAGATATGCAGAGCAGGTACTCAAACGCAAAGAGAATGAAATTGCAAAGGTCATAGGACTTTCTAGTTATAGATTAATGAACAAGTAAATAAGAGGAATAATTTCAGCAACACTCAAATGTCAATAGCAAAAATGAACAATAGAAACCAACATCTCAGTGCGTCAAAGTTCCCAAGGGCTTCGGATGAACCTTGGACAGCACTCACACTAATAAAGGTCAAATAATCAAATTTCAATGGCCTTGTCTTTCAGCCGGTCAAGAGCTTAAGTTTCAGAATAATATAGGACAAGTGAGAGTAAAAATACAGTGATTATGGTCTGTCTTAGGGGATTTGGGGAAGGATTTATATAGTAGCAGAAATTGATAGAGCAAACATGGAGAGCAATCAATTAAGTAAAAATAAGGAAAGAAAATATCACATGCAAATCAAAATCAGTAAAGGAGATGGAGAGTCTCAAACACTAATTAGGGTTCAATCGTCTGAAAATCAATCCAAAAGTGTAAATCGCTCTTCGTTGAGCGTATATAGACTGAATAACGCTCAAAATCAAAGATTCGAGCCATTCCAGTCCGATCTCGGAAGTGATACTTGCCAAACTTAGGCGACCACTAGTGAGAGAAAATTTATAAGGTAAGTGTATCATAGGCAGATTCCATCTCTAGGTTGGAATCGGAGAGGAATTAAGCAGCGACGACCAGGGTTTCTCCGAGAAGAAAAGAGTGTAGAGAGGATTTGGGGGGGGGGGGGATGGGGGAATGTGTCTTTAGGGTTTGGGTTTGGTTAATTAAGGATTGGGGGGGGGGAGGGGGTCTCGGGCCGTTGACCTCTGAGATCAACGGCTGAGATAGAAGAAAGAGTGGGGTGAGTTGTATAAAACGGGTTGTGACGGGGTTAAATAAAGGGGTTGTTTGGTTTGGGCTACTGAAGGGTTTAATTGAGATGGGCCAACAGTTTTGGGCCTTGATTTGGTCTGAAGTTAGCTCAAAATTGGGCTACAATTTAAATACACAAAATTCATAAAAACTAAATTATAAAAAATGACTAATGAATAATAAAATTATTATTCATGCATTAAAATGCTTGAAAATACCAGCTTAACATTATAAAATATGAGAAATGCTATTTTAGGATAAATAATATAATAAATACAATTATGTATAGAATATAGGTTATTATTATAAATTTATGTAAAATATATTTAAAATACAAGTATAATTATATAAAAATAAATTAAAATATTATGAAATATATATGTGGATGCAAATAATAAATTTGGATGATTAAGTCATCTCAAAATAATCTAAATGCAAGAAAATCAATTTTAAAACTTTAAAAATTATGAAACATTATAGAAAATACTTGTATGACTCTTTTGAAATGGTGATGATGCAGGAATGATAGCATATATGACATTTATAAAAATATAAGGGCAAAATTGGGTATCAACAACTGCCATTCTTTACCCGGGAATGATGAATGAATTGTCGAGTAAAGTAAAATGATGACCAATTTTGTCCGACGTGAGTGGGGAATGATGTGTTTTGAAAAGATCAGGGTTGAACCCTAGTTCTTGAGTTGCCTACATATCCCTAGTGTTACGAGAATCAGGCTGTGTGTAGTTAAAGATCCAACGGCAAACGAAACCGATGGAGTTGTTATAAGAGTGGTTGTATGTTTCGAAAAGGATCTTTTGGATATGATAGTGCCGTGAGTAACAGATGATTTCAGGAGGAGCTATGAATGCAAATTTGAACCTTACGGATGTATAAGGCAGATATTTGAATGGTTATTTAACAAAGGGTAATCAATTGTTGATCATCGGTTGCGTTTTAGGTGATTGAAAGATGTGAACGTTGTAAACGAAAACCGGAGCGAGAATTGTTCCTCTTTGTAGAACGGTTACCTTCCGAGTTACCTGCAAAACTTAAAACACAATGCACGTGAATATATATAGGTTATTGCGAAAATATAAACACGATGCAAAGTTCCTTCAGACGATGAAAGTTGTCTTTGGGTAATGAGGATGATGCCCTTAGACCATGACGTCCTGGGCCATGAAGCGTATGATAAGGGATTCACAGACCATAGAATGATATCCTTGGGGTATGAGGATAGTGCCTCTTGACTATGACGCTTTTGAATAATGATATGCAATTTTGAGAGATCTTCCGGCTATGGCATGATGTCTTCGGGCTAAGAGAATGATGCCCTCAGACTATGGCATCTTTGGACAAAATGGCAATGTTTCAGCCCATGAAATGCAAAGATGCGGTGATATCGATCATTTGATAGAGGAGACAGGTAATGCTTAGCCATATATGAGAATGAGATGAGATAAGACTTAGTCTTATATGAAATGAGGACAATGCTTAGCCCGATGCAAAGAGTGGAGACAATGCTTAGTATCATACAAGGAAAGGCAGTGCTTAGCCTTATGCAATGGTGAGGCAGTGCTTAGCCTTACGCAGTATGGAGGCAGTGCTTAGACTCATACAGAGAATGAAGACGGTGCTTATTCTTGTGCAAAGAAAGGAGGGGATTAGCCTATGCGATATTGGAGGCATCATGCAAGGAATGGAGACAGTGTTTAGTCTCATGCAAAGAAAGAAAGTGCTTAGCCTTATGCAATAATAGAGGCAGTGCTTAGGCTCATGCAAGGAATGGAGATAGTGTTTAGGCTCATGCAAAGAAAAGCAGTGCTTAGCTTTATGCAATAATGGAGGCAATGCTTAGCCTCATGAAAGGAATGGAGACAATATTTAGTCTCATGCAAGGAAAGTTAATGCTTAGCCTTGTGTAATGATAGAGGCACTGCTTAACCTCATGCAAGAAATGGAGACAGTGCTTAGTTTCATGCAAGGAAAGGCAATGCTTGGCCTTATGCCATAATAGAGGCAATGCTTAGCCTCATGCAAGGAATGGAGACGGTGGTTAGTCTCATACAAGGAAAGGCTACGCTTAGACTTATGCAATGGTGAGGGAAGTGTTTAGCCCTATGCAGGAAGAAAAATGATTAAATATGAGGGGAAAAGTGATTCTTAGCTTGGCGCGTTTGTGTCTGGCGACTTATGTCGGTGTGAAGATGGTGAATTTGTTGTATGTATATATTTGTAGACGTTCTTGTTATGTCAATTGTTCCTGTGCCCAAAGAAAAATCGTGAATTTTGGATGGGGAGGTTGATTCATGCTCCCGATTCTTTGCTTGGCCCTCGCTCCTGCCTTGAGGTCCTGTTTGAGTCATCCTGGGTAACGTCTGTCTATTACAGAAAAATGAAATTTTCGAAAAATATGCATTTCTGATAAATCGTTTATATAAAAATATAGTTCTTCGAAATATGTGATAATGCATGAAAGCAAATAATTTTGTCATATCGGTGACTGTGACATGATTTTGAGACATTGCAACCTCTTGAACTCGAAATTTTGAGGATCCTCCTCAAAATTCTGCCCCAGTTTAAATGCATACTTTTGGCGATACATTCCTTGGTGATTCTAAATACGATAAGATCGGGCAAACTCGAGTCTTTCCCAAACTTTTGACCATAGGGGAAAATGAATATTTTATTGTGATGTGACCGAACCCACAGGACTACTCATGTATCCCCTCATAAACGGGAATCAGGTCAAGCGTAGTTCAGGTTACATTAAATAGAAAGTGCAAACATAGTCTTAAACATAGTATCTCTTGACTGCGTCCGAACTGATAGGTTTTGGCCATATCTCTCCATCCATCTCTGCAAGTATAAGTGCTTCTCTTGTTAGTACTCAGTGAACCATGTAAGGGCCTTGCCAATTGGGTGAGAATTTCCCCTTTGCTTCATCCTGATGTGGGAAGATTTGTTTCAGCACCAATTGCCCTAGTGTGAATTGCCTTGACCTAACCTTTTTATTGAAAGTTCTTGCCATTCTGTTCTGGTATAATTGACCATCACATATTGCGTTCATTCTTTTACCATCAATGAGATCTACTTGCTCATAGCGGTTTCGTACCCATTCTGCATCGCTGAGCTCGGCCTCTTGTATGATTCTTAAGGAAGGAATGCCCACTTCTACAGGAATAACGACTTCGGTATCATAGACCAGTAGGTAGGGGGTTACCCAGTTGAAATACAAACGGTGGTGCGATACCCGAGCAAAGAAAATGGTAGATTCTCATGCCATTGTGTATAGTTGTCCACCATTTTCCTCAATATCTTCTTAATGTTCTTGTTGGTGGCTTCTACGACACCATTCATTTGCAGCATGCATGCTGTAGAGTTTCGATGCTTGATCTTGAATGTTTCACATATCTTTCATCAAGTCACTGTTGAGACTAGAGGCATTGTTAGTAATGATTGACTCAGGTACTCCAAATCGACAAACAATGCGGTCCCGGACAAAATCTGCTACAACTTTCTTAGTTACAGCCTTATAGGATGCGGCTTCAACCCATTTTGTGATGTAATCTATAGCCACCAAAATGAACCTATGTTCGTTTGAAGCAACTAGTTCAATTGGTTCGATGACATCCATGCCCCAAGTAGAGAAAGGCCAGGGTGAACTCGTTGCATTGAGTTCGTTGGGCGACACTCGTATCATATCGGCATGTATCTAGCATTAGTGACATTTTTGAACATATTTGATGCAATATGTCTCCATAGTCATCCATAAATAATTTGCTCTTAATATCTTCTTGGCCAAAACGAAGTCGTTCATGTGAGGTCCGCAAGTTCCAACATCTATGTCTTATAGCAGTCTAAATGCTTCCTTGGCATCGATACATCGTAATAATCCAAAATCAAGAGTCCTTTTATACGTAATTCCTTTACTTTGAAAGATATGATTGGCCAATCTTCGAAGCGTGCGCTTCTATATGTGTGTAGTATTCTCTGGACATTCTCCATTTTCCAAGTATTCCTTGATATCGTGGAACCATGGATTTCTGTCGAACTCTTCTTCGCCATGAGCTCAATAAGCTAGCTGCTTACGAATTCCAATTGGGAGAGGATCGATGAAATTCTTGTCTGTATGTTGTATCATGGAAGACAAGGTAGCTAGTGCATCTGCGAAATCATTCAGGATCCTTGGAACATGTTTGAATTCTATCTTTGTAAACCTCTTGATCAGTTCTTGCACACAATGCAAGTATGGTAATATTTTAGTGTTCTTAGAAGCCCATCCTCCTAGTACTTGATGTACTAGTAGATCAGAATCTCCGATTACCTGCAACTCTTGAACGTTCATGTCGACGGCCAACTTGAGTTCCAAATGCAGGACTCATATTCTACCATATTGTTGGTGCAAAACCTGAGTTTTGCGGACACCGGATAATGTTTCTCGGTTTCTAATACTTAGACAGCTTTGATACCCACTCCTTTGAAGTTTATTGCTCCATCAAAGAACATCTTCCAACCGTCGTATGCTTCAGTAATATCTTCACCTACAAACGACACCTCCTCGTCGGGAAAATGCGTCTTCAATGGCTCGTATTTTCCATCTACGGGATTCTCCACCAAGTGATCAGCCAATGCTTGCCGCTTGACTGCCTTCTGAGTCACGTAGATGATATCAAACTCACTTAGCAATATTTGCCACTTTGCTAACTTACCTATAGGCATGGATTTCTGAAAGATATATTTCAGCGGATCCATCCTTGATATGCGATATGTAGTGTATGCACAGAAATAATATCTCAACTTCTGGGCTATCCATGTCAAGGCACAGCAAGTGCATTTCAACAGAGATTATCGGGCCTCGTAAGGTGTGAACTTCTTGCTCATATAATATATCGCTTTCTCTTTCCCCCCCCCCCCAATTCATCATGTTGTCCCAAAATGCAACCAAAGACTCCATCCAATACGGACAGATAAAGCAACAGAGGTCTTCCTGGTTCTGGCAAGACCAACATGGGCGGTTTATATAAATACTCCTTGATTTTGTCGAAGGCTTTCTAAAATTCTTCAGTCCAGTTGGTTGCTCCAACTTTCCTCTAAATCTTGAATATCGGCTAACATATTACCGTTGATTGTGCTATGAAGTGGCTGATATAATTAAGGCGCCCCGGAAAACTCATCACATCATTTTTATTCTTTGGGGGTGGCAAGTCTTGGATAGCCTTGATTTTTTATGGGTCTATCTCAATACCCAGGAGGCTGATGATAAAACATAGCAACTTTCCAACAGGGACTCCGAAGGCACATTTTGCGGGGTTCAACTTCAAGTTGTATTTTTGAAGCCGATCGAAAAACTTCTTCAAGTCTACTATGTGATCTGAACTCTTTTTGGATTTAATGATAACATCATCCACGTACACCTTTATTTCCTTGTGTATTATGTCGTGGAATATAGTAGTCATGGCCCTCATGTAGGTGGCCCCAGCATTCTTCAAACCAAACGCCATCATTTTGTAACAATATATTCCCCATGGTGTGATAAAGGCAGTCTTTTCGGCATCCTCTTCATCCTTCCAAATCCGATGATATCCCATGAAGCAATCCACAAATTATTGGAGTTCATGCTTGGCGCAGTTGTCAATCAGTATGTGTATGTTAGGCAGCGAGAAATTATCCTTAGGACTTGCTCTGTTCAGATCTCGGTAATCGACACAGACTCTAACTTTCCCGTCCTTTTTTGGAACCGACACAATGTTGGATAACCAGATCAGGTATTCGATAACTCGAAGAACTTTGGTTTTGATTTGCTTGGTGACCTCCTCTTTTATCTTCAGACTCATATCTGGCTTAAACTTTCTGAGCTTCTGCTTTACCGGTGGACACATGGGATTGGTAGGTAGCCTGTGAGCTACTATGGATGTGCTTAACCCAGTCATATCATCGTAGGTCCATGCGAAAATATCCTTATATTCCTTTAGGAACATGATATACTCTTCCTTCTCTAACGGTGATAGATGAATACTTATACGAGTTTCCTTGAGCTTCAGAATCCCCTAAGGTAACGACCTCAGTTTCCTCCAAATTAGACTTTGGTTTGTTTTCAAAATTCTCTACTTCTTTGACAATTTCCTTGGGGATTACATCATTTTCCAGATCTTCCGAATCACTGTTCTTATGTTGCATTGTCTCATTACATGTCACGGTCGTAGGTTCACTAGGATATGTAATAATTATGCTGAAAAGAATGTAGAAAGATAATAATAAATACGAAAAGAAATAATGCATTAATAAAACTTTAAAACTGTCAACAAATAAGACTCGATGGCTCGAGTAATTATTTCAAAACAAAATACTGAAAATATCTTAAATGCTCCAAACAATTTGAAAATAAGTCATGCTAATATGTCAGGCTACCCAGGAACTCGGCAAGCCCGGGATGGTGCAGTTGTCAAGTTCTTGAGAACAACTCCTTCTCCCACTGCCTAAATGGTAAGGTATTTCTCCTCCTCCTCTTCCACAATTACACTGCAGTCCATGTCTTCCTCGTCTAGAAACAACTTCCTCATACCGGCCAAAATCTCATCTTCCTCGGATCCCCACATCATGTCAGCTTGACGGAATGTCTGGTGTAGAGGTAGTATAGGTTGTTCCAGCGGATAATAATGGTTGCACCATAGAGGTATCTAATCTTGATGTTCTTATACGGTGTATTCATACCCGAGTCCAAAGGTTGTTCCATGATACTGTGGTTGTACGAGTTTAGTGATCCCCTGAAGCTTTTTACCAAGACCCTTGCCTGGTTCATATCCCGTCCAAAGCAATATTCTTTCTATCTTATTGCTTCACCATCGGTCCTTTTCAAATGTGTTAACCCACTCAATGCGGTGATACATTTCTCCGCCCATCTTCCTCCTGTTTTCGATGACTGGACCAATCTTGTTGGTGTAGATAGTGTTGCTTCTGTCTCCATGAATTATCACTTCTTGATGGTTCCGTTAGAACTTCACAACCTGGTGCAGAGTGGAAGCAACTACTCCAGCTGCATGTATACATGGTCATCCCAACAATAGGTTGTAAGTAGCAGATATATCTAGCACCTGGACCTCAACAGGAAACCATGTCGGACCCATCTGTAGATCAAGGTTGATTTCCCCGATAGTGGCTCTCTGAGATCCGTCAAATGCCTTCACATTCATGCTTCCCATCCATATTTTATACAAGACTTTACCTAATCTTTTTAGAGTGGTCATAGGGCATATGTTCAGGCTCGAACCTCCATCTATCAGGACCCTAGAAATGAACTTGTTCTCAAATTGCACAGTGATATGCAACCTTGTTGTGACTCAACCCTTCCGGTGGTAACTCATCTTCGTGGAAAGTAATTTTGTGCCTCTCCAGTACCTGCCCAACTATGTTAGCCATCTCTCCACTAGTGATGTCAGCGGGTACATAAGCTTCACTTAACACTTTCATCAAGGCACTCTTATGTGTGTCTGAGTTTTATAATAGTGATAAGATGGATATCTGAGCGGGGATCTTGTTTAGGTGGTTAAAAATAGAGTATTCCCTTGCTTTCATCTTCCTCCAAAGGTCGCCAGTGCATGTCTCAACAACAAACGGCATAGGTGCAACTTCTTTGCTTGTTTCTCCCAGATTCTCAGGTATGTAAACTTTTACGGTTCTAGTCATACCTTGTGCGACACCTGTTTCTTCCATATTGGCTTTTCCCTTTCTTCTCTCTTCCGAAATATAATCCCATAGGATGGCATCATACTTGTAAGATGGTGTGGGAGCTACCATTACAGTGAAGGTGTAGCTACCTTGACCTCAAATGGTGCCTGGGTTTGTATCACAACTGGTGTGAGGGTGACCGGAGATGTTTTAGGAGTGTCTTCCTCTCGAATGAGTCTGATATATCCTTCCTGATCCCATTCCTCATCAGTTTCTATCACGTTGGCCCCCTCACCCCTGTGATCCAGGAGAGGGTTATTACGGACATTCAGTGCATATTCCTTTGCTTGTATAACCTTAGTGTTAATCAGTGTCTGAATCTTGTCTTTCAACGTGCGACACTCTTCAATGGTATGACCCTCCATGCTTGAATGATAGGCACATGTTTTGTTGGGATTGATCCACTATGAAGGATTCTAGACAATAGCAGCATGAATAGGGGTGACGTAACTATTGGCCTTCAGTCTCTCATACCGTTGGGATACGGTTCAGCAATTGGGGTGTATTGTCTAGGAGTTCTACAGTCAAAATTTGGTTGTGTCTTTGAGTAGTTTTGGAGGGCGGCTGGAGGTGAATGGTAATATGCAGGTTGAGTGTTGTAGGTATAGTAGGTGGTGGTAGGGTATTGGTATTTTGGGAGTGAGGGTTGGTATGTGGGTGGATATGTTTGGTATGTGGGGGAAGACTTAGGGCCTTGGGCTACCATCATGGCACCCACTTCTTTCTTCTTTGAAATACCTCCTGATTGCAAGGCTTTATTTATGGCTCGCATCACCTCAAAATTAGTTACCATCCCACTCTTGATTCCTTCATCTATTTTTTCCCCTAACTTGATGATGTCTGAGAACTTGTGATTCTCAATGACCATTAACCGTTCATAATATTGCGAATCTTGAGCTCTAACAAAGAACTTGTTTATTTATTCTTCTTCAAGTGTTGCCCTTACCTTTGCGCCTCTGATCTCCAACGAGTAGAATACTCACGGAAGGTTTCTGTTGGCTTCTTCTTGAGGTTTTGGATATAGAAAACGTCGGACGCGCTCTCTGTGTTGAACCTGAATCTGTCCATGAAATCTGATGCCATACTCACCCAATTTTTCCACCTCTTCGGGTTTTGACTGATATTCCAAGACAATGCGTCTTTGGTAAGACTTCGCATAAACAGTTTCATGTGGATTTATTCATTCTTACCTACTCCCACAAGCTTGTCGCAGTAGGTTCTCAAATGCACCTTCGGATCAGCAGTGCCATTGAACATTTCGAACTTGGGAGGTTTGTAACCCTTCAACAGTTCTACATCTGGCTGAATACACAAATCTTCATAGTTTAGCCCTTCAATGCCTTTCCCACATTCAACACTCTAGACTCTCCCTGTAAGTTTCTTGAGTTCCTCTACCTTGTTTCGAATGAGCAGGTCCTTCTCAGTCAACTCATGTATGTATAGGGTTTGTTGCTGGGTATAGGGTAAGGTTTACATATATATCAGATTGCTTTGATGAGTTCCTGGAACTTGGGTATATGGGTGATCGTTGGTTGAGTTTTGGGGATCGGGAGTAGGTTGTGGTGCATTTTGGGGAGTGTGGTATGTAGTGGTTTGTGGGTATTGAGTTAGATGATGGTGATGTTGTTGAGGGGTTTGCACTGGTGGTGGGTTAAGGTTATGGGGAGGTGCGAAATTATGATACTGGTGTGGTGCGGGAGGATTCAGAGCTATGCGTGGTGGATTTTGGTTTTGTGTGTTTTGTGGCGGTGTTTGGTTTTGGGTAGTTGGGTTTTTCTGGTTGATGTCGGGAACATTGAGAGTAAGGGAAAGGTTTGCCAGATTTCGAACTTGTTCAAGCTCACCCTATAACTCCAGGATTTTCTACTCCAAACGTAAGACCAACTGATTTTGCCCTGGGGTACTTCTTCCATCTGAAGTTTCAACATTTTTCGCCACAATAGCATTATCTTTCCAAATACAACTTAAATCATCCATCTTCCCTTTGTCCTTGCCTTTGCTTTTCGGGTCGCTAGGTGGAGGAGGAGGTGGAGGACCTTTGGATCTAGTGTGGTATGCTGATAATGCCAGTATGCACTAACCAACCTCTGGAAATGGAAATAAATAATGAAATAAAACAAAAGGTAACCAAGTTAGTAAGGTGAAATAAAAGAGTGTTGCAATATTTAAACATGTTTCACAAAATTCATGCAATAATTCGCGTCCTAATTTGGGGATCTCATGGTGCTTGAGCTAGGCCTAAGCGACATATAGACTTGGAGAAAATTGATGCCAACATTTGCTTCATTTCATTAGTGCGAAAAATAAGCCAAAGCAATATTTTACTAAATTGACAATAATAATAAAATCACTAATGGAATTAAGCCTTATTACATCGAAATCTAATCTAAACTAGAAAGTAGTAAAGAATATCTTCTCTTAATCTACTTGGTCCCTGAAGGACCTTCTCTATGCTTGGCTCTCTTGAACCCATCAATCATGTTCCCCAGATCGTGCATGTCCCGTAATAAGTAAGTTTTTGCCAGATTTCCTCCTTCATCGTCATCCATGCCTTGACAAACCCAAAGTCTTTTTCTCATCTTTCCTTCTAGCTTTCCTCCCTTATCGCCTCCATGTTTACTTTGTGCTGCTCTAGATGCTTAGCTTTGGACTCGAACACCCTTTTACGTAGCCTCTTGTACTTCACCTGTTCCTCAGCCACTTCATCTATGATCATATCCTTCAGATTGACTCCTGGTTTGACGTCCTCAGCTACACCATCTTCTAGCCATGATAGATAGTAGTATCTATGACTGGTGTGATACATGTTTGGCTCAATAGTTTCTCCTTCCACAATGATCTTTTGGTTTCACATGTGTTATGCTTCGAACTTGAATGGGATGACATCTCCCTTGAAATCTGCCTTGTACTGGACCATGTTGGAAACCCGAGGTATGACTTATTTTCTTCCAGCTTGCCTCATTACCCATTTAGGAGCGTAAGGGTATATGCCTCGCAGCCCGATCAGTACCAAGTGAGTAGTCCCTTTTGATCTGATGATAAACTCACTACTAGGGAACTATTCAAATATCCAATGCACTTGCTCATCCATCAGATTGCTGAAGAAACACACCCAATCTACAATATTTCTAGGCTTTGCAAATCTGTCTAGAATAAATGTCATTTTCTTTGGGTGATGATTGGTTGTGTAGTCATTCAGTGGCCTTCGCAGAAGCTATTGACGATACTCACCCCTTTGAAAGTATTCCAACAGCCAGACTTGTGGCAATAGATTACAACCCTCACCGTGTCCGAACTCATGCTTGCACCGATCTAGAGCACAATACATCTCAGCTAATATCATTGGATGATAGTATAAGTTTGTCCTTCGACGCCATCCATTAAGGTCCTGACAACCATGGCTAAGCGAGTATGAATCCTTCCTCCTTGCATCGGAAAGATCAACAACCCCAAGAAGCAGACGATGAAAACATAAACTCGGCGATGCACCCATCCTAAAGAAGTAATGGCTAGTTCATCATGATGAATACGATATGATTTGTTATGCCCATAACACTGGTAAAGAAACTCAAAAGGGATGTATGATTTCTTTAGACAGAGCAGTTCATCGTTCTTCTTAAAACCCAGCATCTTCAGAAAACTGCGTGGCATGCGATTTTCTGGCACTAGCAGTCTCGGACAATCCCATGGTTATTTGGCGAAACCCCCTATTTCTTCCAGGAGAGGAGTCATTTCTATATTGCCAAATTGAAAAACAACTCTTTTCTCATCCCAGAACATGGTAGCAGTCTCGATTAGTTCCCTATTTGGTCGAATGTTCAACAAATATGGCAGATCACCAAGTACTCTCCTCACGTGATTTCTATCACAAGGTGCAAGGTCTTTCCACCAATCAATTAGCAAAGGTGAAATATTTTGGACCATACCGAACCTGGGGATTTCTTGCTTCATTTTCTGCAAACAAACAAAGGTTAGCCATTTTCCCCTCCATATTTGACTACTTACGCAATAATTATCAATATATTGGCACATTTGCTCCAAGTAATGCACATAATATGATAGTGTCCATTAGGATTGTGGAAATCCCGCCGGACTTAGGTTTTATCTAAGAGGGTTGTTACGTCAATGACGTCCCAATCCGTACTAGGTTTAGCATGATGCATGTACATTTGAAATCGGAGTGTGGTTGCTATAAAGGTCTAGATTGGTACTCTCAAGTGAACAACTTGAGAGGGAAAGGCATGGGATTGTCGACTGCACCAATGATCGACTAGTCTATCACAAATAAGCCTTTCTGATTTAAAAGGGTGATTTCAGGAAAGTGCGGACACTCATCAAGCGCCACTATGTTGATATAGGCACGAGTGGAGTATGATGTGGAGCATGCTTTATGCAGAAATAGTAACACGTTTCCAAGTATTTGCATGATTAAAGTGCACAAAAGCAGTAAATAACATAGTAAAGGTGAACATGAAAAGAGGAAATAAGAAAAGAAGGTCAAAAGAGAGAAGTCAGTTTAGCTCATAAAAATGTGCGAGAACGTAATGAAACAAGTAGGGAAATAAAGATGGGAGAGTTATGATATAGCAGTCTTAGACAAGATGGAGGAAAGTGGGAGAGGGTGTTCATGTCATAGTAATGGAGGAAAATGAGGGAAGGAATGTGCATGTCATAGCAATTTAGACAAATAAAGGAAAATAAGGGGAGGGATGTGCATGTCATAGAAAGTTAAGCAAATATAGAAAAATAAAGGAAATAATCCACATAAGTCAATTTTGTTATGGTAGGAGCCTAAGGGTAATTCCCCAGCAAAGTCGCCATGTTGTCGCGCCCCGTTTTCTCACAAAAGAGGGTTTCAATGTCTGACAACTCTTTTAAATGAGGTATTAAAGAGAAGAGTCGCCACCTAACGATTTTAACGTGTGTTAGGGCACCTATTTGCAAACGCGGCTCCACCTTCATAAACTACCCAGAATTTCGCGATGCACAAACTACCTAGAACTTCGCGAAAGCGGACCCCCCTTCACAAATGCGAAGAATAAATCTTCACCTACCTCCAGATAACCTTCGCGAACGCGGGACTCCCATCGTGAATGCAAAAAAGAAAACCATACACCAGAAATCTGCAGCTTCAACCATCTTCGAAGTCCAAATTCCAATCCGTTAACCATCTGAAATCCACCCGAGGCCCCCAAAAATTCAACCAAACATACAAACAAGTCCCAAAACATCATACAAACTTAGTCAAGCCTTCAAATCACATAAAATAACGCTAAAACCATGAATCGTGCATCAATTCAAGCGTAATGAACTTTTGAACTTCTAACTTCTACATTTGATGCCAAAACCTATAAAATCACGTCCGATTGACCCAAAAGTTTGCACACAAGTTACAAATGACACAACGGACCTACTCAAACTCTAGGAACCCCAATATGAGCCCGGTAACTACAAAGTCTACTCTGGGTCAAACTCTTAAATTTCCAACTTTTGCCATTTCAAGAAAATTCAACTACGGAACTCCAAATCACAATCCGAACACGTTCCTAAGTCCAAAATCACCCTACAAAGCTAACATAGCCATCGAAACTCCAATCAATAGCCTTTTACACACAAGTCAATATCTGGTCGCCCTTTTTAAATTAAGCTTCTAACCTCGAGACTAAGTATCTCAACTCATTTTGAAACCTCTTCGGACCCAAACCAACTACCCTGGCATGTCACATAACAGCTGTAAAGCATAAAATAAGAAGTAAATGGGGGAACGAGGATACAACTCTCAAAACGACCGACCGGGTCGTTACATCCTCCCCCTCTTAAATAAATGTTCGTCCTTGAATAGGCATGGATATCTACTTCACATCTCCCTCTCAGTCTCCCAAGTAGCCTCCTCAACTAGTTGACCTCTGTACCACACTTTCACTGAAGCTATATCCTTGGATCTCAACTTTCGAACCTGCTGACCCAAAATAGCCACCGACTCCACACCATAAGTCAAATCACCATCCAAATAAACTGTGTTGCAATCCAATACATAAGATGGATCACCGACATACTTCCGGAGTATAGATACAAGAAACAATGGATGAAGACTCGACAGACTAAGTGGCAAGTAAAGCTTGTAAGCCACCTCTCCAATCCTCTAAAGCACCTCAAACGTCCCAATATACCGAGGGCTCAACTCGCCCTTCTTCACAACCTCATAACACCCTTCATGGGTGAAACCTTTGTCGCTCCCTGTTTTCTCGCGAAAGTGGGTTTCGACGTGTGACAACACTTTTAAAGGAGGTATTAAAATAGAAGAGTCACCACCTAACAATTTTAAGGTATGTTAGGGCCCCTATTTGCAAATAAATCTATTTGACTAGTCTACATTACCAAAGATCAGGCAAGGGCTCAAATTACCTCAAAGAGAAGGTGTTAGGCACTCTTCGAGGTCCACAATTATGGGTCCCAGCCAAATATTATACTATGTGGATTAGATAATTAAGCTAAGTGATCAAATAAGCAAAGAAAGGTATAAAAGTCGAAGGCTCTATTATAACACATAAGAATAAATGATCGGTACAAATATTAAAGATTACAAGGGTACAATTGCATTGGTCTATGTTAAATGACTAAGTGTGAATAACAAGTATATAGAAAAATGGGGGTTCTAAGTTTTTTAGCCTAAAGGATCACCCCGTGCAACATAAATAATACTTCACAACTCCTTTAGGGTAGGGGTTCCTCATATTATTCAGCAGGCACATACTATCATCTCCTTCTGCCCAATTACTATGTTGAAGTTATTACTTAAAGGAACTCTAGTTCAATTCTAAATTGTATCATATGTGTGCACTACACGTCCCATGCCTATGGTCCAGGAGGCTTTGAACCTACTATTAGGTGGTTCTAGACTGAACTTCGGTTGCTCACAATGATAATGGTAGGTGACATTCAAAGGATATAGGACTTCACGTAAAGATAATTAAGGGCCCAAGTTAGCCTCCACACATAAACAACAAATGCACGCAGGCAGAATAAGCAATAAAAGTTTAGAGTTAAGACGCAATAGAGTTGTCAGATCCTATAGGCATAATTTCTAGGCGATTCTGATTTCCAATAAGCAATGTATAGGTAGGTTAAAGCATCGCAAGTCCTATAGGCATGATTGCTAATTATTTACGCGTTGAGGCAGTAAACTATTTGCAAACTTAGAATTATTAGCGCTGATTTTATAAATATACGTCTTAGGCAGGTGACATTGTCCTATATGCATGATTTCTAATAGTTGCATAACTAGGTAGTGAAACAGCTTTGAGAGTCCACCATTAACAATGTTGATCTCATAAACAGTTCTTATGCGAGTGACAACATACTATAGGTAGGATTTCTAATAATTGAATATTTAGATGAGAAAAAATGAAGACATGTATTATCACATCCTATAGGCATGTTGTCTACTAATTAATCAAGGCGTTTGATTCCTATAGGCATTATATCTAAGAGTGCACAGTAGTAGACATGAAATCAACTACAACGATTACTAACATGCTTGAGATAGTGTACGAGTATTAGACAAGTTAGGTGAAGCGTGTGCGATTCTTATAGACATGATTTCTATTAGTGTGCAGAAGTAGAGCAAGTTAAACTAAATAGTAAATAAAGCACGTAGACCCTATAGGCATGTTCTCTACCCTTTTATGCAAGAATAAAGCACACTCGTTCCCCCAATTTCACTAACGCCCAAATTATCTGTTTTGCAAATCATTACAGACCCAAAATAAAGAATACATGCAAATATTACAAAATAAAATGAGTACAGGCCCAATAAGTAGAGCAGGCCCAAAGAGGAATAACCAAACAACTTCGAGGTCTTCAGTAATCTCATTCTTCACACAAAATAGCAAACCAAGGTCTAGGTACACCCCAGGACATTAGAGTGTATCAGTTGCATGACTCAAACACAGACCCATACCAAGTCTGAAGGGGGAACTAACTTACCCAGCAATGCCAAACTTAACCATATGAGTAACAAACTGTACATAAATTGATCAAACAACTTGAAGTCAACACACTTAGTTCTTAGGACTGCAACTAACAGTAGTTTAAACCAGAGCAGATAGACGAGATCAAACGGAGTTATATACATAAGATGCTAGAAGTTCAAAAGACGGGATGGAATATCACAAACTAACATACAATCCCAAGTAGAGTTTCAAAATATAATATGATCTAAGATCAACTTAAATACAATCTTGATAGAAGAATCTTGTAGAATCATAGACAGAAGCAAGTAAAATATTGGTTTTCATATGGAAATTTCTAGCATGAGGGTCTAGTGCAAGTATGATCATAACGGGTTGATGAACATGGTCTGTAATAATTCACTCAACTGGACATTAGAAATTTTAACATTATAAATCATACACAAAGGTTTAAATAGCTCTAGGACTCATAATAGACAAGAATATGTCAAATCTAGGTTAATAGGACTAGCATGCACTAGGCTTAACAACATGTAGGAAAAGAGGCCAGATATTGAATTTCATCCTAGAATTCTTAGGCAGTATTTAAGAACACCATATTAAACAAGGCAGGGAACGCACATTAGTTTACAAGTAGCAGGGAGAGCATGTATGGGCAAATAACATGATCAGGAATTAACTCTAGGAAAGTATTAAGTTACACATTAATGACTTAACAAGAATTAGAACACGTTCTGGGCATGACTCAACTTATCACAAGAATACAGAACACGACAAAAAGCTAAACTCAGAATAAACAACAATAATAAGCAATCAAACGCACACATTAGAGCAAATGGGCTTAAGAAAACAGAATCAAGGCAACAGATAAGCAAGTTCGATTACTAGAAGGTATAGATCCTCAAGAATAGCTTCAGAGTAGATAATAGCATGTTAGTTCATAAAGAAATCTCGGAGACATAGATATGCAGAGCATGTACTCAAACGCAAAGAGAATTAAATTGTAAGGGTCATAGGTACTTACGAGTTACAGATTAATGAAAAAGTAAACAAGAGGAATAATTTCAGCTACACTCCAAATGCCAATAGCAAAAAACGAACAGTAGGACAAGTGAGAAAGGTCGAATAATCAAATTCCGATAGACTTGTCTTTCAGGCGGCCAAGATCTTAAGTTTTAGAATAGTATAGGATGAGTGAGAGTGAAAATACAGTGATTAAGGTCTATTTTAGAGGATTTGGGGAAGGGTTTATATAGTAGAAAAAATTGAAAGAACAAACATGGAAAACAATCAATTAAGTGCAAATAAGGAAAGAAAATATCACATGTAAATCAAAATCGGTAAAGGAGATGGAGAGTCTCAAACCCTAATTAGGGTTCAATCATCTGAAAATCAATCCAAAAGTGCAAATCGCTCTTCGTTGAGCGTATATAAACTGAATAACGCTCAAAATCAAAGATTCGAGCCATTCCAGTCCGATCTCGGAAGTGATACTTGCCAAACTTGGGCAAGTACTTAAGTAACACCATAAACGGGTGACCACTAATAAGAGAAGATTAATAAGGTAAGTGTATCATAGGCAGATTCCATCTCTAGGTTGGAATCGGAGAGGAATTAAGCAGCAGCGGCTAAGGTTTCTCAAAGAAGAAAAGAGTGTAGAGAGGATTTAGGGGCGGAGGAGATGGGGGGGATGGGTCTTTAGGGTTTGGGTTTGGTTAATTAAGGATGAGAGGAGGTCTGTGGGCCGTTGATCTCTGAGATCAACGACTAAGATAGAAGAAAGAGTGGGGCGGGTTATTTAAAATGGGTTGTGACTGGGTTAAATAAAGGGGTTGTTTGGTTTGGGCTACTGAAGGGTTTAATGGAGATGGGCCAGCTGTTTTGGGCCTTGATTTGGTCCAAAATTAGCTCAAAATTGGGCTACAATTTAAATACATAAAATTCATAAAAACTAAACTATAGAAAATGATAAAACTATTATTCATGCAGTAAAATGCTTGAAAATAACCGCTTAAAATTATAAAATATAAGAAATGCTATTTTATTATAAATAATATAATAAATACAATTATGTATAGAATATAGGCTATTATTGCAAAATTATGTAAAATAGCTTTAAAATACAAATATAATTATATAAAAATAAAGTAAAATGTTATGAAACATATATGTGGATGCAAATAATAACTTTGGATTATTAATTCATCACAAAATAATTTAAAGGGGTAATTAATATATATTCAAGTAATTTAAATGCAAGAAAATCAATTTTGAAGCTTTAAAAATTATGGAAAATTATAGAAAATACTTGTATGACTCTTGTAAATTGGTGATGATAAAGGAATGATATCATATACGACATTTATAAAAATATGAGGGCAAAATTGGGTATGAACAGCCTTGAGCAGCACCTTCTCTCCAACCATGTAACCTTCCGATCGGCGTAACTCTTCTGTCTTGACTGCGTCGTGCGAAACCTATCCTGAATCAATTTAACCTTATCCAAACCATCCTGAACAAAGTCAGTTCCCAATAGCATAGCCTCACCCGACTCAAACTAACCCATTAGAGATCGACACAGTCTCTCATACAAAGCCTTATACGGAGCCATCTGAATGCTCGACTGGTAACTGTTATTGTAGGCAAACTCCATGAGCGGCAGAAACTGATCCCAAGAACCCCAGAAATCTATGACACAAGTATGTAGCATATCCTCAAATATCTGAATAGTGCGCTCAGACTGTTCCTCCGTCTGAGGGTGAAATGTTATACTCAACTCAACCTGGGTGCCCAACACTCGTTGTACTGCTCTCCAAAACTATGATGTAAATTGCATGCCATGATCTGAAATGATGGAAATCGGCACCCCATGAAGGCGAACAATCTCACGGATATAAATCTCAGCCAACCGCTCTGAAGAATAAGTAGTCCCAACTAGGATGAAGTGTACGGATTTGATCAGCCGATCCACAATTACCTAAATAACATTGAACGTCATCGAAGTCCGTGGGAGCCCAACTACAAAATCCATGGTGATACGCTCCCATTTCCACTCCGAAATCTCAAGCCTCTAAAGCAATTCTCCCGGTCTCTGATGCTCATACTTCACCTGCTGACAGTTAAGGCACCTAGCTACAAACCCCACTGTATCCTTCTTTATTCTCCTCCACCAAGAATGCTGCCTCAAGTCCTGATACATTTTTGCGGCATCCGGATGGATAGAATACCGCGAACTATGGGCCTCCTAAAGAATCAACTCATGTATCCCATCTACATTAGGCATACAAATCCGACCATGCATCCTCAACATCCTATCGTCCCCAACAGTAACATCCCTAGCATCATCGTGCTGAACTGTGTCCTTAAGGACTAGCAAATGGGGATCATCATACTAGCACTCTCTGATGCGATCATATAAGGAAGACCGAGAAACCACACAAGCTAGAACCCGACTAGGCTCCGAAACATCTAATCTCACGAACTGGTTGGCAGAGGCCTGAACATCAACTGCAAGTGGTCTATCACCAATAGGAATGAATGCAAGGCTACCCATACTCACCGCCTTTCTACTCAAGGCATCGACCACCGAATTGGCCTTCCCAGGGTGATACAGAATGGTAATATCATAGTCCTTTAGCAGCTCCAACCATCACCACTGCCTCAGATTTAGATCTTTTTATTTGTACAAGTGCTGGAGACTCCGATGATCTGTAAATATCTCACAAGACATGCCATAGGGATAGTGCCTCCAAATCTTCAATGCATGAACAATGGCAGCCAACTCCAAATAATGAACAACGTAAGTCTTCTCATGGGGCTTCAAAAAATGCAAAGCATAAGTAATTACTCTATCCCCCTGCATCAAGACACACTCAATACCAATCTGAGAAGTATCACAATACATTGTATAAGAACTAGAAGCTGAAGGTAGAACTAGAACTGGAGTTGTGGTCAAGGCAGTCTTGAGCTTTTGAATGCTCTCCTCACACTCATTCGACCACCTGAAAGGAGCACCCTTTTTGGGTCAACTTGGTCAAAGGCGATGCAATAGACGAGAAACCCTCCACAAAGTGACGATAATAATCGGCCAAGCCAAGAAAGCTACGAATATCTGTAGCTGAGGACGGTCTGGGCCAACTCTGAACCGCCACTATCTTCTTCGGATCCACCTTAATCCCCTCACTGGACACCAAGGAATGCCACTGAACTAAGCCAGAACTCACACTTGGATAACTTGGTATAAAGTTTCTCCTCCCTCAGTCGCTAAAACACAATCCTCAAATGCTGGGCATGCTCCTCCTGGATACATGAGTACACCATGATATCATCAATGAATACTATGACAAACGAGTCGAGATAAGGCTGAAATACACTATTCATCAAATGCATGAATGTTGCTGGGGCGTTGGTCAGCCCAAAACACATCACAAGGAACTCATAATGACCATAACGGGTCCTGAATGCTGTCTTTCGAATATCCGAGTCCTGAATCTTCAAATGGTGATACCCAGACCTCAAAACAATCTTAGAGAGCACCATCTCTCCCTGAAGCTGGTCAAATAGATCATCAATATGCGGCAAAGGATACTTGTTCTTCATTGTAACTTTGTTCAACTACCTATAATCGATGCACAAACGCATGGTACCATCCTTCTTCTTCACAAATAGAATCGGTACACCACATGGCGACAGACTAGGCCTAATAAGCCATTATTAAGGAGTTCTTGAAGCTGCTCTTTCAATTTTGTCAACTCAGCTGGAGACATACGGCACAGAAGGATAGAAATGGGCTGAATGTCGGGCACCAAGTCAATATCCCTGTCGGGTGGCATGAATGGCAGGTCTGCAGGGAACACATCTAGAAAATCTCACACCACCGGAACAGAATCAATAGTAGGAGTATCAGCACTCACATCCCTCACAAAGGCCAAATAAGACAAACACCCCTTCACAACCATCCGTTGGGTCTTCAAATATGAAATCACTCTATTGGAAACATAATCTAGAGAACCTCTCCACTTGATCCTTGGCAACCCTGACATCGCCAACGTCACGGTCTTAGCATGACAATCTTGAATAGCATGATATGGAGACAACCAATCCATACTCAAGATCACATCGAAATCAACCATTGTAAGAAGTAAGAGATCAATTCTAGTCTTCAATCCCCCAATAGTCACTACAAACGACTAGTATACACTGTCCACAACAGTAGTATCACCCACCGGCATAGATACATGAACAGATGAAACTAAGGACTCACGGGGCATATCCAGATAACGAGCAAAGAATACGATGATACATACAAATAAGTGGAACCAAGGTCAAATAATACAGAAGCATATATGTGGCATACTGAGACAACACATGTGATCACTGTGTCTGAAGCAACGACATCTGGTTTGGCAGGAAGGGCATAGAATCGAGCCTGGTTGCCACCTGATCGGCCTCCCCCTCTAGGGCAACTCCTAGTTGCCTGAGCTTCACCCCTAGCTGGCTGGGCGGTTAGTGAAGTAACTGGTGCTAAAGTCGTAGCCTGACTCCTCTACTGAGCTGGACCTCCCAAAAGGCAGGGGCAATGTCTCTTCATGTGACCTAAATCTCCACACTTACAACAATCCCTCTCGGACAATGGCTGCAAATACTGAGGCGGACCCCGAGAACTAGAATAACTATCAAAAGAACCTGGTACAGATGAACCCTGAACTGATGGTGCACGAGATAAACTCTGAGCTTGAAGAGCACTGAGATATGACTGACCCAGACGTGCACTATATGAACTATAGCTAGATGATGCACCACGGTGAACTAGACGGGCTATCCGAGTGGGCCTATAAGGATGACCCCTGCTGTGGTAAGACTGTCTCCCAGAAGGAACAATACCACTAAGACCACCTGAACCTCGAGGCATCTTGGCCTCCCTTTCCTCACGATCCTGAATACGGACCATCTCTATCTGCCGAGAAATATCAACCATCTAGTAGAAAGAATCACTATATACCCTCTCCCAAGTCATAAGCAACCACAACTGATATGTGAGGCCATCAATGAACCTCTTAATCCTCTACCTATCCATGGGAACCAACCAAACTGTGTGACGAGCCAACTCGAAAAACCTCATTTCATACTGGGTCATAGATGTGCCATCTGGTCTAAAGAAGTAGGGAACCTCGGTAAACTAAAGAAGTAGGGAATGAGACCCCACTAGTCTCCAGCATACCTGTCGTGCGAAAAATCTGCTAACACATATCCAAAAAGTCCTTGGCATCCTCAGATTCTACCCCACTGAATGATGAAGGCTGAAGTCTCCCAAATCTCTCTAGTCTCCTCTACTCATCATCAGTTATAACGGGACCCACCTAGGCTTAAGCAGCTGCGACCGTGTAACAATCCGGCCGGTCATTTCGAGAGTTATAGCCCCGTTTTCCCATTTTTGCTTCTTTTTGAGTTATTCAGCTATATTGTGTTATACCGGGTTAGTTGGTTCTGGTCTGGAGTGGTTTTAGAGTGAATTGAGACACTTAATCTCTAAAGTAGAAGCTTAAGTTGGAAAAGTCAACCGGATATTGACTTATGTGTAAACGATCTCGGATTCAAATTCTGATGGTTCCATTAGCTTCGTTAGGTGATTTTGGACTTAGGAGCGCATCCAGAATGTGATTTGGAGATCCGAAGTGGAATTAGGCTTGAATTGGCGAAAGTTGAAAATTTGGCGATTTCGATTGGTAGTGGAAAACTTGATATTGGGGTTGGAATGGATTTCCGGAAGTTGGAGTAGGTTTGTGGTGTCATTTGTGACGTGTGTGTAAAATTTGAGGTCATTCGAACGTGGTTTGGTAGGTTTCAGCGTCGTTTGCAGAATTTGGAAGTTTATAAGTTCTTAGGCTTGAATCCGAATGTAATTTGGTGTTTTGATGTTGTTTTGAGTGATTTGATGATTTGCCTAAGTTCGCATGATGTTGTGGGATATGTTGGTATGTTTGGTTGAAGTCCCGAGGGCCTCAGGTTGAGTCGGGTGATTAACGGAACAAGTTTGGAAATTGGAGGAATTGTTGAAGTTGAACTCCGCTGTCATAATCGCACCTGCGGATGTCTCATCGCAGGTGCGAGCCCGCAGAAGCGAGTGGGAGATCGCAGATACGAGACTGGAGGAGCTGGGCAGAAGGCACAGATGCGATGAAGTTCCCGTACCTATGATGGTCGCAGAAGCGGAGGGTGATACGCAGGTGCGCTTTCGCAGGTGCGAGATTTGGCCGCAGATGCGGAACCTTGGATCTTAAGTGAGTTCCGCACCTGCGATGGAAATTTCGCAGTTGCGGCATCGCGGAAGCGGAAAAAGGGGCCGCATGTGCGGTTTCACTGGGCAGAATGTATAAATTGAGGACATCGTGATTTTTGCTCATTTCCACCATTTTTAACTCGGACTTTGGAGCTTTTGGGGTGACTTTTTGAAGGGGATTCAAGAATTTTTCCCGTTGATTTCTCATCTAATTAGTGGGGTTTTGAAGTGAAAATTGGGGGTTAGGGCTTGGGATTTTGGAGAGTGTAATTTGAGGATTTGAGGTATCAAATGATGTCGGATTCTGATGAATTTTGTATGGTTAGACTTGTGAGTGAATGGGCTTTCAGGTTTTATGACTTTTGTCGGATTTCGAGATGTGGGCCCGGGGGTCGGATTTGAGTCGATTTCGGGTTTTGAGTCTAATTTAGTAGTTTCCTTGTGGAATTGATTTCTTTAGCATATATTAATGGTATTGTACTGCTTGTGGCTAGATTCGGGACGCTCGGAGGCGATTCGAGAGGCAAGGGCATTGCGGAGTAGAGATTTGCTCGGATTGAGGTAAGTAACGGTTGTAAATCTAGTCCTGAGGGTATGAAACCCCAAATTTTTGTGTCGTGTGACTATTTGGAGGTGATACACATGCTAGGTGACAGGCGTATGGGCGGGAACCATTGAGGATTTGTGACTTGGTCCGTCCCGTAGCAACTGTAAAGTTGAATAACCTGTTGTAGTTATATGCTCTTTATGTGCTTTAGTAAGATTTACTGTAAATCATGCTAGATACTATGTCTAGGCCTTATGCCAGTATTGTTTGGACCCTTATAGGTCATTTCTTGCTGTCTTCTCACTACTTTAGTTGATATCCCGTACTCAATCATGTTCATGCATTCTTACATCATAGCTTAGTCTTTGTTATTCTATTTGTTGCATCATGTTAATGTTGTTTGGGCTAATTTCTTTGATTTTTGAGAGCCCGAGAGACTGGAGAGGTTTATGATCGAGTGAGGCCGAGGGCTTGTTTGTGAGGCATTGTACCTTAGCACGTGAGTTATCCGTGCAGATTATAGCGCTTGGGCTGTAAGAGCCCCTCCAGAGTCTGAACACCCCCAGTGAGCGTAGGTACCTACTGAGTGTAAGTGCCGAGGGCTGAGTGCTGAGTGCTGAGTGATTGTGAGGCTTGAGTGATTGTGAGGTTGGAATGATTGGGAGGACTAAGTGATGTTAGCCCGAGGGGCAGTACATGATTTCATCATCCATGCTCATAGTTGCTTTGAGTCCTTATTTGAGGACTGTCGAAAGATATTCCTGATTGTCTTACTTGAACTTGATTTAAACAAACTGATTTGACTTAAACTCTAGTTGCAAAGCATGCCGCACATTACTAAATTTTTGTGATATGAACGATACTCGCATTCAGCTCGTCACTACTTCTCAGCCTTTATTTACTTCTGTTGCTTACTGAGTTGGTATACTCACGTTACTCCCTGCACCTTGTGTGCAGATCCAGGCATTTTTGGTCACGGTAGCGGTTGTTGATATTCTTGTAGTTGATCATTGGAGTTAGCAAGGTAGCTGCCCGGCGATCGCAGCCTTATTTTCTTCTTCTTTATCTTCCCATTAGTTGTGTTTTAGATTTTTTCCAGACTATGTTAGTCTTATTGTTGTCAGACTAATTTTTAGTAGTTGCTCATGACTCAGTGATACTCTGATGTTTGGGGCTTTTCATTCTGCATTTCTATGTTTGAGTTGAACCCTTATTTCTTTTATTAAGTTCTGATTTACAAGACATCTTTTTGGCATATCTTTGAATGAATTATTGTAGTATTGAGGGAGTCGGCTGGCCTAGTACTATCGATAGGCGCCATCATGACAAGTTTGAGTTTAGGGTCGTGACAGACCGGCTGGGCTGGTAGTACCCTCAGTGTCTGAAGTCTCTGCATCACCTGCTCTGGAGTACGGATGGCAAGCGTCTGAGTAGCTCACCCAGCCTAAGAAGTGGTGGTTGCGGCCGGAACAGAAACCGCCTGAGCAAGGCTTGTGCACACAGTCAAAATCTGAGCCAAAGCCTCCTGAAGGCCTGGAATCACAATGGGCACAGTAGGTGCCTGAGCTGGCCTCACTGGCTCAACCATATCTAGTAACTGCTCCAAAGTTAGAGAAATTGGTGGATCTGCAGGTGCTGCTCTAACGTTTGTACGAGCTACACTTGTGCCCCTACCTCAGCCCCTACCGCGACCCCTGCCTCTCATGGCCCTAGCCGGTGGTACTAGTGGATGTCCGTCCAGACCGATAGCACGTGTCCTCACCATCTGTGAGAGAATAGAACAATATAAGTTTAGTTACCGAAATCAACAAATCCGCATGACAAAAATACAAGAATGTGAAGTTTCTTAAGGACTCGGCAGCCTCTCCAAGATAAGTACAAATGTCTCCCACAAGACTCTATTAAACCTGCTCATGACTCATGAGACTTATGTAACATAGGCTCTGATACCAACTTCTCACGACCCAAAACCAACCTATCGTGATGGCGTCTGTCATAGTTCTAGGCAAGCCGACATTTCCCAACATTTTGTCAACACTTTGAATCTTTGAAAAATACCAAAACAGTTTAAATAACGGAGATATCTCTTAAAAACAGTATAGAAAATCATAACTCAATACATAAACCCTCCCCAAAATCGGGGTGTCGTAGAGTATATGAGTATCTACATGGAAACATAGTCCGGAACACTGTCTGGAAAGTAAAACTGTAAAATCAACTACAAGATAAGGGAGCAGAGTCAATGTCTGCGGATGCCAAGCATCTACCTCGATGATCTCCGAAGGTATGGTCTCTGCAAATCAGCAACCATCGTGACCGAAAGCACCTGGATCGGCACACGAGGTGCAGGGTGTAGAGTGAGTATAACCAACTCAATAACTAACAATTCTAAGCTCTAAACTGACAGTAGTGACGAGCTCAGCAGGTACAGTTCAATAGAGAAATAGCAATACAGAAATGTAGGCATGTTTTCAAGTTCATCAGATAAAAACTCAATACAAGTAAAAATAGATCAACTCTGAATGATATGAGGGATATGACATTTCTATATCTACATGCCACTGTGCATGTTATATGTGGTACACTACAATGAAAGCCTCGTGTACTCACACTCTCAGAGTACTCAATTACTCAGTACTGTACGGGGCAGGTCCAACCCAAGAACTCCATCCCAAATATAAATGTATAGGGCAACTCCATGCCCAGGGAACTCCATCCCAAATATGAATATATAGGGAACTCCATCCCAATATAATATACATTGTGCTCACTGTGGGGGTGCAGACTCTGGAGGGGCTCATTCAGCCCAAGCGCTATAATAAGCCATATCCAGGCATAAATAAATAAAAATATATTGCGGCGTGCAGCCCGATCCCTTAGTTATCACTCACAATCAGGACCTTGGCCTCACTCAGTCATTCATCTCTCCAGTCTCTCGGGCTCACTATGTCATGAAAATCAGCTCGCCGTAATGATATGTTGTATCAATGGATGGCAATAGAGACTGAGATATGATATGCAAATGATAGATGTGGCTAAGTTCACAATTGTAAATTTAAACAGTAATACGACCTTTATGGGTCCCAAAAATATCAGCACATGGCCTAAGCATGATTTTAACATGAGTCTCAACTCAATTTCTCTAACACGTGGAGGATATATGGGTATTGACATGATCATTTGAGTATGCAACTCCACGGAAATAATTAAGTCACAATTTCTATGGTGCACGCCCATACGCCTGTCACCTCGCATGTGCATCACCTCCATACCAATCATATAACACGTAATTCAGGGATTTATACCCTCAAAACCAAGTTTAGAAGTGTTACTTACCTCAAGTTGTGTAAATACCTACTCCGACAAGCTATTGCCTCGCGAAACGGCCTCCAAATGCCTCGAATCTAGCCACAAATATTTCGATACAATCAACGTGAGCTAAAGGAATCAAGTTCATAAGAAAATACTAAGTTCTTAACCAAAGTGAGAAAGTCAACTGAAAAGCTAGCCCCCGGGCCCACGCCTCAAATTCGGGTAAAAGTCACAAAATACGAACACCCATTCAACCACGAGTCCAACGATACCAAAATTACTCAAATATGATACCAAAACCTCGATCAAATCCTTAAAATTCGGTCTAAGAACTTTCCTCCATTTTCCCCCAAGTTTCCACCCTAAATCACTAATTAAATGATGAAATTAAAGACATAAACATGAAATTTAACCAAAACTAAGTAAGAATCACTTACTTCAATCACTTTCTTGAAAAGCTCTCCAAGAATCGCCTCTTACCGAGCTCCCAAAATCAAATTTGTGTTATGAACTCAAACCCTCATTTTTGAAATACTTAAGTCTACCTAGGTGACCCTTCTTCGTGAACATGACCCTCTTCTCGCATCGCGTAGCACAAACAATCTGCCACATACAAGTTTTCTACATGAAAGCGAGGTACCACTTGCGAACGCGATGCCTTGCTGACCCCAAGCTTCGCGAACGCGATCACCCTTCCGCGAACGCGTAGACCAAACGCTTGGGGTCCCAGTCCACTCCCCTCTTCTTCGCGAACGCGACCCCCTTCTCGCGTTCGCAATGCACCAACTACTCAGACCTTCGTGAACACGAAGAACAAATCTTCACCTGCCTCTAGATACCCTTCGCGAACACGGGATTCCCATCGCGAACGCGAAGAAGAAAACCAGACACCAGAAATCTGCAGCTTCAACTATCTTCCAAATTCAAATTCCAATCCGTTAACCATCTGAAATCTACCTGAGGCCCCCGGGATCTCAACCAAACATACAAACAAGTCCTAAAACATCATACGAACTTAGTCGAGCCTTTAAATCACATCAAACAAAACTAAAACCACGAATCGCGTATCAATTCAAGCCTAATGAACTTTTGAACTTCTAACTTCTACATTCGATATCGAAACCTATCAAATCACGTCCGATTGACCCCAAATTTTGCACACAAGTCACAAATGACACAACATACCTACTCAAACTCCCAGAACCCTAATTCGAGCCGGGTAACCACAAAGTCCATTCTCGGCCAAACTCCTAAATTTCCAATTTTCGCCATTTCAAGTCTAATTCAACTACGGAACTCCAAATCACAATTCGGATACGCTACTAAGTCCAAAATCACCCCACGAAGGTAACGGAATCATCGAAACTCCAATTCGGAGCCATTTACACACAAGTCAATATCTGATCAACCTTTTTAACTTAAGCTTCCAACCTTGAGACTAAGTGTCTTAACTCATTCCGAAACCTCTCCGAACTCGAACCAACTACCCCGACACGTCGCATAACAATTGTGAAACATAAAATGAGCAGTAAATGAGGGAATCGGGCTACAACTCTCAAAATGACCGGCTGAATCGTTATAGATACTTCAAAGACGTGCATAATTCATTGGTGCTACAAAGGAAGATGCTGCGAAGGTAAATGCTAAGAAGAGTACAATGTTTAAGCATTATCTCGACATCATTGACCGTTAGATTTGTCGGTCGTTAGCGACATCGATGACTGAGAGTTTTTTATGTCGAGTTTAAATCTTTTATTATTGGAAATCTAGCATCTCATTTTGTGTGAAATAGGTGTAAGATTGTCTCGACTTCAAATGCGTGGGCGGAGATTTTAAACATGACATCCTTAAGAAAGACAAAATAAACGTTTCGTTTTTAAAAAAATTATTTTCTTAGAGATAAGGTAGAAAAAGTTGAAAAGATTGTTTCTCTCTCCTATATTAAAGACTAGAGAATTTGTCGCGCTTCGCGCAATTGTGAGCTCCTGCACTCACACGATCCAAAAGGTAGGGTAAATTTACGAAGATAAATTAGTAGAATAATAGCGAATTTAGATTAATTCTTCTTTTTTATTAGAAAGATAATACAGATAAATAGTATAACGATTAAATCATTCGTTAGTTTATAAATTTAGTGTAATTAGAGTATATAGTTATACTATCAAAGATGCTTATTTAAGTTTTATCTAATAAATAAAATTTGTGCTTTCATTAGATAGTAAAACATTTTTTTTAATCAAATAAAAGGACTTGAAACTAAAAGTAACGAAACCAAAACAAGAAGGGGGAAAAGGAAATAATCCAATCAGGTAAGTATTTACAATTTATGTCACAAGCAAGAATACGTGTAGAATCTTATCCAAATATTTCCTCTAATAAATTGAATTAACTACTGTCCACCACAGGAAATTGATAGAAACGACTAAGAAGACAGATTATATGTGCAAACTTAACGAATTATAATATGTGCAAACGATTATATGTAGTTTCTGATGAGAGTAGTACGTTGGTAACAGAGTTGTTGGATTGATAAACTGAAAATAATATGGGTTGATTACCTCAAAATCTTAGCACTTGAAAATGCACAAAATGGGATGAGTAATCCTGACTTGGACGAGGAAAAAATAGCAACAAATTAGTCAACAACTTTAGAAGAAGAAAAACTTAAGAGAACTGAAAATCAAAGATAGAAAGAGAAGATTTCTTGTACCTATCGAAAAAGCAGTAGTTAGCGTTTACCGAAAAATGGATAGAGTTGAATTTATACGAAGTTCCGAGGATATGTTGCGTAACTTAACACAAAATGTAAGGATCAATAGAAATGTAAATATAGATTGTAGAGAATGCGAAATAGATAAGGTTGTCAGGAACAATGAATCTTATGATTCAACAAATAGAATCAATGTAAGAAATCTGAAAGAACAATTCTTTACTGTAGAAGAATATATCACTTTTATTACAATGTAAGCCTGAGAAAAACTTGTCCTACAGAAATAGTAACCAAGCCCTTTTATAGTGGAGGGATTTGGCTCTAAGTATAATAAAATAAACATTCAGTGGGAGACCCATGATAAGTCAGATTTTTCATAATTTCTGCCAAGATTATCTCTAGTGGGATTGCAACGGCTTTTGTCTGCGAGCTCGATCTTGCTTGGAACCCTCAATTTTGGTTTGAGCTTGATTTCGGCTCGAACTCGTGATCTTGGTTCGAGCCCGATCCTTGCTCGAGCCCTCGAATTGATTCGAGGTCAATGTTGATTAGTCTCTAGATTATCAGCATGATAGATCTACTCTGCATCATGGTTCGATTTTGATTCGAGCTCGATAATGATATCGAACTCGACACGGATCGGCCTCCCCAGGTTCGAGGTTAGTTTGTTCCACCTTCGGGATCTTACTTCGATAAATTATCGTTCGAACTCGATCGGACGTGCTAAGGCCGAAATCTATTTCGACCGTATATAGATAGTCCCCTCGTTTCTCAGAAAGAATATGGCGAGAAATAATATGATTTTTTAACAGCTCGATCGGATTATATCCTGTCATTTCCATCGGGTTCGACCATGACGCATCTGGTAGTTGTCCCGTCGGTTTAGTCTTTCAAGGCATTTAATGCATGTCAGGCGGTGGTCGGCCACTGTTGATACTGAACCGCCATCGCTTGAACCTATAAATACCTCTTTCTTTTATCTTTTACCATTTTCACATCTTCTATCTTATAAATTTCCCAAGTTCTTCTTCGTACTCTCCAACTTACCAGTAAATCTGTGATTTTCTTTCCACAAAAATCCCTCTTCAATTCTACCAAATCTTTGTCACTTTCTTCTACTCCTCACCTTTGAATTCGAAAATGGCGAAAACATCGCAAACCATTCCTCAGAAAGAGAAGGCTTTATCTTCACAGTGTGCCGCCGATGAGACACCGGCAGAACCACGGCCTGAGGAGTGTGTTCCCGGGGCGTGTGTCCTTACTTCAGATTTTAAGGTCGATAAAGGTTCATCGGTCCTTGGCCGGTATAAGCCGGTATCGAGGTACATGTGTTCGATAACTGAGAAGCACCTCGAACAGCTAAAGAAGGATTGTAATTGGGGTGAGAAAGAAATAATAATTCCTACGCCTGACGAAGATATCACTTCTTACGTGAAAGGGTTTTAGAATGTGTATACTTACCCTTTCACTTTGGGTCCCCTCGATTCCGTTACTATTGACTTCTGTCAACAATACCAGGTAACCCTAGGCCAGGTCCATCCTTCTTTGTGGTGGATTGTTATCCTGATCCGATATTTTGTGAGCAAGATCGAGGGGATGCCGTTCAACCCTCGATCATCTTATCCGATTGTACCGTCCTCGACTTTTTCGAGGAGGATTAATAAAACTCCAGCGTCGGGCTACCAAGGCTCTGTTCTCAAGTATTAACGAGGACAGGGACCGGGGTTGGATGGGTAGGTTCATTCGAGTAAGGACTTCGGACCTGATTCCGACTGAAAAGATGCCCTTTCCCGAGGAGTGGAATATGAAACGTAAGTGTGATCTTGCTGTTACTTCTATTTTCTTCTTTCATTTATTCTCTCATCGACACTCCACTTTTTTTTTTTTTGATGTAGCGGTTCCCTGGATGCCCGGAGCAATTTCCGATCTCAAGAACTGGGTACGAGCCCTTGTTTCGACCTCGACATACGCCGAGCGCTCATGGCGTGATTTGTCAAAGGGTCGGTGGGAAGCCAAAAATACGGTAAGCTCATTTCTCGGACTCTGATGATCCGAACGAGGTGGTTTTCAATTTTTTTTTTAAGGTTTTCCATATGCAGGTTTGGGTAAAGACGCGGTTTTGAGGCCCTTGTCCAATGAGGAGGAAATTTTGGCCTTTGTCCCAAAGCCGGTGAAGGAAAATAAAAGAAAAAAAGCCTTGGTTCCCGAAGATCCAAAACCGAAGAAGAGGACGGCTCGTAATCCGAACAAGAATGTCATCCCTTTGACCGTGGAATTCGTTCTGCGTCTAAGGGATGAAGAAGAAGAAGAAGAAGAAGAAGAAGAAGAAGAAGAAGAAGAAGAAGAAGATGAAGAAGAAGAAGAAGAGAACGATGAGTCCGCGCTGGCGGTTCGAACGAAGAGAACCACTGATGCCTCATCACCGGCTAGATCGATGATGCTCTATGAGGCCTGCTCGAACTGAAGATATACAGGAGAAAGATTTGGGTAGAGTCCCCGAACTATCGAATATCGAAGACACATCTCATCGGAGTCAACCGGCAGGGGATATGACCGAAGAGGCCCTCGAACCCCTTCGAACCGAGGAGAACGCTCCAGGCGATTCATTTGGGGCAGCAGCAATCAAGGATTCACCTACCTTTCCCGCTTTTTCTGCAGGGGTGATTCGGGAAGCTCAAGCTCTGAGAGCCGTCGATCTAGACAGGCCTCACGATGAAGAAGATCCCTTTCATGACCTGTTTACCGGTATTGAGGACGTTGCCAGTGCTGGTGATGAATCGGATCTTTTTCACGGATTGCGGCAGGCTTTGAATCAGGTGAGATTTTAAAATTATTTTGTCGGTACTATCTTTACGTTCGTTTTTTGTTAACTCTACTTCTTGTTTCTTTTTAGGCAGCGGCAGTTCATCGAGAACAATGTTCTCGATCCCAGAATGAGCTGCATCGATACGCGGCCGACCTACAACAGGCTGCTGACGAGAGGAACTCCCTTAGACTTTCCCTAGGATAGAGAGATGAGGAAATAAAAGACCTCCGAGCTGAGTTGGCCAAGGCTTATCGAGATCAGACCGATTTGTCTGAGCAGGTAATGATGCTTTTGAAAGCCTATGGGCTTGATACCGGAACGATAGCTAACATTTCGGTCTCACAGCTGCAGCAAAAAATTGAGATGATCGGGAAGCTTCGTGAGGAGGTCGACGTGATAAGAATGGAGTCTTTGCGGTAGAAAGAAGTTATGGACCGCTTTTCTGCAGAAAAAGAGACTGCTCGAGCCCAGTTATCATCGTCCGAAACCCAACTTTAGAAAATGAAGGAAAAAGGCCTGGTTCAAGCAAGAAGAATTGAGGAGCTTGAGGCTCGGTTAACCTCTGTACTTGCCAAGGCCGAATCTGATGCCGAAAAGGCAAAGGCCGATGCGGATGCGCTCGTGGCCGTCTATCGGGTCGATGCTAAAGCTGCCCAAGTCCAGGCAAGAGAGGCAGCCGAGTCCGCCCGAGATCCATGCTCGTGGCTTCGATCTCGCTGAAGAGATAAAAAGGGCCAAAGAACTCGAAGCTGATGTCGAAGCTCTGGTTTTTTATGGAGATGACGATGACGATGATGATGGGAGAAAGAGCGGATCCGAAAATGGGGGGAGCCCGATAAAGAAGAGGCCGCTCCTGACCGAGAAGTTTAGTTCTTAGTTTTTACATTGTAATCACCCATGCAGATAAATTTGTATATAGACATATCTCCCTTTTTGTCGACTTGCTTCTGTTTTTATTTCCTGTCTTGTGAGGACTTTATTCACGCCTTATGAATGTTTTCACAATGATTTAAACAACTTAATCAAATTTGGACTTCGTAGCCTCTGTAACCGAGCGAGCGCTTACTCAAACTTGGAGCGATATAGCCCTTAGGCTTATTAGTTGTCAATGGTTCGATCTTGAAGAAATATAGCCTGTAGGCATAATCGTCGAGTGAGTGCTTGCTCGAACTTGAAATAAAAGTATCCCGTAGGCTTAATCGAATGAATGATTCGAACTTGAAGTAATGTAGCCCGTAGGCGTAATGGTCGAGTGAGTGTTTGCTCGAACTCGAAATAAAAATAGCCCGTAGGCGTAATGGTCGAGTGAGTATTTGCTCGAACTTGAAATAAAAGTAGCTCGTAGGCTTAATCAAATGAATGATTCGAACTCGAAGTAATGTAGACCGTAGGCGTAATGGTCGAGTGAGTGTTTACTCGAACTCGAAATAAAAATAGCCCGTAGGCCTAATGGTCGAGTGAGTGTTTGCTCGAACTCGAAATAAAAATAGCCCGTAGGTTTAATCGAGTGAGCGATTCGAACTCGAAGTAGTGTAGCCCGTAGGCATAATGGTCGAGTGAGTTTTAGCTCGAACGCGAAATAAAAGTAGCCCGTAGGCTTAATGGTCGAGTGAGTGTTTGCTCAAACTCGAAATAAAAATAGCCCGTAGGCTTAGTCGAGTGAATGATTCAAACTCGAAGTAGTGTAGCCCGTAGGCGTAATGGTCGAGTGAGTGTTAGCTCGAACTCGAAATAAAAGTAGTCCGTAGGCTTAATGGTCGAGTGAGTGTTTGCTCGAACTCGAAATAAAAATAGCCCGTAGGCTTAGTCGAATGAATGATTCAAACTCGAAGTAGTGTATCCCGTAGGCGTAATGGTCGAGTGAGTGTTAGCTCGAACTCGAAATAAAAGTAGCTCGTAGGCTTAATGGTCGAGTGAGTATTTGCTCGAACTCGAAATAAAAATAGCCGTAGCCTTAGTCAAGTGAATGATTCAAACTCAAAGTAGTGTAGCCCGTAGGCGTAATAGTCGAATGAGTGTTTGCTCGAACTCAAAATAAAAGTAGCCCGTAGGCTTAGTAGTCGAGTTTATCTTAATTCTGATTGCATAATAAATCTCAAAATAGAGGAATTTTCCTTGGATATAAGAAGCCGATAAAGAAGAGAACTTTCTTCGCACATTATTACACGCCTGGGTTCGGGCCAATCTATATGAGCATGGTTCACTTCGACCATTTGGCTCTTACAATTTTTCCTATTGGAACCCTATTATTGTGAAATAACTTTCTTGCGAGGCCTCGGATATTGTTGTAAATACTGCACGATCAATGGTTGCCTCATTAAAAACCTTGCCAAAAAATCCATTTGGGATAAAACCGGTCTAAGGGAAAAAGAGTGCAACGCGTGCTTTCAAGCGAGAGAGCCATCTTAGCCCTTGTTCGGACTTCTGCAGGGGTCGGTTTTGAGATATAAACGAATATGGAAAGGTTGTACCTTAGCAATAGTACCGTTTTAGATGTGATACATTCCAGCTGCTTGATAGCCATTTGCTGTTTATAATGTCGAGCATGTACGATCCCTTTCCGATGTTCTCGAGCACCTGATATGGTCCTTCCCAATTCGGTCCTAGTTTTCCTTGGTTCAGATTTCAGGTATTGATGGTAATTTTTCTTAACACTAAGTCCTCAGGCTTGAAATAGCGGAGCTTGGTTCTTCGGTTATAATATCTTTCGATTCGCTGCTTTTGGGCGGCCAATTGGACGAGAGCAGCTTCTCGTCTTTCGTCCGATAGTTCGAGGCTGGTATTCATGGCCTCGTTATTTGATTCTTCCATCGCGAATGGAAATCTGGCACTGGGTTCACCAACTTCAACTGGTATCAATGCTTCGGACCCATATACTAAGAAGAATGGGGTCGCCCCCGTAGTGGATTTTGACGTCGTCTGATATGCTTAAAGGACTTCGGCCAGGATTTCTCTCCATTTCCCTTTAGTGTCGTTCAACCTCTTCTTTAAGTTTTGAATGACAGTTTTGTTCATTGATTCGGCCTGTCCATTCCCACTGGGGTGATATGGCGCCGATAGTATCCTTTTTATCTTGTGGTATTCGAGGAATCTTGTTACTTTTCTGCCAACGAATTGTTTTCCATTGTCACACATTATTTTGGCGGGTATCTCGAATCGACATATGATATGATCCCAAATAAAGTCTATAACTTCTTTCTCTCTTATTTTTTCGAAAGCTTGCGCTTCAACCCATTTAGAAAAATAGTCAGTCATAAATAAAATGAATTTGGCTTTACCTGGGGTTGATGGCAGAGGGCCGACGATATCTATTCCCTACTTCATGAATGACCATGGGGATAGGACTGAGTGGATTCGCTCTCCGGGTTGGTGGATCATCGGTGTAAACCTTTGACATTTGTCACATTTACGAACAAATTCCTTCGCATCTTTGCCCATATCGATCCAATAATACCCTGCTCTAATTATTTTTTGAACTAATGTATCGGCTCCAGAGTGATTCCTGCAAGTACCCTCGTGCACTTCCCATAGGATGTAATTGGTATCTCCCGGACCCAAGCATACTGCCAACGGTCGATCGAATGTTCTTCGGTACAGAGTTCCGTCCGAAGCCAGCGTGAATCGAGCAGCTTTAGTCCGTAGGGTTCTGGAATCTTTAGGGTCCGATGGGAGTTTTCCGCTCTTCAAGTATTCAATATACTTGTTTCTCCAATCACAGGTTAAGCTTGTAGAATTTATTTTGGCGTGACCTTCTTCGATTACCGATCTCGAAAGTTGAACAACATTCCCCGAGCCCGAATCATCTACCTCGACCGACGACCCCAAATTCGCAAGCGCATCAGCTTCATTATTCTGTTCCCTTGGTACATGTCGTAAAGTCCATTGTTTGAAATGATGCAAAGTGACAAGCAGTTTATCTAAATACCTTTGCATTCTTCCTTCTCGAACTTCGAAGGTTTTTTTTACTTGACTCACCACCAGCAAGGAGTCGCAATTGGCTTCAATGACTTCTGCTCCCAAGTTTCTAGCTAGCTCGAGACCTGCAATCATGGCTTCATACTCGGCCTCGTTGTTAGTCAACCTGATAGTTTTAATAGATTTCCTAATAGTGCTACCCATGGGTGGTTTCAAAACTATGCCCAGCCCAGACCCTTATACGTTCGAAGCCCCGTCCGTAAAAAGGATCCATACCCCCGATGATGTACCTGATTTCAACAGTTCCTTTTCGACTTCGGGTACGAGGGTTGGCGTGAAATTGGCCACGAAGTCTGCTAAAATTTGAGACTTGATGGCCGTGCGGGGTTGATATTCGATATCCTACCCACTGAGTTCGACGGCCCATTTGGCCAGTCGGCCTGATAACTCGGGTTTGTGCAAATTATTACGAAGCAGGTAAGTGGTTAACACACATATGGGATGACATTGAAAGTACGGCCTTAACTTTCTTGAGGCGCTTATCAGTGCAAGTGCCAATTTTTCTAGGAGCGGATATCTAGTTTCCGCTTCTCCTAAGGTTCGACTCGTATAATAAATGGGGAATTGCATACCTTGCTCTTCTCGAACTAGGACACCGCTTACGGCGACTTCCGATACTGCCAAGTACAAACAAAGTTTCTCGTTTGTTTTTGGAGTGTGAAGTAGTGGTGGGCTTGATAGATATCGCTTTAGTTCCTCTAATGCTTGTTGGCACTCCGAGGTCCAAGCAAAATCGTTCTTCTTTTTGAGTAAAGAGAAAAATAGGTGACTTCGGTCAGATGATCTTGAGATGAACCGGCTTAAGGCTGCAATCCGACCCGTTAGCCTTTGTACGGCCTTCACGCTGTCCACAATGACGATGTCTTCGATGGCCTTGATTTTATCGCGGTTAATCTCTATTCCCCAATGTGACACCATGAAGCCGAGGAACTTGCCCGAACCGACCCTGAAAGCACATTTCTCGGGGTTGAGCTTCATGTTGTATTTCCTTAAAATCTCGAATGTTTCCTGCAAATGAGTCAAATGGTCCTCTGCACGCAGGGACTTAACTAACATGTCATCAATATAAACTTCCATTGATTTTTCTATTTGTTCTTCGAACATTTTATTTACTAGGCGTTGGTAAGTAGCCCCTGCATTTTTTAGCCCGAAGGGAATCACATTATAACAATACGTTCCATATTTGGTGACAAATGAAGTCTTTTCCTAGTCCTCTGGGTTCATTTGGATTTGATTATACCCGGAATAGGCATCTAGAAAAGTGAGGATCTCGTGGCCAGCCGTGGCATCGATCATGCGATCGATGTTGGGCAGCGGAAAGGAATCTTTGGGGCATGCTTTGTTCAAATCTTTATAGTTCACACACATTCTAAGTTTGTTCCCTTTTTTAGGGACTACAACTACGTAGGCTAGCCAATAGGGATATTTCACCTCCCAAATGGACCCTACTTTGAGAAGCTTGGTTACCTCGCCCTTTATGAATGCGTGCTTTCTCTCGGACTGGGGTCTTCTCTTTTGCTTCACCGGTCTGAACCTGTAGTCCAAACTTAGCCGATGCGTCGTTATGTCCGGCGGGATCCCTGTTATATCTAAATGGTACCAGGCAAAACAATCGATGTTATCGATAAGAAATTGAATGAGTTTCTTCTTGAGTTCGGGGCTCAACCCTATTCCCAAGTATACCTTTCGCTCGGGCCAATGCTCGATTAATATGACTTGCTCTAGCTCCTCGATTGTTGATTTGGTGGCGTCAGAGTCATCGAGAATCACTAAAGATTGAGGGACCCTTTGATCATCATCCTCTTTGATTTTCTTGTTGTCTGGCTGGGTCGAAGCCGATGTCTGTGATTGCTATTTGGTGTCCAGTTCTCCTTCTGGGCCCGATCCTTTTATCGGCGAAAGAGAGGACATTGGTTTAGCTTCGTCGACGACGAACATTTCCTTTGCGGCTGGCTGTTCTCCGTACACTATTTTGACATCTCCCAATGTCGGGAATTTTAGGGCCTGGTGTAGGGTCAAAGGTACAGGTCTCATGTTGTGGATCCATGGCCTTCCGAGAAGGGCGTTATATCTCATATCGCCTTCGATCATGTGAAACTTTGTTTCCTGGATGGTTTCGACCATGTTTATTTGTAGGATTATCTCACCCTTAGTGGTTTCGTATGCCATATTGAACCCGTTTAGGACCAGAGTTGCGGGTACGATCTGATCTTGTAGACCGAGCTGCTCTACTATCTTCAATCGGATGATGTTGGATGAGTTACCTGGATTGATTAACACACGCTTAATTTTAGTTTTATTCATGAGTACGGATATTACCAGTGCATCGTTATGAGGTTGGATGACCCCCTCTGCATCTTCATCATCAAAGGACAAAGTCCCCATGGGTGTGTAATCTTGAGTCCTAGATCATTTTTCCCTCACCATCTATGTTTTAATGCGTTTAAGTACTGGTCCCTGAGGGGTATCGATGCCGCTGATGATCATGTGGATGACGTGCTACGGTTTCTCTTGCTCATTTTGCTTGCTGAAATACCTGCTTTTAAAATGGTTCTTCGCCCTATCACTCAGAAATTCCTGAAGGTGCCCTTCGTTAAACAAGCGAGCTATTTCCTCTCTTAGTTGCCATGGGTACCATGATATTCGCACGTTTGATTGGGATTTCTTCTGGCAGGATCGGTCTGCATGGGTCGAGGCCATTTAGTGTCTTTGATGCGTCTGATGGCTGACACGAGAGCGGATGCACCAACGCTTAAGTTATATTCTGATAATCGAGGTGCTTCTATAGGATCGGCATATTTATGAAGCCTCTCTTACTCATAAGCCCCCGAGAATTTTGTCCTCGATCAATCCTCCGATTATTCCGAACTGCATTGCATGCTGAACCATTGTTCACCCGATTTGCGACGTACGGTCGATATCGGTCTCTGTTCGACCTTTATTCTCTATCGATCTCCTTTTGGTTTTTAGTAACTGTCCTGTTCTGATGAACGGGTATGTACGGAGCTCTCAACTGATCATCCTCGACCCTAATTTTTGATTGGTATCGGTTGTGTACATCTGCCCAAGTTATCGCCGGATACTCGATCAAATTTTGTTTCAGCCGATGTGATGCTGTCGAACTTAGCTCGTTAAACCCTTGGGTGAAAGCTTGTACGGCCCAATCGTCTGTGACCGGGGGTAATTCCATGCGTTCCATTTGAAAATGGGATACGAATTCCCTCAGCATTTCATCCCCCCTTTGCTTTACTTTGAAGAGGTCTGGTTTTCTTGTTGCAACCTTTATGGCACCAGCATGTGCCTTTACGAACGAATCTGCTAACACGGCAAAAGAATCGATGAAATTCGGCGATAAATTATGGTACCAGATCATCGCTGCCTTCGAAAGGGTCTCCCCGAACTTTTTCAACAACATGGATTCGATCTCATCGTCTTCCAAATCGTTTCCTTTTATGGCACATGTGTAAGAGGTGACATGTTCGTTAGGATCGGTCATACCGTTATATTTGGGAATTTCGGGCATACGGAATTTTTTGGGGATTGGCTTCGGTGCCGCACTCGACGGAAAAGGCTTTTGCATGAATGTTTTCGAATCAAGCCCCTTTATCATTGGTGGAGCCCTCGGGATTTGATCGACCCTGGCATTGTATGTTTTCACCCTCTTGTCGTTGGCTTCGACTCGTTTTGTGAGTTCTTCGAGCAATTTAGTAATTCCGGGAGTAGTCCCCAATTCTTGCTCGTTAGATTTCACTATGGCGGGCTCTGTTCTGGGGGTGACTTCTCGAAGTGGATTGGAATCTGGCCTGCTTTGTGCGCGAGTTTGGCTCTGTAGCTGAGCTATCGCTACTTGTTGGGCTTGTAACATCTCGAAGATCATACGTAATCTGGCCCCGATTTCTCCCGCATTTTGGGTGTCTCGGGCTACGGATCGAGTACCGCCCTGAATGCTTCTTTCCGGTTCGGAGCGGTGATTCACCTCCAAAGCTATTTGTGAATTGACATCCAATGGCATTTCGGCTCGAATTTCGGGTACTTCGATTCGAGCCTCGGTGCCATCGTTAATTGGACTTCCGGCACCGGGTGCCAAGTTGTTGGTTTCATTTTGAAGGCCGGCTTCGTAATCGATCGGTGAAGCCATTTGATTGGTGGTTATTCGTAGCTGATCCGAAATTCAGGATGTTTTCGAAAATAAGTGCAAAGCACAATGGAGTATTTTTTTTAGATTTGTATCAAATAACCACTGTTATCCTCGACCCCACGGTGGGCGCCAAACTGTTTACCTGAAAAATGAATAGAGTTGAATTTATACGCAGTTCCGAGGATATGTGGCGTAACTTAACACAAAATATAAGGATCAATAGAAATGTAAATATAGATTGTAGAGAATGCGAAATAGATAAGGTTGTCAGGAACAATGAATCTTAGGATTCAACAAATAGAATCAATGTAAGAAATCTGAAAGAATAATTCTTTACTGTAGAAGAATATAGCACTTTTATTACAATGTAAGCCTGAGAAAAACTTGTCCTACAGAAATAGTAACCAAGCCCTTTTATAGTGGAGGGATTTGGCTCTAAGCATAATAAAATAAACATTCAGTGGGAGACCCATGATAAATCAGCTTTTCCATAATTTCTGCCAAGATTCTCTCTAGTGGGATTGAAACGGCTTTTGTCTGCGAGCTCGATCTTGCTTGGAACCCTTGATTTTGGTTTGAGCTTGATATCGGCTCAAACTCGTGATCTTGGTTCGAACCTGATCTTGGCTCGAGCCCTCGAATTGATTCGAGGTCAATGTTGGTTGGTCTCTCGATTATCAGCATGATAGATCTACTCTGCATCATGGTTCGATTTTGATTCGAGCTCGATAATGATATCGAACTCGACACGGATCGGCCTCCCCAGGTTCGAGGTTAGTTTGTTCCACCTTCGGAATCTTACTTCGATAAATCATCGTTCGAACTCGATCGGATGTGCTAAGGCCGAAATCTATTTCGACCGTATACATTTAGTAGTATTTCTGATGAAGCAGATAAAAAGATCAATATCTACTTAGAAAGCCAGAAATTTAATTACAGATGTAGAACCAACCTGAAGAATTTAAGTTCATATATATTGTGGTGTACCCCTTCGAATTCCCTTGGAGCATAGGTGCAAGAATATATATGGTATTGTGCCCTTTCAAATTCTATTATTTTTCAGCTTTAAAATTGATTGAAAGAATCTTCAAATTCTATTATTAAGAGATGAAGTTATTCTATTATTAAGAGATGAAGTTAATTTCAGTTTTAAAATTAATTGAAAGAATATGTTCAGAGTTTTTCGCTACCTGTTCGTTCTCACCATTAAGGCATTTAATACCGGTCAGCTTTTGTAACGGTGTGTCCCTATTGGGGCAGCCTCTTAGCAATGCAAACCAACGCAACTTTTGAGGTTTTTATAAAATTATAAAAGAACTAAAAATAGAAGGAAAAATCAAAAAATAAGGAAAAAGGATCCTCTCTCTTTCACTTTTATTTGTCACGTTTTCCTAATCGAAAGTCAAACTATATAAACTTTGACCAATATTTTAATATGTATTTTTTTTATCATATTGATATGAGAAAAACTACAAATTATAGTACTTTTCATATAATTTTCGAATATCTAAATTATAATTTTAAAATATTAAGAAAATGTACTGCAATTTATCTTCAAAAATTAGTCAAATTGACTTTCGAAAAGCGAAACGTGACAAGTAAAAGTGAACGGATGGAGTGAATAGCAATACTCATCTATGTATCACGACCCAAAATCCAACTAGCCGTGATGACACCTAACCTCACCCGCTAGGTAAGCCAAATAACAACACTCTGATTCAATTAATATTTAACTGACTCTAATACACTCCTCAATGACTGGCAGTACAAATCATGAGTTTCTAAGATTAGAATTTACAAAGCTGGTTGTGAAATAAAAATATGTCATATGTTTGAAATATACATGAACAGATTTAAAATTTCTAAAGCAACCTAGAACAAAAGGCAGTTGTGACTGAAACGCAGGTACATCTCCAGATCCAACTTCCGCCGTACGCAGCAACATCAACATCAGGAATCTGCACGCAAGGTGCAGAAGTGTAGTATGAGTACAATCGACCACATGTACTCAATAAGTAACAAACCTAACCTTAGGTTGAAAGCAGTGACGAGCATGTACCAAGGTCAGAGTCCACACCAATAAGCAATAACATCTTTTAACAATACAATTTAAAGCAGCACTAGTAATAACTCAATAATAACATGCTCAGCTCGTATACAGTTCTCGAAAATAAATATTTTCTTTTCAAGTATAATAGTAAAACTCAAATCTTTTGTCGAAAGTCACCGAAAATAAGAGTAAGTCTGAAATTTGTGATTTTTCTCAAAAACTTTAACGGCAGGAAAGAAGTTTCATTATCATATGGCATGAGGAAAAATACTTCTCTATGCCTACATATCAAATATGTATGTCTAATGTAATGCAGCACAATGATGAACTCATGTAACTCATGTACTTACACTTTCACACTACTCAATCTCACTATCTCGCATTTCCACTCGAGTCACTTAGTATTGTATATGGCCAATCCAGCCCAGGAAATATCTATCCCAATATATATGTATATAATAACTGACATTCTGTCACTCAATACTATACAAGGCCAATCCAGCCCAGGGGAAGATCCATCCCCAAATATAAATGATTCGGATAAGATCCATATCTAGGGAAGATCCATCCCTCAATATGAATGATTCGGGCAAGATCCATGCCTGGGGGAAGATTCACTCCCAAATATAAATGATTCGGACAAGATCCATGTCCAAGGAAGATCCATACCTCAACATAAAAGATTCGGGCAAGATCCATGCCCAGGGGAAGATCCATCCCCAAATATAAATGATTCGAACAAGATCCATGTCCAGGAAAGATCCATTCCTCAATATAAAATCAACCGCATTCACTGTGGGGAGTGCAGACTCCGTAGGGGCTCCTTTAGCCCAAGCACTTTAATAACCAGATCCAGGCATAAATAAATAAAATATGATACGGCGTACAACCCGACATGATGATATGATGTATCAATGAATGACAACAGAGACAGAAATATGATATGCAAATGATGGATGTGACTAAGTACACAATTACAATTTAAACAAATGATTCAACACCAACACGACCTATGTGGGTCCCAAAAATATTGGCATGTAGCCTAAACATGATTTTTAATACGAGTCTCAGCTCAATTTCTCCAACACGTGGAGGATATGTGGATAATGACATGATTTTTTGATTATACAACTCTACGGAATTTATTTAAGTCACAAATTCTATGGTGTGCGCCCACACACCTGTCACCTACCATGTGCGTCACCTCCAAATAATTCACATAACACGTATATTCAGGGTTCATATCCTCAGCTCCAAGTTTAGAAATGTTACTTACCTCGAACAAGCCAAATCCAATATCGAGCAAGATAAACAATACTCCGAAAATTCTATTATGTGCTTATCAACCCCCAAACGCCTTCCCGTCTCCTCAATTCAAGCCAAACGATCCGTATCTATTCAAACAATGTGCAAATTAATCACAATGCACTCCAATGCTTATAATTTAACAATTTATAAAAATTCTCCAACTCCGCTCGAAAAGTCAACATTGGGGGCCACGTCTCAGAGCCCGGCGAAACTCACAAAATCTAATAATCCATTTAATTACAAGTCCAACCATACCAATTTTACTCAAATCTGACTCTGAATCGATGTTCAAAACCCGAAATTTATTTTATGGAATTGTAGAAAATTCCTCTGATTTCTCTTGAAAAATCAATAATATAACGTCGAAAACGAAGATTAATTCATAAAATATAATCACAAGAGAGTCAAGAATACTTACCCCAAGTTGAGTGGTGAAATTTGCCTCTGAAAATCGCTCTAACTGAGCTCCTCAACTCTATTTTTATCAAAAATAGTGAAACCCCCCGTTTATAGGGATTTCATGTTCGAGGGCCGCAGGTGACGTGGGGCGCTACCTGTGGCCCTGTTTCCAAAACCTAAACAATCCCAGTGCCAGGGCTAGCCCCCCACACTACCCTGGGCGTTGGCGACGGGAAATCTTTCCTAACACGGAAATGGGCATAACTTTCTCATACGATGTCTGAATTCGACGATTCTTTTTTCTTTGGCTCTGTAATTTTAATACGGATCTAATGCGTCAATCAAAACTGAATTTGAAGCTCATTTGATTAATATGATACCACTTATACTTGAAGAAACGACATCGAAACGACGAATCGCACCTCAATCCAAACTTAATGAACTTTAAATCTTTCAACTTCCAAATCTCGCGCCGAAACATATCAAAACAATCCGGAATGAGCTCAAATTTTGCGTACAAGTCATAAATGACATAACGAAGCTACTAAAATTTCTAGAATCACAATCCATACTCGATATCATAAAAGTCAACTTCCGGTCAAACTTCCAAACCTTCAATTTCTTACTTTCGCCATTTCAAGCCAAATTCAACTACGGACTTCAAAATAAATATCCAGACACACTCCTAAGTGCGAAATTATTGGAACCATCAAAACTCTATTCCGGAGTCGTTTGCACAAAAGTCAAACTCTGGTCAACCCTTTGTCTTTAAGCTTCTAAACAAGGATTGTTCTTTCAATTTAATCTCGGATCAACCGAAAACCAAAGCCGATAATTCACACAAGTCATAATACACATTACAAAGCTGCTCGAGACCTTAAGCCACCGAACGAGATGATAATTCTCAAAATGACAAGTCAGATTGTTACATTCTCCCCCACTTAAACATATGTTCGTCCTCGAACGTGCCAAGAGGTTTTCCTAAGCCTTCAAATAACTTTTCCACCTTACCACGTACATTTTCAGGGGTGATCCCACATCACTATATTCATATAGGCCTGACAACACCATAATTGAAGATCATTACTTTAACCTTAGTCCGTAAAACTTAGAACCCAATTTCCAACATCCAAAATTTTTTACAGGACCCGAGTCTCACATCTACACATTGTATAAGTTTGAAAAATTTGTATCAAGCCATAACCATAACCCTAGATATCATCACATAATATACTACACAGCTCGCATACTCGCAGCACCATTCCCGATCACAGTAACTACTCAAAACCAACCTGGTACTAGTATTAAACCCCATATCAAACAAAACCTTGTTCAAAAACCTCCGTACATTGCCGATAATGAAAGAAACACTCAAAAACTCATAAACACTCATCAGATCAACTAGTCATGGAGCTCTCTCGCCCCAACCAGAACCATAATCACTTTCTAAGCCGACTTTCGATATTATCCTCCCAAATATACTGTAATAAAATCTGATAGTACCCATTCTAGGTCTAATGACCTTATATTATCAAACATAACTATTCCACAGACACGCCACACCAATATAACTGAAGCCCCAAACTGCGCAATCTATGCACCCAAAAATGGAAAGTGTCTCAAAGAAGAGAACCGTTTTGCAAGTTCAACAAGCACCACCACAGCCGCAATGCTATGAGCTCATCCTACATAGTATAACCAATACACACAAATCAAGTAATGGTAACTAGCACTCCTAGAGCTCACATTAACATCAACCGCACAGACAACTCACGTTTTATCGTATCAATATTTGAACCCGCACAGATAACTTACGTGCCAATAACATATTCCGCCTCGCATGGTCACAAGCCTCCAGTCCAAGCATATCATACATGAGCAATAAAATAAGTACACATGTATATGATAAATGAAATAAGATTCACATACTCCTTGACTTGTATAAATAACACGCCATAATGTAGGCATGTGCAAAGTGCGCTATCACGGCTCAATCGGCAAGTTATCGCAGAAATAGCAACTACCTAGTTTATTTAGAGAATTAGCCTCTTTGTAACCTCTAGTATTACTCAGATAGTTCTCAACAAAGGTATAAATATGAGAACGTTATAACCTTAAGCTTCACAGTCAACTCTAGGCATATCATAGCCTAAGCATTCTTCTGAGTATGAATACTTGCCCCGATGCCCGCACATGGGTTCAAACCTCAAATATATACGCATTCGTAGCGCGTAGCTATCACAAACAATTAACGCAACTAGTGCCTCCACTGGGTTTAAATAAAATGCTCACCTCAAACAGGCTGCAACCCAGAAACAATATACTTTTGAGTACTCCCTGTCACCAAAATCATAGAACACATGAATCACCGTAAATGGTCCCAACTCCAGCACTCAAATGACTAACACATCTTTCATGCACGATCATCCCACGAGGAATACTTTCATAATTCTTCCGTGCCACATAGGAATAATTGGAATATCAGCAGTTTATCAACAAGGTGAGTACCGCAATATCGATGAACATCTGTAAGTCAAAACACAGTGCGCCTTTTTAAATGCGCACCTTTCTCAGGGATTACCGAGAAGTTATAACATTTATCTAAATATATAAAACTGATTATTTTGTCCAAAATTTGTGACCTCCCTTTCAAGAATGAACTTCCACCTTGTAAATGTAAAACTTAATCCCGCACAACACACCACATCTATCATGCCATCATGTGACAAGTACAAGAATCTCATTATCAACTCTCGGTAACCCACAAATTACATACCCGGTCAGTTGGAAACCTTCCTCTTGCTTCCTTCCAGGAGGAAATCACCATACATAACACGTTTCTCACACCGATAAAAAATATCCGGTTCAAACCATGGTAGAAACCATCAAGAACACTTTGAAATCCATTTGCACATAACCAAGCTATCATAACTGAATTCTTCTAATGCGACCAAGCCATGCAGGTCACCAAACCCAATGATATTGCCACCAAAACATCTGTAGAGCCTCACCACATCATAGGTACCCAAAGAATCAATCATACCATTACCATATTGGTCCATCCTACTACCCGTCGTCCTATTTTCTCCGAGTTTCTTCTGAATTACCCTTAAATTGACACTTCTCCTTGTCAGAACTCCACGATCCTTACCCAAAGCTCGCTACAAGACATCCTAACATAAAATCACACCGCCCTAAGGCCCATAAGCCATTGTATTCTTCTTAAGCACCCCCATAAATATCACAACCGAGACACCCACTCTGAAAGACCTTATGTGAATTTAAAATTGTTCATCTGTCCTTTCTTATACTGAAATGTATAATCCATAGTCATACAGAATTACCACAAGTACCGATACCATCCAATATAAATAACTGATTTTAACAATATACAAATTCAAAAAAATTTCAATTGCCACATATACATTTTGAATCCATTAGAACCCTCTCGAGAATCATACACTCTGCCCAAATCCAAATTGTACCGCCCAAACGGGCCGAAATACACGTGCCCCATTAGCACAACAACACTCAAAGAAGTAACCCTGCTTTAACACCATCAATCAAATTTATACTCCATGTGCACTACATTCTTCAAATAACAACTTAATCATTCCATAATTTTCATATTTTCATAAAGTGCAATATAACCCGTATCCATGAATTTTCTTACTAGAGTCATCCTCGATCTCAACCTCTCCAGTCATAACTGATGCACAAGTATGTCTCAGACCAAAACTAAAGTTTAACATATAACTATGATATCGAATTGGCAATAGCACGCTCCCTCACTTGGCTCAAAGCCATAGATCAAAACATTCAATAATTCATAATAGCCATACTCTATTACTACCATAATACCGCAGTCAGTACAACGAAAATTCTTCTCAAGCTCATGCAACACTAACCATAAAATACCTCAATCATCCGCTAAGCTCGCAGTTATTCTCTTGACAGTCAAGTCAACTTTCTCAACCAAATTCAAATTCAAAACACATACACCCCGCTAGTAGAAAAGAAACTCTGCATTCAATATTATAAGGATCACACCTCCGTAGATTACTCCGCATGAGATAACCCACGTGCTTAGCCAAAAATTGGCATCTTGATATACCCTTTCGTAGCCACAATCACTACACGATCACTTAATCTTCCTGAGTTTGAACTCATCAACACGACATGAAAATCTACTTCGCTCCATAATTAAACCGCATGATAGATCCTTCAACACACTCACAACTTGAGACTGTACGTCACATCAAAATGGAAATCAAGCACCCATTGGCCCCTTTTTTTACATCTCAAGGAAACACTTCTCGTCACATTCAAACCATCTTAACACATCCCGCAGTCACATCATACTTATCATATAGCCATTCAACCGCTCATCGAGCCATAAATTTCACTCATAGGGATACTACCGGACATATGAGTCAAAATGTACAAGTTCACACAACTGAAGCTACCGAGCCTAAGCTGCGGTATGAACCTGGCCTCAAGTCCTCCAGACTGGCCCATCACCAAAATACAGAGTACACATTTCGAACCTCGTTCACAAGATCGGAGATGCACAGCTGATACCGAGCGCTCACATGTGCACACGAATGAGTCGTTTGCACACGAATGAACCATCAAAACTCAATTCCGGAGTCGTTTGCACAAAAGTTAAACTCCGGTCAACCCTTTGCCTTTAAGTTTCTAAACAAGGATTGTTCTTTCAATTTAATCCCGAATCATCTGAAAACCGAAGCCGACAATTCATACAAGTCATAATACACATTACGAAGTTGCTCGAGACCTTAAGCCACCGAACGGGACGCTAATTCTCAAAATAAAAGTCGGGTCGTTACATTATGGGATGTGCCACATCAAATTTTTATGTCCCTACTTTATATATATATATATATATATATATATATATTTATTTATTTATTTTTTTCCACATACGTTGACGGTTGAACGGATGCTTTTTTGAGATTATGTATACGCTATTTCTTCTCTGTCTTTTTCTTTGTCAATAGCAAATTAACTTTATCACTTATGCCACTGAAGTTCATGGAGAGATCAATAGACAAATTTAAGCGATGTAATTGGGGAAATGTAATTGCACAAAAAGGAAAAGAAAACGTATTTCAAGGTTGTCTTCCACTTTTGGAAGCTAGAACCAAACTAATCTCAAATAAATGTTCGACCAATAAATCGGCTAAGATATACAACTTATTTCTGTCTATTTATTTTGAGTTTTTCAACAGACCGTGGCATATAGAAGGCTGACCTTGTTGTTCAACCAGAATAATATAATCTTAAAAGTTGTTATTGTCACGTATGAGAAAAGTGTTAATCAATTTAACGAGAACTTCGAAAGTTATGTCATCACATTAAGAACACAATTAATTTTCCTCTTGTTGTATTTGAAATTTTTTAGTTCACAGAATTATTATTGTTTTCCAAAGAAATAAAAAGATATGATGATTATATTCTTTCGGATAATATTGTTGGAGAAATATCCAAATACAAGACTGTTGGAAATACATTTGTTGTGCTATATATATTCTCCCTAACCACGTATTTGTTGCTTGTCAAACCTTTTACATTTGAAATTCAGTCCATGAGATATTTTCTTTTCGATTCACACAATTATTATTATTATTATTATTAAAGATGATTCTTTTATAATAGGTATTGAATTGTTAATCAGAGGTAACACAAATGTCTGAAAACCAGACACCTTGTATTGCCAACATGAATGATAACTAGTTATTCAGAGTTGGTGGAAAATTTTTCAAAAACAGCTTGGTATTCAATTTCGGATATCATCTCTTTGTTTTTATTCTCCTTTATTTAGTTTAGTCTACCTATATTGTGTCGTGACACGCAGCTATCTAAATCATGACTAGATTGGTACTTTTCCTAAATATTTAATTAGTTGTTTTGATATGAGAAAGTTGTCTGTGTATGTTCTGTTTTTGTTCTCAAATTTCAGGGTGGTAGTTTAATTGAGATAATAATCATTGTATTTGTTGTACAGTCTCTTTGTTCCGGAATGAAATCTAATTTCATGGGCCTTGTTATTATTAGCGTCTTGGTAGAAAGTTATTAATGTTAATGTTGGTAGAAAGCTACACTTAAAGAAGAAATTCATCCTTTTCAGTTGTTACGATGAGAAAATTGTTATTTGAAAAAGGTACACGCTGCTTCGTCAATCCCATAGCCCTTTCTCTGAAACTATTACCAAAACTGGCTATGTAAAATATCTGCCATGAATCTTCAAAGTTTTCTTAGCAAGTCTCTGGTGTTATTGCTTCACTAGTATCTGTACCCGCGCGTTGCGTGGAGAATATATTAAATAAAAATTTTCATAAGAAAATGTATATTGAAAAATATGGTAAATATAAAGGAGCATGGAAATATTATTATTTTTGGAACATATAAATGCAATGGATATTCATAGATTGAAGTCATAAGAAAACACAATTATGTAAAGAATAGAAGAAGAGTATTATTCAGAGACTTTCTGCTTAACTAAGGTGGGAGGACTCAAACTAAAGAAGAGCAAGCTTGAAAAGAGAAGAGTTCTTAGATAGGAGAATTTGTTTAGCAAAGAAAGGCTTTCTTGATTTTTTGGTTTCGTTACAAATAAACAAGACACCTCCTATTTATACTTGTCTATGGATGATTCTAGATATGATTCTAGATAATGTACAAGGAAGATTCTAGCTAACCTTATCTTCTAACAACACTCTAGAAGATCTAAATATGTCTACTAGATAGCCTTATCTTCCCACAACATTCTAGAATATCTAGATGTATCTACTAGATAAATATCAAGGATATTACACTAGGACATTCAAGAGAAATTTATGTTTTTTCCAAAAAATCAACTTTACTTTATTTTTCTTACACTCCCCCTTAAAGTGATTTTTTGGAAGCTATCTCACACTTGTCGCGGAAGAACTCAACCAATTTTTTAGGACGTATCTTGGTGAAGATCTCAACACTGTTTTTCTGGCTTCTCTTTATTCCCCAATGACTGAAGGTTCTTCCATTGTTCCTCCAAAGAAACATGAATATGTGCTGACGAAATTTTCATCTCTGAAACAAGATGGCTTGATAATAGTTCTTTTTGGCCTTCCTGAAACACTTGAATCATCCCCTAGTTGAGTTTCATGTCGTTGAGTTTTCGGGCTCCCCCTTTCTCTTAGATCCTCGACAACTGTATTATCTAAAGAAGTACCTTTGATAGGTAGATTTGATGCTTCAAGGTTTGAAGGTTTATAACTTGCCTTTTCTTGCGTAACTCCATAATACAAAGAGAGTTCATCGAATATGAAATTCCTTGAAACAACGAAGAGATGAGTTTTAGGATCCATTCATTTCTAACCCTTTATTTTTCATCATATCCAACAAAGATGTATTTTCTTGCCTTAGCATCCAACTTGCACCGTTGAGAATCTGGGATGTGAACATAATAAATAGAGCAAAAAATCCTGAGATATTTAACACTAGGTTTTTCTCCAAACATTAATTCATAGGGAGACTTCATATTATTTGGAGAAAGCGGCATCCTGTTAATCACATATGCTGCTCATTTCATACCTTCAGCCCACAAGGCTCTAGATAAATTCTTGGCATGAAGCCAACTCTTATATGTCTCAGTTAAGTGTCGGATCTTCCTTTCAGCCACTCCATTTTGTTGTGGCGTATCAGCACAAGTGAGCTCTTTTTTAATACCATTCCGAAGACAGAAAGAGAGAAATTCTTCAGAAGTGAACTCACCGCCATTATCAGTTCATAGTCGCCTTATTCTAGAATCGAGTTCGCCTTCAACTTTTTTTTTGAACTCCACAAACTTATTAAAAACGTCTGACTTGTGTTTCACAAAATAAACCCAAGTGAATCTAGTAAAATCATCAATGAAAAATAGCATATAAGAATAGCCTAAGAATGAAGGAGTTCTCGTTGTCCCCCATCAAGCCAGTTTGAATACGTTCTAGTAGGGCATTGCACCTTGATAGGATTTGTCAAATGGAAGACGATGTGCCTTTCCATATTGGTATCCTTCACAAACCTCTCCTCCACAAAAATTTCTTAAGTTAGGCAATCTTTTTACTATATTCAATTTTACCATTACTTTTAATTTATCCATCCTTAGATGTCCAAATCTAGCATGCCAAAGATGTGTGTTATCATTGCTACTCATCTTCTCAATATATGAATTAGAGGTAGATAAAATATATAAATCGTTAACTATCTTACCTGAGTGAATGATATCTGCCTTGAGAACCTTGATATTTTGGAGAAACTTCACATCATGTATGCCAAATAACAAATAGTTTCCAACATCTACAACATTTGTAACTGAAAATGGAACATGAAAGGCACTGTTGAGGGTGATTGTGTCTTTTTTCTTCTTGTTGATCACAACGGTGCCTTCCTTCTCAATATTATGGACTGTATTATCTGCTGTAACAATGACATCATGTCCGCTATATTCGCGAAAGGTGAAGAATTTAGATTGATCTCCAATGAGATGGTGCCCACACCCTGAATCCACGATCCAGTCTTTTTCAAAATTTATGGAAGCCATAGCATTTATTGCTCGAGTATCCGCTGTGAAGCACTTTCCCTAGTCTTCTTATTTTTCTTCTTCTTCAGCAGCTTTCTTAGTTTGAGCCATATTTCTCTCTTTGGCTTGACAATATCTTTCTAGGTGTCCGACTTTGCCACAACGGTAATATTTTATTTGCTTTTTACCGTTATTGGTAGACTCCCTCTTCTTTCCTAGCGACCTTAAATCACTTGAGGATCGAAAGTGCATAATATCTCTTGATTTCCCTTTAAAGTTCCTCTTATAAGAGACAAGAGCATTTCCTTCTCCTTCTTTGATAGATACACCAGCCATCTGTTTGGCTAGTAGCTCCTGTGATGACAGCAAATTCTCAAATTCTTCCAAAGATGGTTGTTGAACCCATCCTTGAATCGATGTAATAAAGGGAATATATTCTGCTTTCAAACCACAAATAATAATTCTTCTTATTCGTGCTTCAAAAATAGCCTCGTCCGAATTCAATAGAGAAATTTCGGAACACAGATTTTTAACCTTCAAAAAATACTCGGCGATAGAGAGATTACTTTGAGGGTGTTAGCTAACCCATTCTCCAAAATCTGTAGCCGAGCTTCATCCTTCGTGTTGAACAGCCGATCGAAGGTCCTCGATATTTCATGAGTTGATTTACACCTTATAATATGATCAAATGAATTAGGAGAGATAAACCTCTTTAGGATAAACTTCGCCTTAGTATTAATCTGCTTCCACTTCTTACGCACATTGCTATTTTCTGGTACGTCAGCAGGAGGACTTGTGTTACTCCCATTGACAATTTCCCACAAATCCTCACCAATAAGGTATGATTCCATACAAATCATCCATATCTTATAGTTGGACTGGTTCAATAACTCCATCCCCAATCCATTAGCACGACCACCCAAATTCATTTAGAGAAATCAGTTGAATTAACCACTAACCCGACCTTGCAAATATATCTAGAAGCCAACTATGGCTTTGATACCATGTGAAGAATAACAAAAGAAAAGTATTATTGGAAGACCTTCTGCTAGCCCAAGATCGTTAACTAAGATAGGAGGATTCAACTAAAGAAGAGGAAACGTGAAAAGAGAAGTGAGCTCTTAGATAGGAGAATTTGTTTAGGAAAGAAAGGCTTTCTTGATTTTTAGGCTTCGTTACAAATGAACAAGACACCTCATATTTACACTTGTCTAGGGATGATTCTAGATATGATCCAAGATAATGTATAAGGAAGATTCTAGCTAACCTTATCTTCTAACAACACTCTAGAATATCTAGTTATGTCTACTAGATAGCCTTATTTTCCCACAACATTCTAGAACATCTAGATGTATCTACTAGATAAATATCAAGGATACTACACTAGGACATTCTAGAGAAATCTATGTTTTTTCAAAAAATAAACTTTTACTTTATATTGAAAAATACTGTAAATACAAAGGAGCATGGAAATGTTATTATTTTTGGAACATATAAATGCAATGGATATTCATAGATTGAAGTCATAAGGTAACACAATTATGCATTAGAAAACACATTGTATGTCATGCACTGTTTTTTTTTTTAAACTCAAAAAACGTAGTCAGTCAAACTTTAACCACCACATGCAAGTTCGAATATCAGTATATATTCTGTAGTTTTATACTCTCATAACTACAGTTTCAGTCAAATCTTTCTTACCCAATATTTTCTTACTACACCGTGATATCACGTTAAAAATAAAGATTTCCTTAACTTGGTAAATGAAAATAAAGATTTCCTTAACTTGGTAAATGTAAAATCGTAGTTATTTACCCTATACAAGTCAAGTATAGTGGACTCTAAATTCTGTTACAATATACCAGTCTTTGCCATCTCAATGCAGATGGATTTTCTTTTGTTTCTACGTTAATTATATGTTCCAAGTTTAATCGTTAGAAGCTCAAAAAAAGTCCTTCTCAAAAAAACTCAAAATTTTAAAAAACTATCGGGAAGGTTGTGCTTGAATTATAATAGTTGCTACAGTCGTTCTATATCACTTGAAGAACAGTTTATATAGAATTGGAACTTCTTAGACGTTTGAGGCTATGGAGAACAAAGAACTTTCATATAAGTCTTAGCAAGTAATTTAGGAATACGGGAAAAAATGTTGATTTTCCTGTAATTTATACAGAAATGCTAATCCTACTTTCAGAAACAGAAATACAAATATTGCAGAGAAGCAGAATTTTAAAACTATGTGAAAGTTGAATATATTACCTTTGAATCCTGTAAAATCAATTCTATGGAATATAGTATTTCAGGTTTGAAACGATCCAGGATTTTTTACATTCGAACGTGTAACGACCCGGTCAGTCGTTTTGAGTGTTGTAGCCCCGTTCCTCCATTTACTGCTTATTTTATGCTTAATAGTTGCTATGTGACTTGCCGGGTAGTTAGTTCGGTTCTGGGGATGTTACGGAGTGAGTTGAGACACTTAGTCTTAAGGTTGGAAGCTTAAGTTGAAACGGTTGACCGGATGTTGACTTATGTGAAAACGACTCCGGAATAGAGTTTTGAGGGTTCTGATAGCTCCGTTGGGTGATTTTGGATTTCGAAGTGTGTCCGGATAGTGATTTGGAGGTCCGTAGTTGAATTTTGCTTGAAATGACGAAAGTTGAAAATTTAGAAGTTCCACCGAGAGTTGACTTTGTGGTTACCGGGTTCGGATTGGGGTTCCGGGAGTTGGAGTAGGTTCGTTGTATCATTTGTGACTTGTGTGCAAAATTTGAGGTCAATCGGACGTAATTTGATAGGCTTCGATATCGAATGTAGAAGTTAGAAGTTCAAAATCTCATTAGGCTTGAGTCGATGCGCGATTCATGGTTTTAGCGTTGTTTGATGTGATTTAAAGGCTCGACTAAGTTCGCATAGTGTTTTATGACTTGTTGGTATATTTGGTTGAGGTCCCAGGGGGCCTCGAGAGTGATTCGTCGTGAAGCCGGATTGGATTTTTGGAAATTTTGAAGGCTGGTGTGATCAGGTCTGGTGCAACCGCACCTGCGAGGGAAAGGCCGCAGGTGCGGAGCCGCAGAAGCGGCCCTGGAGTCGCATATGCGGTTCTGGGCGAATTGAGGGTTTTCGAAGGTGTGAGGAAAAATTTCGCACCTGCGATGTCGCAGATGCGGAGGCTGGTCGCAGAAGCGGAAAGGGGCTTGGAGTGGTTGGTCCGCAGAAGCGAATGGATTTGCGCAGAAGCACACCCGCAGGAGTGGGATTTGGGACCGCATAAGCGGTTGGTAGGCCCTTAAGTGACCTCCACGGATGCGTATTTTTAACCGCAAAAGCGGTATCGCAGAAGCGGATTTTTGGACCGCAGAAGCGGGATCTCTAGCAATGTTAAATTCGAAGGGTTCTGAGGTTTTAATATTTTTTGGATATTTCAAGCTCGGGGTTAGGTGATTTTTGACAGGGATTTCGAAGGGATTATTGAGGTAAGTCACTTGTGGTCATTTTTATTTAATAATCTTATTTTCCCATTGAATTTCTCACCTAGTTTGTGTGTTTTTGAGGTACAATTTTGGGAGTTAGAGGCTAGGGATTTGGAGAGCCTAATTTGGAGATTTGAGTGATGATTTGGTGTTGGATTTTGGTAAATTTGGTATGGATGGACTCATGGTTGAATGGGCTACCAGATGTTGTGACTTTTATCAGATTTCGAGACGTGGGCCGGGGGGTCGACTTTTGAGTTGACTTTTTGACTTTTGATTAAGAACCTAGTATTTTCTTATGGAATTGATTCCTTTATTTCATGTTGATTGTATCGAATTATTTGTGGCTAGATTCGAGACATTTGAAGGCCGTTTTTCGAGGCAAGGGCTTGATGGAGTAGAAATTTGCACAGTTGAGGTAAGTAATACTTCTAAACTTAGTTCTAAGGGTATGAAATCCTGAATTACATGTTATATGATTGGTGTTGAGGTGACGCCCTGTCACGCCCTGAACCTGGCCCTGGACGTAATACGGAACCCAGTGCCTGACTACATGCGGCCGAGCGAACTAACTGGCTGGCTGAATCAATATGTGATATCATAACATATTGAATGCGGAAGATAAACTAACACATGCTGATATAGTGAATGTCTAGATGATATAAATCAAAGTGCGAAAATACTAATACAATTCTGAAACACATTTGTAGCCAATATAGATTAACATGAAAAGCCTGCGACTCTATCTAACTGTTACTCTAGTCTATGAAGCCTCTAATGAAGTACTGAAAATACTGACTGTTTGAAAAATACTGAAGACTGTAAGGTAATGATAATGCCCCGAAAGAACTAGGGATCACCAAATAGCTGGTACGAGAATCCTAGCGCTATGAATCATCAACCTGTAAATCATTACCTGCATCGTGAGGTGCAGACCTCGGGCAAAAGGGACGTCAGTACATTTGAATTGCACCGGTACAAAAAGCAACTGAAAGAAAGAATTATAAATGCTGATAACTGAGAATTAATAATTGATAACTGAAATGATAACTATTGAAACTGAAATGATAACTGATAACTGAAATGATAACTGAACTGATAACTAATAACTGAAATGATAACTGATAACTGAACTGAACAAAGGAAGTAAGGATATGAATACTCCCCCTTCTAAATGATGAATAACCTGTTTATCTAAATAAACTACGGCCTCGGACATAATATATATATGTGCACAAGCTACGGCCTCAGGCCTAAGTATACATATACATAACTATGAACTCAGGCCCAAAAATGCATAAAGCATCAGCTATGGCTTCATGCCAAAATATGCATAAAGCATAAACTACGGCCTCATGCCCAAATATGCATAAAGCATATAAACTATGGCCTCAGGCCCAAATACAGGTGTTCAACATTCAGGGATTTAAATTCAGGAACTGAGAATCATACTGCAATATGTGATGCTGAAATATTGAATCATATTGAGTTACGTGATACTGGAATACTGAATAGGATTAGACTGAGACATGTATTGTTGAACTGATTATGAAAACTGAAACTTCAAATGTTTTGTGACATACTGAGTAATCTAGACTGAGACTCATGGGAATCAAACCCAAGTCTATATTGATTATGCACTGAGCTCACAACATTCAGAATGAAAGTTATGAATGAGTTATGGAGCTTGATAATAGAAGTTCTGCAACTATTCAAGGAACTAGGCTTAACTATACTTCTAAGACAATTAGTAACGTCGTAAAAGAAACGCAGTATAGGGAGAATCATTACCATTCCCAAACATAGAGAGTTAGCCTCACATACCTTAACTTCCTGCTCTTAAGTGTAATACAAAATTTACCAACCCTTCCAACTTTAATATATATCACTACAAGTCAAAGGGATTCCATATTAGCAATAATACTCATGTTTTGGTCACTTAGGCATTTTCTCAAATACTTGGTGGGCATAAAGCTTCTTAGCCCTTATTAATGGTGTTTCTACACCCAACAACCCATTCTCTTGCTCATAGATAAATTCTAAAATCTCAATTTGTTATAATCAATACCATTCTTCATCACCCATAAAATAAACAACACCCTTAATAAATAATCAACAATCAACAACCCAAACCTATAATCGTTCATGCTTTTCTATCAAAACCATCAACCCATATCTCAAGAACTTGTAGTCTATAATCATTAATCCAATGCTATAATCAATTAGAGTTTGATGATATTACCTTCTTGACGTTCAATCTTCTTGAATTCGAGTTCTAGGGTTTTGTCTCTCAAAACTGATGTCCCAATCGAATATCAGATAATTTGGAGGGTTTACCCATGTTAATAAAGTGTTGGGGAATTAAAATTAACTTAGAATCACCATAAGAACTTACCTTAGATGGTGGGGGGACCTTGGAGGAGTTAGGTTCTTGAGAGCTTCCCTTTCTAGAGCAAGTTTTTGTGTTTTGGGGTGTGGGGGACGAAGTAGGGCTTTAACAATGATCCCCAGGGTGCGCTCCCGCGCATCAGGGCAGTATCACTACCACAAGTGCGCGGCCGCGCATGAGACCATCCGGACGCATAGCTGGGCGTGCATACTACGCATTGTCCAGTAAAATTCACATAACCTTTTTCTCAAAAATTCGTTTGGGCTCCACAATATATCGTTGGAAAGCTATCTCAAAGAGATACAACTTTTCATGTATTATATTTTTCCAAATTTCCAACTGATATTTATGAAATCTATCTAGATGACAGACCTTCCATAAGCTTAGTTGATTTTATAGAATCTTATACACCTCACTCTCTGTCTTGATTCCAAAACAACTCTTTTCACCTATACTCATCCCGATAGGACTTCATATGTCAAAGATGCCATCTTAATACTCATTTAATGTAACGACCCGACCTGTCGTTCTGAGAGTTATAGCCTCATTTCCATCTATGCTTATTTATGTGTTGTTCAACTGTAATGAGTTGTATCGAGTTGGTAAGTTTGGGTTTGGAGTAGTTTTGGAGTGAAATGAATACTTAGTCTCTTAGTTAGAAAGCTAAGTTAGAAAAGTCAACCGGTTGTTGACTTATGAGTAAACGAATTCATATTTGGATTTTTATGATTCGATTAGCTTCGCTGGGTGATTTTAGACTTAGGAGTGTGTCCGGAATGTAATTTGGAGGTCCGTGGTAGAATTAGGCTTGAATTGGCAAAAGTTGAAAGTTTAGAAGTTCTTAGGCTTGAATCCGAGGTTGATTTGGTGTTTTGGTGTTGTTTTGAGTGTTCCGAAGGTTCGACTAAGTTCGGGTAGTGATATATGACTTATTGAAATTATTGGTTGAGGTCCCTAGGGTCTCGGGTGAGTGTCGAATAGGTTTGGGTTGTGTTGCGCTCGTTTTTCTTATGTTTCGACGCCGTTTCTTTAAGCATAAATGATATCATATTGAATAAATGAGCTCAAATTTATTTTTTGATTGAAGCATTAGATCCATATCGTAATTACGGACCCGTATCAAAAAGAATCGTTGAATTTGGATATCGTATGAGGATCTTATGGTCATTTTACTAAGAATTAGGTTGCTAGATTTTTCAGAATAATTACGACATTGCCACTGACGGCGTATCTAAAAATCTGCACTATTTGCAAATATTGAAACCAACATATCTCCTTCATTAAAAGGTCAAATTGAATGATTCAAAAGCGTAACTTGAGTAACATTTCACAAAGAATCCATTGGAGGCATAAAAAGTGAGTTTTGGGATCGTTTTCCATGAGAAACGTGGCAGAATAACTGGCAGAAAAAATATAAAATAAGGGTTTGTTCATTCAGTCATATTTTGAGTTGGGGAGCTCGGATTGGGGCGATTTTGGAGGCAATTTTTCACCATAAGGATTGGGGTAAGTGTTCTCTACTCAGTTTTAGTTATATTTCATGAATCAATCTTCGTTTTTGGGATTTGATTGATGATTTCAAAGTGAAATTGAGAGGGTAAGGGTTTTAGTTTTGGAGAGTTTAAGTGAGGATTTGAGGGACCAAACGGAGTCCGAATTTGATGAATTTTATATGCTTAGACTCAAGAGAGGACGAGGTTTATTATTTTTCTATTTTTAACTGATTTTGAGACGTGGGTCCGGGAGCCGGGTTTTGTCCGATTTCGGAGTTTTGGCATATTTATGTTATTTTTATTGTGAAATTTGATTCTTTAGACTATGTTGATAGTAGTATTCTGATTTTTGGTTAGATTCGGAGCTTTTGGAGACCGAGTCCAGAGACGAGGGCATCCCGGAATAGGATTTTACGCTGTTAAAGTAAGTAACAGTTTTAACTCTGGCTTTGAGGGTATAAACCCGGAGAATTTGATATCGTGTGACTGTTTGGAGGTGATACCCGCACTAGGTGACGGGCGTGTGGGTGTATACCTCGAGGTATTGAGACTTGGTCCGTCCCGTGAGGCCTCATGGCCATCATCTGTGTTTACGTAGTTATTTATTGTTGTACTTTTCTGCCTTCATGTTAGAGATCATGCTTAGACTTTATTCATGCTCACATTATTTGTACTCAATCATAGAAATTATTATACATGTTTACCTCATTCTCTATTATTTGCTAATATGCTGTGATACTTGATGTGGGCTGTGTTCCCTTATTTGTTGATGATGGTAAGGTTAGTGAGGTACATGATTGAGTAAGATCGAGGGCCTGGTTGTGAGGATATTAATACCATAGCGCATGAGTTGTCCGCATAGCACGTGAGTTTACCGTGCAGGTCCAGGTATTGATATGATGGCACGTGAGTTACCCGTGCTTAGCGCTTGGGCTTTGGGAGCCCCTCTGGAGTCTGTACACACCCCCAGTGAGCGCAGAGTGTTGAGCATTGAGTGCTGAGTGTGAGTGCTGAGTGATGGAGTGACATTGTTGTGACGTTGCATTTAATTTTTTGTTGCTGCATTTACCTGTTAATTTTCCTTGTTGTCTTACTGCTTTATGAAATTACCTGTCTACTCATGTTTGTACTTAATTGTGAAAATAATAATTGGATTATTCTTCTTAGCTCATCACTACTGCTCAGTTTCTTAGTTATTTCTGTTACTACTGAGTCGGTTGTACTCATACTACACCCTGCACTTTCTGTGCAGATCCAGGTGAGTTAGAAGGCGACGATCGTTGAGTTCAGGCCGGCTATCTTTGGAGACTGCAAGGTAGTTGTTAGCGTCCGCAGGACCTTGTTACTCCTCTTGTCATTTCTTCTTTTGGATAGTTAGACAGTTTATATATCTTAGTTCATAGTTTTAGATGCTCATGACTTAGTGACACTCCGATGTTTGGGGCTCATTTTCGTATTTATATATTATATTTAGAGTTAATTTAGTTTATGAGAAATTCAAATATTGGTATTGCTTTATTAAATTCTTATAATCGATTTAGTAGTAATATTTTGGTAAATAGGCTTGTCTTGTAACACGATAGGCGCCATCACGACCATGGTTAGATTTTGGGTCATGACAAGTTGGTATCAGAGCCTAGGTTACATAGGTCTCACGAGTCATGAGTGGGTTTAGTAGATTCTTGCGGATCGATACGGAGACGTCTGTACTTATCTTCGAGCGGCTGTAGAACATTTAGGAAAACTTCACATTCTTGAATTCTTTTCATGCGTATTGATTCAGCTTGAAGTGTAACTCTTTGAATTCCTTCCACGCATTCGTATACGCACATGGGCGCTCGGTATCAGTTGTGCATCGACAGCTTGTGATTCCCTGGATGAGGCACGAGATGTGATTTCTGTTTGTTGATGTCGGGCCAGTCTGGAGGACATGAGGCCGTGTTTTGACTGTAGCTTGAGCACTGAGGTGTTGATTGTATGAGCGCGTGCTTGTGGTACTTTTGGGGATATTTCAGAGAGTATTCAGCTGTTTATGAGGCTTAGGGCGGTGTGGTTTTATGCTTAGGTCTTGTGTGGTGAGTCTGGGTTGAGGATTGTGGTGTTATGGCGGGGCGAAGTATCAATTTGAAGGTAATTCAGAAGGGACTCGGATAGATATGACATCTTGGTAGTAGGTTGGATCCGCATGGTAATGGGTATGATTAGTTCATTGGGTGTGTATGAGGTAATGAGTTCTACAGGTGTTTGTGGCAATGTCCTTGGGTTTTTGGTGGCCTGCGTAGCTTGGTTGAGTTAGAAGGATTCAGTCCTGATGGATTGGTTTTGAGCCAATGGGGTTCAGAGAGAGTTCTTGATGGTTTCTATCACGGTTAGAGATGTGTATTGTCTACTAGCGTAAGGAGCATGTGATTTCATCTTGGGTTATGGCTATGACTGGAGACAACTTGTTCAGACTTATACAGTGTGTAGGTTGCAGGATTCAGATTTTATAAGAAAATTTAGATGAGTAAAAATTGATTCCAAGGCTGGTGGGTTTGGTTGAATTGAGAAATTTCATTTATGTTGTGTTATCAGACCTACATTGGATAGGGGTGGCATGGGATCACTCCCGGGTATGTGCAAGGTAAGGTTATGCGGTGGTTTGATGGTTTTGAGAACAACTCTTGGCTCGTTCGAGGACGAACGTTTGTTTAAGAGGGGGAGGATGTAACGACCCGACCTGTCGTTCTGAGAGTTATAGCCCCATTTCCCCCATCTATGCTTATTTATGTGTTGTTCAACTGTGTTGAGTTGTATCGAGTTGGTAGGTTTGGGTTTGGAGTAGTTTTGGAGTGAAATTAACATTTAGTCTCTTAGTTAGAAAGCTAAGTTAGAAAAGTCAACCGGAAGTTGACTTATGAGTAAACGAATTCAGATTCGGATTTTTATGATTCGATTAGCTTCGTTGGGTGATTTTAGCTTAGGAGTGTATCCGGAATATAATTTGGAGGTCCGTGGTAGAATTAGGCTTGAATTGGCGAAAGTTGAAAGTTTAGAAGTTCTTAGGCTTGAATCTGTGGTTGATTTGGTGTTTTGGTGTTGTTTTGGGTGTTTCGAAGGTTCGACTAAGTTTGGGTAATGATATATGACTTGTTGGAATTATTGGTTGAGGTCCCGAGTGTCTCGGGTGAGTTTCGGATAGGTTTGGGTTGTGTTGCGCTCGTTTTTCTTATATTTCGACGCCGTTTCTTTAAGCATAAATGATATCATATTGAACAAATGAGCTCCGATTTCTTTTTTGATTGAAGAATTAGATCCATATCGTAATTACGGACCCGTATAAAAAAGAATCATCGAATTTGGACATCGTATGAGGATTTTATGGTCATATTATTAAGAATTAGGTTGCCAGATTTTTCAGAATAATTACGAAATTGCCACTGACAGCGTATCTAAAAATCTGCACTATTTGCAAATATAGAAACCAACATATCTCCTTCATTAAAAGGTCAAATGGAGTGATTCAAAAGCCTAACTTGACTAGAATTTCAAAAAGAATCCATTGGAGGCATAAAAAGTGAGTTTCGGGATCGTTTGCCATGAGAAACGAGGCAGAATAACTGGCAGAAAAAATATAAAATATGGGTTTGTTCATTCGGTCATATTTTGAGTTGGGGAGCTCGAATTTGGGCGATTTTGGAGGTGATTTTCACCATAAGGATTGGGGTAAGTATTCTCTACTCAGTTTTAGTTATATTTCATGAATCCATCTTCGTTTTTGGGATTTGATTGATGATTTCAAAGTGAAATTGAGGGAGTTAGGGTTTGAGTTTTGGAGAGTTTAAGTGAGGATTTGAGTAACCAAACGGAGTCTGATTTTGATGAATTTTATATGGTTAGACTCAGGATAGGACGAGGTTTATTATTCTGCTATTTTTGACTGATTTCGAGATATGGGCCCGGGGGTAGGGTTTTGGCCGATTTCAGATTTATGGCATATTTATGTAGTTATTATTGTGGAATTCGATTCTTTAGAATATGTTGATAGTAGTATTCTGATTTTTGGTTAGATTCGGAGCTTTTGGAGACCGAGTCCAGAGACGAGGGCATCCCTGAATAGGATTTTACGCTGTTAAGGTAAGTAACATTTTTAACTCTGGCTTTGAGGGTATAAACCCGGAGAATTTGATATCGTGTGACTGTTTGGAGGTGTTACCTGCACTAGGTGACAGGTGTGTGGGTGTATATCTCGAGAGATTGAGACTTGGTCCATCCCGTGAAGCCTCATGGCCATCATCTGTGTTTACGTAGTTACTTGTTGTTGAACCTGTCTGCCTTCAAGTTAGAGATCATGCTTAGGCTTTATTCATGCTCACATTATTTGTACTCTGTCATAGAAATTATTGTACATGCTTATCTCAGTCTCTATTATTTGCTAATATGCTGTGATACTTGATGTGGGTTGTGTTCCCTTATTTGTTGATGATGGTGAGGCTAGTGAGGTACATGATTGAGTGAGGCCGAGCACCTTGTTGTGAGGATATTAATACCATAGCGCGTGAGTTGTCCGCGTAGCATGTGATTTGACCGTTCGGGTTCAGGTATTGATACCATAGTGCATGAGTTGTCCGCATAGCACGTAAGTTATCCGTGCTTAGCGCTTGGGCTTTAGGATCCCCTCCGGAGTCTGTATACACTCCCAGTGAGTGCAGAGTTTTGAGCGTTGAGTGATAAGTGCGAGTGCTGAGTGATGGAGTGACATTGCTGTGAGGTTGCTTTTACTTTTGCTGTTGCTGCATTTACCTGTTAATTTTCCTTGTAGTCTTACTGATTTATGAAATTACCATACTCCAGTTTGTACTTAATTGTGAAAATAATAATTGGATTATTCTGCTTAGCTCGTCACTACTGCTCAGTTCCTTAGTTATTTTTGTTACTACTAAGTCGGTTGTACTCATACTACACCCTGTACTTTATGTGCAGATCTAGGTGAGTTAGAAGGCGGCGATCGTTGAGTTCAGGCCGGCTATCTTTAGAGACTGCAAGGTAGTTGTTAGCGTCCGCGGGACCTTGTTACTCCTCTTGTCATTTCTTCTTTTGGACAGTTAGATAGTTTATATATGTTAGTTCATAGTTTTAGATGCTCATGACTTGGTGACACCTCGATGTTTGGGGCTCGTTTCTGTATTTTCTATATTATATTTAGAGTTGATTTAGTTTATGAGAAATTCAAATATTGGTATTGTTTTATTAAATTCTTATAATCGATTTAATAGTAATATTTTGGGAAATAGGCTTGCCTTGTAACACGATAGGCGTCATCACGACCATGGTTAGATTTTGGGTTGTGACATCTAACATGTCCACACCTAGTCCGAATTTACGTAGTGTTACATTATCTCGCCCTTGGGATCATTCGTCCTCCAATCATTGTCCTAAATGTAACTTCGGCTAACTTTGGACCTTAAACGGGTCTAGTGGAAACATGAACTTTCATGAACACTTGCATACTAAACTGAATGAATACATGATTACTGAATTGTTGAGATACTGAACTGAATGACTACTACATTGACTGAATATTGAGCTGGCTGAATACTGAAGAACGTGGAGATTATAATAAAAGGTTAGTTACCTTCAACATTTCTCCAAACACCTTCCAGCTATCATAACATAACACAAGCCTCACAGGGCATCATAACACGCATAACATGAAATATATACGTGAATACTGTTCTGCCATGGATACGTGAATACTGAACTAACATAGATATATGAATACTGAACTGGCATGAATATTTGCATACTAAACTGACATGAATATCTGAGCACTAAACTTCTATCATTATTTGAGTACTAAGCTGACATGAATATCTGAGTACTGAACTGGCATGAGTATCTGATTACTGAACTAACATGAGTATCTAAGTATTGAACTAGCACGAGTATCTAAGTACTAGAAACTTGAATGTTATAACATGATACGTGAAATACTGGCTGTATAGCCGCAAATTCTGGTGGCAACTCTAACTCATAAGCTAATTGACCGATCCTTCGCAAGATTCTATATGGCCCAATATAGCAGGGACTAAGCTTCCCCTTCTTTCCAAATCTCATAATGCCTTTCATAGGCGAAACTTTCAGAAACACCCAATCATCAACTTGAAACTCTAGGTCTCTATGCCGTATGCCCGAATAGGACTTTTGGTGGCTCTGAGCCGTCTTCAAACGCTCTTGAATCAATTTAACTTTGCACATAGTTTGATAGACCAAATTTGGTCCCAACAACTCTGCTTCACCAACTTTGAACCAACTAATTGGCGATCTACACCTTCGCCCATACAGAGTCTCGCACAATGCCATCTTGATACTAGAATGGTATGTGTTGTTATTAGAAAACTCAATGAGAGGTATGTTATCATCCCAATTTTCTTTAAAATCAATGATATATCCTCAAATGTCTGAATAGTGCGCTCTGCCTGGCCATCTTTCTAAGGATGAAAAACTATGCTGAGGTTTACTCTTATGCCTAATCTTTTTTTAAATGACTTCTAAAAATTCAATGTAAACTGAGCACCATGATCCAAAATGATGGACAATGGAGTCCCATGCAATTAGATGATTTCTTGAATGTACAACTTGGCATAATCTTTTGTTGAATCTGTGATCTTTACTGATAAGAAGTGCACTGACTTGGTAAGTCGATCTACCAATCAAATTATGCTTTCAAAATGAGTGAGATAATCCTGTTATAAATTCCATATTTACCATCTCCACTCAAGAATATGTGCATTCTATGGTAAAACACTAGGCTTCATGCTGCTCGACTTTCACTTGCTGATAATTCAGACACTTGGCCACAAAGTCTGTGATGTTTTTATTCATGTCGTTCCACCAATAAATCTCCTTAAGACCATGATACATCTTTGTGGGACCTGAGTAAATAGAATACCTGAAATTTTGGGCTTCAGACATAATCCGCTCTTTGAGCTCATCTATGTCTGGAACACATAGTCTTCCTTGGTACCTCAAAGTACCATCATCGCCCCCTTCTTCAAAAACCATCGTGTTATGCATGTGAATCCCCTCTTTTAGCTGCAACCAGTAGATATCATCAATCTATTTCTCTTTCACTTTGGCTACTAAGGAGGAACAAGTCCTGTTCTAGACAACAACACCACCATCTTTGGAATCCGAAAGTCAAACTCCTAGCTTGGCTAAGCAGTGAACTTCTTTCACCACAGTTCTCTTGTATGCCTCAATCATGAGCTATACTTCCCATACCTGATTATCTTTTTAAGGTACTTCTTAAAAATACTTATAGTATTGTTACGAGCTAACTCTTTGACCAATATTCCGAAGATTAGAGTCTCGTGCAATGACACTACCCCCGTGATACATAACTAGGCATGATTTTATAGTTTTTATATCTCATGCTAACTATGCGAGTTTCAAATATCCATCTGGACTTACTGACGGTTTTCACATCTCCCTCTTAGACCAAAGGTTAAGGTCTTATACTTGCGGATCCTTCTCTTTTGTTGGGATCCGAACAACTTTTCTTATCTTCTCCAATTCCTTGCACTTTACATCAATGACGACTCATCTTCCGATGTACTTCTAAGCAATCTTTCTCACTAGGAAAAACTAAATTACTTACATAAACGAAAAGCTAATGTATTCACAATTATTATACACAATCTTAATGATTTAAATATGCTAACACTGTCAATCTTAGGAAGACCCCTTTTTGATAACTCTTAAAGGCTATTCTTTTATAGTTTGCTCTCGCACTGCCTAGCTGATTTTTTTTCTACCACTGGTATTGTACTTCGAGTTTAACTTAAACTTTGGGTTATAACATGCGTTCGATATTTTAAACCGTTACCCACTCACTAGTGTTAAGCTGGCTAAGCAAATAAAATCCTACCTCTATTAGCTCTGCTGAAATTGTTTATTCATTGTATCTACATAGAACTTACTTACTATTCTTTCACTAACCACCTGCTAGCATCATGTTTTTTTTGTTCTGCTTTGAATAACTAAAGTGAAGCATAAAGTTATTTCTAACTTCCCTCACTATCCAACCCTGTTCTACGGTCACATACTTATCTTTTTTTTTGGAACTATGTACATGGATCACACTTAGGGAAAGTTCATCTGTCTTAAATAAAATTGAAATATCTAACCCCAAAATTTCTATACACTTCAAAATCATATCATACTATAAACATCTGGGGTAAACACTTAGTCACATAACCTAAGGGAGAACTATCTTATCTTTTATCTCACAATAATAATGGCTTCTTAAAGCAATTCACTAACATGGTACTTTCTAATTCTGATTCGAATAAATCTAAACAACATAAAATCATTCCCTGAAATTCAACATCGCATGCTCTTGGTTCTCATTTCGTACATCATATCTTCTTAGTTATTTTTCCCTTAGGCTCTTTTCTGTCCAAAGCTATATTGATCAATTTTGTGCCCGCTGCGATTAAATTCTTAAGCTGTTACACTATGGGGTCTGACATCTAAACTATCATCATCCAACATCTGGCTCTATTTCCAAGAATTAAATGAAGTTGTTATGGGAGGTAAAACACATATGAATACATTACCATGCACAAACTTATCCTTCAAAGTATACCATCATCTGATAAATCACTTCATGTGCCATCCGGTGAGTCTTGGTCTTAATCCGAACCTAAAATATGCGAAGAATTCGCTATAATCACTGTTAGTTACATTTTCTTTTAGCACCCATAGGCATCATTCTATACTCACAAGTCACCAAAATTTTGATACACTGAAAATTGGATATTTGGTAAACATATAACTGAATTCCGACGTACTGAATAACCATAAACCTATTAACTGAAAGACTGTGTAACTAGTAACTAAGGTAAAGTGATAACTATAAAATATGATAACTGCTTTTGCACTTTTTGATAAGGTTATGCTCTAATTTTTTTACTACTATCAATTGCGTCCCACTTTCAACATCCTAACAAGTCTCATTCAATCTGTACTCCATAAATATACCCCAATGGGCAATCATGCTCTCTAGAACCTTGGGTTTTTCATACGTGTCGTTTAGGCATCCAATATGTTTGGAATTCGATAGGAAGAGAAGGTTACCCATTGATCTAAGCTTCATCGCACGATCTAGAGTAAAAGAATGAGAAAATCCTGAATGTCTTGGTAGTTAACCATTTATATAAGTGGCCGACACACACATATAAAGGAAACTCTATTAGACACGGCTTCATAGACTCTGTAGGACTCTTGAACCTAGTGCTGTGATACCAAGCTTTGTCACGCCCCAAACCCTGGGCCTGGACATAACACGACACCCGCTGCCTGACTACATGCGACCAAGCGAACCAACTGGCTGGCTCAATCAACATGTGATATCATAACATACTGAATGCGGAAGATAAACTAACACATGCCGATATATTAAAAGTCTGGATGATATAAATCAAAGTTCGGAAATACTAATACAATTCTGAAACATATTTATAGCCAACATAGCTTAATATGAAAAGCTTGCGACTTTTTCTAACTGTTACTCTAGTCTATGAAGCCTCTAATGAAGTATCGAAAACACTGACTGTCTGAAAATATTGAAGACTGTAAGGTAATTATAATGCCCCGAAAGAACTGGGGATCACCAAATAGCTGGTACGAGAATGCTAGCGCTTTGAATCGTCAACCTGTAAATCATTACTTGCATCGTGAGATGCAGGCCTCGGGCAAAAGGGACGTCAGTACATTTGAATTGCACTGGTATGTAAAGCAACTGAAAGAAAGAATTATAAATGCTGAAACTGAAACTAAGCTGATAACTGAGAATTGATAATTGATAACTGAAATGATACCTATTGAAACTGAAACTGAAATGATAACTGATAACTGATAACTGGAATCATAATTGATAACTGATAACTGAACTGATAATTGATAACTGATAATTGAAATGATAACAGATAACTGAACTGAACAAAGGAAGTAAGGATATGAATACTCCCTCTTCTGAATGATGAACAACCTGTTTATCTGAATAAACTACGGTCTCATAACCAATATATATGTGCACAAACTACAGCCTCAGGCACAAGTATACGTATATATAACTATGGCCTTAGGCCCAAAAATACATAAAGCATCCACTACGGCCTCAGGCCCAAACATGCATAAAGCATAAACTACGGCCTTAGGCCCAAATATGCATAAAGCATATAAACTACGACCTCAGGCCCAAATACAAGTGTTCAACATTCAGGGATTTAAATTCAGTAACTGAGAATCATACTGCAATATGTGATGCTAAAATACTGAATCATATTGAGTTACATGATACTGGAATACTGAATAGGACTAGACTAATACATGTATTATTCAACCGATTATGAAAACTGAAACTTCAAATGTTTATGATATGCTGAGTAATCTAGACTAAGACTCATGGGCATCAAACCCAAGTTTTTATTGATTACGCACTGAGCTCACAACGTTCAGAATGAAAATCATGAATGAGTTATGGAGCTAGATAATAGAAGTTCTACAACTATTAAATGAACTAGGCTTAACTATACTTCTAAGGCAATTAGTAACGTCGTAAAAGAAACATAGTGTAGGGAGAATCATTATCATTCCCAAACATAGAGAGTTAGCCTCACATACCTTAACTTCCTGCTCTTGAGTGTAATACAAAATTTGCCAACCCTTCCAACTTTAATCTATATCATTACAAGTCAAAGGGATTCCATATTAGCAATAATACTCATATTTTTGTCACTTAGGCATTTTCTCAAATACTCGGTGGACATAAAGCTTCATAGACCTTATTAATGATGTTTTTACACCCAACAACCCATTCTCTTGCTCATAGATAAATTCTAAAATCTCAATTTGCTATAATCAATAGCATTCTTCATCACCCATAAGATAAACAACACCCTTAATAAATAATCAATAATCAACAACCCGAATCTATAATCGTTCATGCTTTTCTATCAAAACCATCAACCCATATCTCATGAACTTGCAGTCTATAATCATTAATCCAATGCTATAATCAATTAGAGGGTGAAGATATTACCTTTTTGACGTTCAATCTTCTTGAATTCGAGTTCTAGGGTTTTGTCTCTCAAAACATATGTCCCAATCGAATATCTAATGATTTGAAGGGTTTACCCATGTGAATAAGGTGTTGGGGAATTTAAATTAACTTATAATCACCATTATAACTTACCTTAGTAGTACCTGGGCGTGCTTTAGGGCAGTAGCACTGCCACAAGTGTGCAGTCGTGCACGAGACCATCCGGGCACGCACCTAGGCGCGCATACTACTCATTGTCCAGTAAAATGCACATAACTTTTCGTTCAGAAATCCGTTCGGGCTCCACAATATATCGTTGGAAAGTTATTTCAAAGGCTACAACTTTCATGTATTACATTTTCCCAAATTCCCAAGTGATATTAATGAAATCCTTCTAGAAGATAGACCTTCCAAAAAACTTAGTTGATTTTATCGAATCTTATACACCTCACTCTCCATCTTGATTCCAAAACAACTTTTTTCACCCATACTCTTCCCGATAGGACTTCATATATCCAAGATGCCATCTTAATACTCATTTAACATGACCACGCCTAGTCCGAATTTACGGAGTATTACACGCACATGCAAGGTGACGGGCGTGTGGGCGTGCACCATAAAAATTGTGACTTGGTCAATTCCATGGAACTGTACAGTTGATTAATCTTGTCGTTATCCATATTTTCACTATGTGTTAGAGAATTTGAGATGTCAGTCATGTTAGAAATCATGCTTAGGCTACGTATTGATACTGTTGGGACCCACAAAGGTCGTGTTACATGTTGAATTATTTGCTTAGTTTGCCATTTTGTACCCAGTCATATCTATTATTTGCATATTATATCTCAGTCTTTGTTGTCCTTTATTGATACATTATATCATCATTGTTTGGGCTGATTATCATGATTCTTGTGAGCCCGAAAGACTGGAAAGATTAATGACTGAGTGAGGCTGAGGGTCTATTGTGAGTGATATTTATGGGATCGGGCTGCACGCTGCAACAGGCTTTTATTGATTCATGCTAGGATTTGGCTTATTATAGCGCTTGGGTTGGGTCTGCCCCTCTGGAGTCTGCACATCCATAGTGGGCGCAGTTATTATTGATTTACATTTGGGCTAGATCTGCCCTGGATTTATTTGCATTTGGACTGGATCTGCCTTGTACTGTGTTGAGTTTTATCGCTAAACTTGAAAGCATGTCTAAATTCGCGTACCATTACCTGTAGATTATGAATTCCTGAGATATCACTGTCATATTTTCTGTAACTTTCCGTATTGTTAATGCTATATGCAGGTTGAAATACTCGAACCCATCACTACTTTCAATCCAAAGGTTAGATTTGTTACTGATTAAGTTGGTTGTACTCATGCTACACCCTGCAGTTCGTGTGCAGATCCAGGTATTTTCGGTCACGGCGGTTGCTGATTCTCGGAGTTCAATCATTCGGAGATTATCAAGGTAGCTGCCCTGGCGTCCGCAGACCTTGACTCTCCTCTCCTATCCCTCAGTCTTATCTATTCAGTTTCCGTCTTTTTTTCTTAGTTAGTATTTTAGACTTGTGTTGTATAGATGCTCATGTACTCAGTGACACCCTGATTTTGGGAAACTTATGTATCGAGTGTGGCAGTTTTATTCGGTTATGAGATTTCTTACTTATTTAAAACTTGTTTTAGCATATTCTAAATTTGAAAGTGTTGGAGGTGTATGAGTTGTCGGCTTGCCTAGTAATATGATATGTGCCATCACGACAAGTTGAGTTTTGGGTCGTGATAAAACGACTCTAACTTTGAGATTCCGCTGCGTCGAGTTGCTTGAAATTTGTCTGATTTTATGAACTGGTGTAGCCATATTTGCAAAGTTGTTATAGTAATCATACTGGTATATTGAGTAGAAAAAATAGGGATTTGAAAAGGAATTTGAAAGAGGAAATCGCATAAATCAATTAGTTATGGTGTTGTAGATAAAACAGGAAATTTTGTTGGAAGCCCACGTTTGGGAGCACGATAAGTCGTTGGTTCATCCTCGATCATTTTTTTTTCTTTTTCTTTGTAAGAATAATTTTGCAAATCTGAGTAGTTAGTTGTTTATTAAAAAACGGCCAACGAAAAAAATGAGAGGAATATTTTTTTTTTGTAATTGCCAAGTGTAATAAATAAATAAAATAACTGCCAAACGTTGTTTGAATTCGCAGGTTGAAAGTTTTCTCCTCGTTCATCTCCTATTCCAATGTTTCCAAGACTAGTGACAGGATTATGGATCCACCATTATCACTACCTCTCCTTCCTCACTGAGAGAGTCATTCACTTCTTTTTCCAGCGCTTGCTTGTTCTTCTCATTCCAATGGAGAGAGTACGGCTCCTACATCATTTGCTGAAGAAGTTGTAAAATCAATTAATACGTCTGGCAATAGATCGCAATCACATTTACGAGGCAGCATACTCTTGCTGGGAAAGCAAGAGTATTTAGATAGATGTTCCGGAACCTTAATTTAGGTTGATATTTGGATTGTATTCGCAAGATTCATGTTTCAGTAACGTATCCAAGGCAATTTGGGAGAGCTCTTTAAAACATACATTTTCTGAATAGTTTTGATATTGACTCTTAATAATGCCATTTGTCGCTCATTCTAAGAAATTAGGCACTATATATTAAGAAATGTAGTTAATAATCTAATGAATTTTTATCCATGAAGGCTATTGTCCAATATTATTTTCTTTGTTTCTTTTGATACATTGGAAGAGTAGAAACGTTACGACATTGAGCCTCCTTAAGATTTCACCGTTTAGTTTATATAAAAGAGATATTTAGTCATTTATTTGAGTACAAATCACTGTGTTGAAGTCATATTTACGTGCATGCATGCGAATGATGGATCAAGTTGTAATGTTGTATACATATCTTAACAGGTAAACTTTTAGAGTTATACATGTATTTGATGCCATGCTGTTTCGATCCAATCCCTGTATTAGCAGGTGCTTGCATTTTATACTAGACTTTAAAGGGGCATCTCGCGTTCATGCAGGATCCAGGAAATTAGAGCCGCACCCCAAGGGGTGTGATGGATGTAGGCAGCCTATAATATATATATACTCTAATACAAGCATTAGAGGTTGTTTCCACAGCTCAAACAACTTTACCGTTGCTCGAAGGCTCCCGTCATTTTATACTAAACTTTGTTGTTTGAAGTTTGCTTAGACTTTAAGGTTGCGATGTGCCATGCTTAATTGTTTGGTATTTACTACTGGTTTATTTACTTGTGACGAAGCATTCTGTAATTTTCTGAGAAGTAATGGTTGAATCTTGATGTAGTTATAGCCAGGTGTTTCTTTGCTTTCCATATAGGATCAAAATGCGAAACTGTTTTCCTATCTCTTCACTTTTTCCTTTTTCTGTCTTGTTTATTGTGACTAGCTGCAGACAATCCATTCTCTTGCTTTAATTGCAACTTGACAAATGTGAGCCTCAGTCTCTCTCATTATTTTTGGCCTTGTCGCTGCTCATGTCACTGTGTTTGTGATTTCAGAAATGCTCTTAAGTTCGGATTCTTGGTCATTTGGTCTCTTCTCCTCTCGCTTCAAGGGTAAAATTCCTCACCTTTCCTATTTGGTTCTCTTTGCTGCGTCTTGATTGTTGGTAAAAGGGCAGTCCAGTGGCGCAGTCCGGGAAGTGCCGCACCCCAAGGGTGTGCTACGCTTTGACTGTGCTAGCGCTGTGAATTACGAATGGAATATATCTCATTCTGTTTTTTATTTCAACTCTGGTTATGTCTTGTTAGATGCAAGCAGTAGTGCTGCAAACCGAAATGTATTTCCTTTGTTTTCTTCGCAATTGGATCATAATTATCTTCGTTGAGATTGATCCATTTTTGAACATAATGTGCATCACTGCTGTTGTTTTCAGCATTAGTGGTCTTTGTTTTTGCTCTCATGTTAACTATAAGGAAAGTGATAGAATTATATTCTTGGTTTTTGTATTGAACTTCTTTCTTTTTGAAATTTTACACCAGACATAATCTGTGTATTTGTGTACATATTTTCACTACTAGAAAACTGGCATATTCCATCCAAGGCATACTGATCGAAATCGGTCGAAACAAAAACCGACCGAAATCGGTCGAAAATTGCTAAATTGGTCGCAAAAGTCAACAAAAATATTTCTGACAACGGAAATAGTGGTCCCATAGCAAAAAAATAAAAATTCCGACCGAAATCGGTCGGAAATTGGTTAATATTTGACAAAAATAATTTTTTATTAAAACTTTTCCAACATTCCGACCGAATTCGGTCGGAAATTTTGAAATTATTATTTCCCGCCCAAGGCAATTGGTTTTTAATATAACAAAAACTATATACATTTAATTAACCAACCGGAATAAGTTATAATTAAATATTTTCGAGCGATCGGAAAAATAATTTTAAAATAATTAAGATATAAATTTAATAATATTACCGACCGAAGTCGGTCGATTTTTTTCACCCTTTTATATAAATAGCTTTTAAATAAATAATATTTAATACTTATTTGATATATATATATATATATATATATATATATATATATATATATATATATATATATATATAGTATGCAACGACCTGAAATTCTCACCTTCGGACCGTGATGGCGCCTAACATTTAACTTGCTAGACAAGCCAACGTTAAAATAATATTATCCATTTTTAAACAATTTAAAAATTATTTAATAACAAAGAAATAAATGCGGAAGTAAGGTCTAAAATGTAATAAATAATCCATAAAAATAACGGTGTCTAAATACCATCCCAGAATTGGTGTCACAAGTGCACGAGCCTCTAGAATAATACAAATAAAGGTCTGAATAAAATAAAGTTGTCTCGAAACAAACACACAACTAAAGTAAAGTAGACGGGGACTTCAGAACTGCGGACGATGCGCAGATATACCTCAACTCTTCTATGAGTAGATGAAATTCGAGCAAGTCTATAGTACGCCGCTAGGACCAACTCCGAAATCTGCACAAGAAATATAGAGTGTAGTACCAGTACAACTAACCCCATGTACTCGTAAGTGCTGAGCCTAACCTCGACGAAGTAGTGACGAGACTAAGGCGGGTCACTTACATTAACCTGTACGCAATAATAATAATAATAATAACAATAATAATAGAAATAATTCAGGTGATTCATTTTAACAGTTGAAACCAACTCAGCAATCATAACCAATTATTATTTCAATCAATTTTCGTTGCAGCGTGCAACCCGCTCCCACAACATATCCGTTTTCAATCCTCCCATATATTTATTATAATCAAATATATATAGACTTTTAAACAAGTCTGTTGCGGCGTGAAACCCGATCCTCCAATATGGACTTTTAAACAAGTCAGTTGCGGTGTGCAACCCGATCCTCCAATATGGACTTTTAAACAAGTCTGTTGCGGCGTGCAACCCGATCCTCCAATATGGACTTTTAAACAAGTCTGTTGCGGCGTGCAACCCGATCCCCCAATATATTCATTTCAATCAACTCTGTTGCGGCGCGCAACCCGCTCTTCCTATATATTCATTTACCAATTCTTATAGAATAAATTTCCCCAATAAATGCAACAATTAATATAAAATTTTAAAACAACAAGCATTCAATAGTTATGATTTAATTATGAAATAAACAATAACAATTAGCAATTTATTATGAAAATTAGGGAGAAAAATAGGCAATTTAATATTTAATATACTAAATGTCAAGTAGCAATTAATGCACATAAATTGAGTAAGCATGTAGCAATTATTACAGGAATTCAAGAATTAATATTTGACAAAGAATAGGAGAGAAGCAATTATTATAACAATTAATTCGTGTATTAAAATAAATTTATAATTTTCAAATAATTATGTAAATAATTAATTTGACGACGTATAGACACTTGTCACCTCGCCTATACGTCGTTCACATGTATTTTACATAACAAATAATTTAAGGGTTCTATTCCCTCAAGTCAAGGTTAATCACGACACTTACCTCACTTTACAAATTCCAATCAATTACTCGACCACAGCTTTTCCTTTTAAATTGGACTCTAAAAGCTTCATATCTATTCACAAATAATTTGATATACTCAATACAAATCGTAAGAATTAATTCCATATGAATTTACTAATTTTTCGGATAAAAATCCGAAATTCACTTTAAAAATTGACAGTGGGGCCCACGTCTCAAATCTCGAAAATTTTTACCAAATCCGAACACCCATTCCGAGACGAGTCCAGCCATAACAAATTATCAAATTCCGATATCGGATTGACCTTCAAATCTTCGTTTTACATTTTTGGAAGATTTTGTAAAAATCTGATTTTTTCTTCTATAAATTCATGGATTCATGATGTAAATGAGTATGGAATCATGAAATATAATCAATATAGGATAAGGAACGCTTACTCCAATTTTTCCCCGTGAAAATCGCCTAAACCGAGCTCCGCAAACTCAAAAATGAGTAAAATGGCTAAACTCCCCGTTTTATGGGGTTTCTGACGTTTTCGAGCGCTACAGGTAGCGTGGGGCACTGCCTGTGGCACACTTTCCAGAACACCAATAATTCCCAATGCCAGGTCTAGCGCCCCACGCAGCCCTGGGCGCTGGCGGCTACGAAAAATCTTTTCCGACACGAAAATATGCATAACTCTCTCATACGATATCCGAATTCGACGATTCATTTTGCTATAGCTCCAAAATTTCAATACAAATATAATTCATCCATCAAAGCTTAATTTGGGATTCATTTGCATAATGGTATACCACTTATTCTTGAAGAAACAATGTCGAACGTTCTTGAAATGCCAAAATTAAATTCTGTTGACCACCCGAGGCCCTCGGGACCTCAACCAAATATACCAACAAGTCCTAAAATATCATACGGGCTAACTCGGGATCTCATATCATGTCAACGATGTTGTAAGTACAATTCACACCTCGATTCGATCTTTTGAGTTTCTAATCTTTTCAATTTACAAATCTTGTGCCAAAACATGTTAAATGAATCCGGAATGATTTTAAATTTGGCACACAAGTCATAAATAACATAACGGAGCTATTCTAATTTTCAGAATTGGATTCCGACCCCGATATCAAAATATTAACCCCGTGGTCAAACTTGAAAATCTTTAGCCTTTAAATTACTAGTTTCCGTTAAATGGTAATAACTTGAGCTAAGGACTTCCAAATTAAATTTCGGGCATAAGCCCAAGTCCAAAATCATGATATGGACCTACCGGAACTGTCAAAATATTGAAGTGTGTCTGTTTGCTCAAAATGTTGACCAAAGTCAACGCAGTTGAGTTTTAAGGCTCTATTTTAAATTTTAATCTATTTTTTACATAAAAACTTTCCGAAAAAGTTTACGGACTGTGCACGCAAATCGAAAAGTAATAAATAGTATTTTTCGAGGTCTTATAACGCATAATTAATTATTAAATATAAAAATAATATTTTGAGTCATCACATTCTCCACCTCTAAAACAAACGTTCGTCCTCAAACGAAGTTAGAAAAAGTACCTCAGCTAGTGAATAAGTGTGGATATTTACTCCTCATGTCCGACTCGGACTCCCAGGTAGATGCCTCTACTGACTGACCTCTCCAGTGCACTCGAACTGAAGGATAACTCTTAGACCTCAACTATCGGACCTACCGGGCTAGAATAGCTACCGGCTCCTCCTCATATGTCAAATCTTTGTCCAATTGGATTGAGCTGAAATCTAATACATGGGATGGATCACCATGGTATTTCCAGAGCATGTACACATGAAACACTGGATGAACTGCTAATAAAATAGGTGGTAATGCAAGCCTGTAGGCTACTTCGCCCACCCTTTCAAGAGTTTCGAAGGGTCCTATATACCTAGGGCTCAACTTGCCCTTCTTTCCGAAACTCATTACACCTTTCATAGGTGAAACCCGGAGCAATACTCTTTCTCCAACCATGAATGCAATGTCTCTAACTTTACGGTCGGCATAACTCTTTTGCCTAGACTGAGCTGTGCGAAGTCGATCCTGAATAACCTTGACTTTATCCAAGGCATCCTGTACCAAATCGGTACCCAACAACCGAGCTTCTCCCGCTTCAAACCATCCAACTGGCGAACGACATCGCTTTCCGTATAGTGCCTCATATGGAGCCATATGAATGCTCGACTGGTAGCTATTATTATAAGCAAACTTCGCAAGTGGCAAGAACTGGTCGCAAGAACCTCCAAAGTCAATAACACAAGTGCGAAGCATATCTTCCAATATCTGAATAATGCGCTCTGACTGTCTGTCTGTCTGTGGATCAAATACTGTACTCAACTCAACCCACGTGCCTAACTCACATTGTACATCCCTCCAGAAGTGTGAGGTAAACTGCGTACCTCGATCTGAAATAATAGACACGGGCACACCGTGAAGGAGGATAATCTCACGAATGTAAATTTCAGCTAACCGCTCTGAAGAATAGGTAACTGTCACTAGAATGAAATGTGCTGACTTGGTCAACCTGTCCACAATGAACCAAACTGCGTCAAATGTTCTCTGAGTCCGTGGGAGTCCCAACAACAAAATACATAGTGATACGCTCCCATTTCCACTTAGGAATTTCTAACTTCTGAAGCAAACCACCAGGTATCTGATGCTCGTACTTAACTTGCTGACAATTCAGACACCGAGCTACATATGCAACTATATCCTTTTTCATTCTCCTCCACCAATATTGTTGCCTCAAATCTTGATACATTTTGGCGGTACCTGGATGAATAGAATACCTGGAACTGTGTGCCTCTTCAAGAAATAATTCACGAAGCCCATCCACATTAGGCACACAAATACGACCCTGCATTCGCAGAACTCCATCTTCCCCAAAACAACATGTTTGGCATCACTGTGCCGCACCGTGTCCTTAAGGACAAGTAAATGATGATCATCATACTGTCGCTTTCTGATATGGTCATATAAAGAAGACCGAGCGACTGTGCAAGCTAGAACCCGACTGGGTTCTGAAATATCTAACCTTACGAACTAATTAGCCAAATTCTGAACATCTGCAGCTAACGGCCTCTCACCAACCGGAATATACGCAAGGCTGCCCATACTCACAGCCTTTCTACTCAAAGCATTTTCTACCATATTGGCCTTTCCGGGGTGATACAAAATGGTGATATCATAGTCTTTCAACAACTCCAACCATCTTCTCTGCCTCAAATTACGATCATTTTGTTTGAATAGATACCGAAGGCTACGATGATCAGTAAATACCTCACCTGAGACACCGTAGAGGTAATGCCTCTAAATTTTCAGCGCATGAACAATGGCTTCCAATTCTAAGTCATGAACATGATAATTCTTATCGTGAACTTTCAATCGCCGTGACGCATATGCAATCACCCTGTTATCTTGCATCAATACTGCACCAAGCCCAACGCGAGAAGCATCACAATACACCGTATAAGATCCTGAACCTGTGGGTAATACCAACACCGGTGATGTAGCCAAAGCGGTATTGAGCTTCTGAAAGCTCAACTTACACTCGTTTGACCATCTAAATGGGGCACCCTTCTGGGTCAATCTGGTCTTAATAGTTGTTCATAATCAACTATAGAATCGTCAATTTAACTTCATCTTAACAAAAAGCTCGTTGCAAACCTTCACAATACTGATGGCGAGATGCGAGGCACGAATACCTCATAATTATTTACCCGAATTAACGAATAACATTTAACGCCACCTGGGCGAGCACCTACCTCGTAGGTTAAAACTCAATAATTACAAACATGAATTTGGCAAATATACACAGAGAATTTCATACAAGAATTTTCAAATAAGCCTAACAGGCATGACTCCCTATTAGTACTATAGTACAAATTTAATTTCACAATGGAGAGCTTAAACACAAGAATTTTCATCACAAGGATGTCGTCCTTATATAACTTCCACCGCAGCTCATAGCCCGGTTTAAACATATCAATTTATTTTTAAAAGGGAGGATCTCGTCCTCAGTTCTGAATCACAAGTAATATGCATATCGTGCCAATCAAAAATTTCCATTTTCTCCTTTTAAATAATTTCGGTTACACAAAATCACAACGCATAATGAACCCCACACCGGTAGGGCATATAATTCATAATTTATAATTAATTATCCATAAATTACATCAAAACTTACCGAAATGAGTAACAGAAAGCCACATTTAGCCTCACAGCTCTTATTAGTGACCAACATGGAATGATAGGCGTAGTTATCTCCATAGAATCTCCCAACATGAGTAAACACATAAGTAGATTATAGAATTATGAAGCTCTCTCATAAGTGGAGCACAATAGGAGGACTCGTCTTGATACTCATAACCGAATCAAGTTAAGGAAATTATTCCTTTATATTAAATCGAGGTCATACCTGTAATGACACCATCTGATGTAGCGACCTCAGCCATACCATAAAGAATATTTCAACGACTGGACCTCCACCTCTAGGACGCCCACTACCCGCCCGTCCTCTACCCCTAACTGGTCATGTAGGTGGTGTAGTAACTGCAATGGGGCACGTAGCCTGAGTGCTTTGATGAAATGTCTCTCCCAAGTCTAGGACAATTTTCTCATGATGTGCCTAGTATCACTGCATTCATAACAATCCTTTTGCGGGTTTGGCTGCTCATACTGAGTCTGTGCGAGATAACTGGAATAACCATTATAGGAAACTCATGTCGGTGGTGCATTAAAAGAACTTACCAGAGCATCCCGAGTAATCCGATGTGCGGACTGGGCTAGCCGACTGCTCGAGCCCCCACTATAATAATTTATACTTGCAGAGTAGAATCCACTGAATCCCCCAGAACCTCGAGACGTTTTGGTCTCCTTAGTTTCCTTTTTCCTCATCCCGAACACGTTCTAATATCCTGGCAATTTCTACCACTAGTGGAAAGGAAGTATCAGCCTGCAGCTCCCGAGTCGTACAAAATTTTACGATTATAATTGAGTCATTTAATGAGTTTGTGGACTCGCTCTCTGGTTGTAGGAAGAAAAGTAGGAATATGACGGGATAACTTATTGAACCTGATGGCATATTATGACACTTTCATGGTGGCCTGATGCAACCGTTCAAAACCTATGCGCCACCCATTACCGAGAGTCCGGGAACAAACTCTTTCGAAAGTGTTTCTGAGAATTGAGCCAAGTGGGCGGTGTTGCATTGGCTGGTCTGCCATCTTCATAGGCTTGCCACAGACACCTATGGAGAATTATCTCTCCCAAGGCCAATTTCTTCTTTTGTTATGCTGACTCAACACTGTTGAGCTGACCCATTTCTTAACATACTCTTCGATTTTTCTTTGGGGTAACCCTTACCCCTATTTATACATAACGATCACAAAAGTAGAGCTCCATACAAATAAATCTTGGCACAAACCACATAGTCCAAAATCTCGTCAACCACTGTACCTTCTCCAAAGCACCCCAAAATACACAACCATGACGTCCACGCTAAGTAGACTTTCTTAACATTTAAAGTTATTTCTCTAACTCCTTTGGTACTGAAGTATAGGATCATTAAGTAGGAGGACATACCGCAAGTCCCAACCTTATCCTCTACAAAATCCCAGGCCTTAAATATGTGTAAATTTTGGGAAACCTTTCAGTACCACATATATACATTTCAGTCCAAAACTGATATAACACATGACTCGCAATCCCTTCATTAATAGTGGATTCCCCCACTCGGCGCGAATTCATAGTTCACCACATCCGATGATCCACAATATTAATCTTCACAGCTTATATAAATCAACTAGATGCCAAGGTCCGTTGCACCCCTACATGATTCACTGGGTGATCTGTCAATACGCCTGCATCTTCAGTCGGAACCACACGTTGAGGCAATGTTTGAGCATCTTTGGCTCTCTCGTAGTCCATCTGCGGCATCACGAACTGTCGACGCACAACTGATACCGAGTGTGCAATGTCATACACGAGTTGATACAAAGGACTACGAGATATATGTTTCAAGCAAAATCAATGTCGCACGATAAGGAATGAAAGAAATGATATTGTTCCTAAACTTCATAGCCTCTGAGAGATAAGTACAGACGTCTCCGTACTGATCCTTCAGTCTCTACTAAGCTTGTTCATGATTCATGAGACCTATGTAACTTAGTGCTCTAATACCAACTATCACGACCCGAAATTTCCACCTTCGGACCGTGATAGCACATAACATTTCACTTGCTAAGCAAGCTAACGTTAAAATAATATTAGCCATTTATAAACAATTTTAAAATTTATTAATAACAAAGAAACAAATGCGTAAGTAAGGTCTAAAATATAATGAATAATCCATAAAAATAACGGTGTCTAAATACCATCCCAGAATTGGTGTCACAAGTGCACGAGCTTCTAGAATAATACAAATAAAGGTCTGAATAAAATAAAGCTGTCTGGAAACAAACACACAGCTAAAGTAAAGTAGACGGGGACTTCAGAATTGCGGACGATGTGCAGTTATACCTCAAGTCTTTTCTGAGTAGATAAAATTCGAGCAAGTCTATGGTACGCCGCAGGGACCAACTCCAAAATCTGCACAAGAAGTGCAGAGTGTAGTGTCAGTACAACCGACCCCATGTACTTGTCAGTGTTGAGCCTAACCTTGACGAAGTAGTGACGAGGCTAAGGCGGGTCACTTACATTAACCTGTACGCAATAATAATAATAATAATAACAACAATAATAGAAATAATTCAGGTGATTCATTTTAACAGTTGAAACTAACTCAGCAATCATAACCAATTATTATTTCAATCAATTTCCGTTGCAGCGTGCAACCCGCTCCCACAACATATCCATTTTCAATCCTCCCATATATTTATTATAATCAAGTATATATAGACTTTTAAACAAGTCTGTAGCGGCGTGCAACCCGATCCTCCAATATGGACATTTAAACAAGTCTGTTGCGGCATTCAACCCGATCCTCCAATATGGACTCTTAAACAAGTATGTAGTGGAGTGCAACCCGATCCTCCAATATGGACTTTTAAACAAGTTTGTTGCGGCGTACAACCCGATCCTCCAATAGGGACTTTTAAACAAGTCTGTTGCGGCGTGCAACTCGATCCTCCAATATGGACTTTTAAACAAGTCTGTTGCGGCATGCAACCCGATCCCCCAATATATTCATTTCAGTCAACTATGTTGCGGCGCGCAATCCGCTCCTCCAATATATTTATTTACCAATTCTTATAGAATAAATTATCCCAATAAATACAACAATTAATATAAAATTTTAAAACAACAAGCATTCAATAGTTATGATTTAATTATGAAACAAGCAATGACAATTAGCAATTTATTATGAAAATCAGGGAGAAAATAGGCAGTTTAATATTTAATATGCTAAATGTCAAGTAGCAATTAATTCACATAAATTGAGTAAGTATGTAGCAATTATTACTGGAATTCAAGAATTAATATTTGATAAAGAATAGGAGAGAAGCAATTATTATAATAATTAATTCATGTATTAAAATAAATTTAGGATTTTAAAATAATTATGCAAACAATTAATTTGACGATGTATAGACACTCGTCACCTCGTCTATACGTCGTTCATATGCATTTAACATAATAAATAATTTAAGGGTTCTATTCCCTCAAGTCAAGGTTAACCACGACACTTACCTCGCTTTGCAAATTCCAATCAATTACTCGACACAACTTTTCCTTTTAAATTGTACTCTAAAAGCTTCAAATCTATTCACAAACAATTCGATATACTCAATACAAATCGTAGGAATTAATTTCATATGAATTTACTAATTTTCCGGATAAAAATCCGAAATTCACTTTAAAAATTGACAGTGGGGCCCACGTCTCAAATCTCGAAAAAACTTACCAAATCCGAACACCCATTCCGAGACGAGTCCAGCCATAACAAAATTATCAAATTCCAACATCGGATTGACCTTCAAATCTTCGTTTTACATTTTTGGAAGATTTTATAAAAATCTGATTTTTCTTCCATAAATTCATGAATTCATGATGTAAATGAGTATGAAATCATGAAATATAATCAATATAAGATAAGGAACACTTACCCTAATTTTTTTCCGTGAAAATCGCCTAAACCGAGCTCCGCAAACTCAAAAATGAGTAAAATGGCTAAACTCCCCGTTTTATGGGGTTTCTGACGTTTTCGAGCGCAACAGGTAGTGTCGGGCGATGCCTGTGGTGCACTTTCCAGAACACCAATAATTCCCAACACCAGGGCTAGCGCCCCACGCAACCCTGGGCGCTGGCGGCTACGAAAAATCTTTCCCGACACAAAAATATGCATAACTCTCTCATACGATGTCCGAATTCGACGATTCTTTTTGATATAGCTCCAAAATTTCAATACGGATATAATGCTTCTATCAAAACTGAATTTGGAATTCATTTGTGTAATGGTATACGACTTATTCTTGAAGAAACGACGTCAAATGTTCTTGAAATGCCAAAATTAAATTCCGTTGACCACCCGAAATTCACCGGAGGCCCTCGGGACCTCAACTAAATATACCAACAAGTCCTAAAACATCATACCACATTTTCTATTCGCAGATGTAGATATTTACGGACTTACTTCGGGTCTCATATCATGTCAAATGACGTTGAAATTACAATTCACACCTCGATTCGATCTTTTGAGTTTCCAAACTTTTCAATTTACAAATCTTGTGCCAAAACATGTTAAATGAATCTGGAATAACTTTAAATTTGGCACACATGTTATAAATGATATAACGGAGCTATTTTAATTTCCATAATCGGATTCCGACACCGATATCATAAAGTCAACCCCATGGTCAAACTTGGAAATCTTTAGCCTTTAAATTACTAGTTTCCGTTAGGGACCTCTAAATTAAATTTCGGGCATAAGCCCAAGTCCCAAATCACGATACAGACCTACAGGAACTGTCAAAACATTAAAGTGGGTCTGTTTGCTCAAAATGTTGACCAAAGTCAACTCAGTTGAGTTTTAAGGCTCTATTTCACATTTTAATTCATTTTTCACATAAATATTTTCCAGAAAAGTTTACGGATTGCGCATTCAAGTCGAGGAGTGATAAATAGTGCTTTTCGATATCTTAGAATACATAATTAATTATTAAATATAAAGATAACATTTTGAGTTATCACAATATCGAATATAACTTATATACTATACACTTAGTATACATTCAAGTCGAGGAGTGATAAATAGTGCTTTTCGATATCTTAGAACACATAATTAATTATTAAATATAAAGATAATATTTTGTGTTATCACAATATCGAATATAACTTATATACTATACACTTAGTATATATATACTACACTATACTATTTATAAATATATATATATATATATGTATAAATATATATATATATAGCTTATATACTATATTGTCACGACCCGAAATTCCCACCTTCGGACTGTGATGACGCCTAACATTTCACTTGCTAGGCAAGCCAACGTTAGAATAATATTATCTATTTTAAAATAATTTTTAAATTTTTAATAACAATGGAACAAATACGGAAGTAAGGTCTGAAATATAGTGAATAATCCATAAAAATAACGGTGTCTAAATACCATCCTTGAATTGGTGTCACAAGTGCACGAGCTTCAAGAATAATACAAATAAGGGCCTGAATAAAATAAAGTTATCTGGAAATAAACACACAGCTAAAGTAAAGTAGACGGGGACTTCAGAACTGCGGACGTCGTGCAGTTATACCTCAAGTCTCCTATGAGTAGCTGAAATCCGAGCAAGTCTATGGTACGCCGCTGGGACCAACTCCGAAATCTGCACAAGAAGTGCAGAGTATAGAGAGCTATTCAAATTTCTAGAATCGAATTCTGGATCCGATATCAAAAAGTCAACCCCGTGGTCAAACCTGAAAATTTTTAGCCTTTAAATTACTAGTTTCTGTTTAATGGTCATAACTTGAGCTAGGGACCTCCAAATTAAATTCTGGGCATACGCCCAAGTCCATAATCACGATACGGAGTTGCCGGAACTGTCAAAACACTGATCCGGTTCTGTTTGTTCAAAATGTTGACCAAAGTCAACTCAGTTGAGTTTTAAGGCTCTATTTCACATTTTAATCCATTTTTCACATAAAAACATTCCGAAAAATTATATGGACTGCGCACGCAAGTCGAGAAATGATAATTAATGCTTTTCGAGGTTTTAGAACACATAATTACTTATTAAATTTAAAGATGACATTTTGGGTCATCACATTCTCCACCTTTGAAACAAACGTTCGTCCTCGAATGGAGTTAGAAAAAGTACATGTGCTAGAGAAAAGGTATTGATATTTACTCAGCATGTCCGACTCGGACTCCCAGGTAGATGCCTCTACCGGATGGCCTCTCCATTGCACTCGAACTGAAGGATAACTCTTAGACCTCAACTGCTAGACCTGTCGGGCTAGAATAGCCACCGGCTCCTCCTCGTAAGTCAAATCTTTGTCCAATTGGACTGAGATGAAATCTAACACATAGGACAGATCACCATGATATTTTTGGAGCATAGACACATGGAACACCAGATGAACTGCTAATAAACTAGGTGGTAATGCAAGCATGTAGGCTACTTCATCCACCCTTTCAAGAATTTCAAAGGGTCCGATATACCTAGGGCTCAACTTGCCCTTCCTTCCGAACCTCATTACATCTTTCATAGGTGAAACCCGGAGTAATATTCTTTCTCCAACCATGAATTCAATATCACGAACATTATGGTCGGCATAACTCTTTTGCCTAGACTCAGCTATGCGAAGTCGATCCTGAATAATCTTGACCTTATCCAAGGCATCCTGTACCAAATCGGTACCCAATAACCGAGCCTCTCCCGGTTCAAACCAGCCAACTGGAGAACGGCATCGCCTTCCGTATAATGCCTCATATGGAGTCATCTGAATGCTCGACTGATAGCTATTATTATAAGCAAACTCCGCAAGTGGCAAGAAATGATCCCAAGAATCTCCAAAGTCTATAACACAAGCGCGAAGCATATCTTCCAATATCTGAATAGTGCGCTCTGAATGTCCGTATGTCTGTGGATGAAATATTGTACTCAATTCCACCTGCGTGCCTAACTCACGCTGTATAGCCCTCCAAAAATGTGAGGTAAACTGCGTACCTCAATATGAAATAATAGACACAAGCACACCGTGAAGGCGGACAATCTCACGAATGTAAATTTCAGCTAATATACTGTGCTGATTTGGTTAACTTGTCCACAATGACCCAAACTGCGTCAAATTTTCTCTGAGTCCGTGGGAGTTCAACAACAAAATCCATAGTGACACGCTCTCATTTCCATTCATGAATTTCTAACTTCTGAAGCAAATCACCGGGTCTGTGATGATCATACTTAACTTGCTGACAATTCAGACACCGAGCTACATATGTAACTAAGGGTGGAAAGTGGGCTGATCCCGGGCCTAAACGGGCTAAGTAGGCCGGTCCAAAGGGTCCTGGGCCCGGGCCGGTCCCAAATTAAACGGGCCAAAGGGTCCTGGGCTAAGTGGTCTTTTTGTAGGGACCGGTCCGGGACCGGGACCATTTGGTCTCGGGCTAAATGGGCTTAGTGGGCCCAATGGATTTTTGTAAAAAAAAATTAAATAGAAATTAGAGACAAAAAGATATTAAAAATAATATCTAAGGCAATGCCTTGTAAATCTTATTATAGAATTGTGACCTAAATATTTTAATATTTTTTAATTCAAATTTAAAGTCTAAAGACAAAATATTGTAAAGAAATATTCAAAGCAATGCCTTGTAATTTTATTATAGTATTAAAAAATATGAAAATATCTTTCTTAGTCTTCATCCCCCGATGGAATAAGAACAACAAGGTGCTAATACGACCATTGAGAAGAAAAAGAAACTAATCAAGATGTGCCAAAATATAAGTTACATAATACATACTAATTTTTGTTCATACAAGTTACATGGTATCTCTTTCAAACTTTATAAATCCATCAAGGTCCGGAGGAATTTTCATTGGTGGTGGCGGAAAAGTAGCTTGGTCATCGCCACTTCCGGGCGAAGCAACATCCTCCGCAAGTTCAACTAGCATTTCTTTGTAAGCTTCATCTTCATCTGGTTGTGATTCAGCAAGTCCAAAATTTCTTCTTTCCGACCGGATCCAATCTATGAAAAGTACTGATTTTTCCAAGCTATCCCTCATAGACGCTCTATAATCACCGAGTTGAAGTCTTGCTTGACTGAAAGCGCTCTCTGATGCCAGTGTTGAAGCTTGAATAGTTAAAATGTCTCGGGCCATCCTTGAAAGAATCGGAATGTATTTTTCTTTGTCCTTCCACCATTCCAAAAGATTAAAGGAACCGTCGGGATTCACTTCCTCAATTCCCTGCGACAAATAAACTTCAAGCTCATTTAGTTGTGAAAGATCACTACTACTAGAACCTTAAGAACCCCTAAACCCCGTCCAAGCACTAAGTGCTCTTACTCCCGCAGTTCTTATAGATGATTGAGAATCAGAAGAAGAAGGAATTGGAATATTTGGTCTAGCATGATTTAATGCAACTTGATAAACATTAAAAATATTTTAAGTATTTATTCTAATTGAGGCTATTGCTTTCGGAAGTTGAGAAAATTCCTCATGTTCAATTGCTAAACCATTATAAACAGTTTCATACCAAAATGAGGACCTTCTAATTTCATACAAGAATTTAACAAAGCAGAAACACCATAAATAGGGGGAATAGGGAAAAAATATTTTTTAAACTTTTTTCTCATTGAATCAATAGCAAGTTTATAAATTTCCCCACCCTCTGAAAAATGAGCAAACAAATTTGCAAGTTCCGCAATATAAACTAAACAGTTAGAAATAGTAGGATAATATTGCCCAGAAAATTTATTTGTAGAAATATGAAATTTTTCTAAAAAATCTACAAGTATTTTAACATTAGCCAAATCCCCATTTGTAAGGTGCTCATCATCATTACTTACATGTGCATTAAATGTTGAGTTTATGGGTTTCTATATTCACATGCAACAACCAAACTTTCATACATGTAATTCCATCTAGTTGGACAAGATTTAGGAACCTTTAATTCTCTTAGGCCAAATTCATCGCATCTTTTAAAATATTCTCTAAGTCTACTTCTACAGTTTGAATAAAAAAGCCAGTTAAGAGCCATTTTAAACTTTTCAATTTCAATATTTAAAATTCGCATACCATCACCCACAATTAAATGGTAAATATGACAAATACATCTAACATGAAAAATGTCACTAAATGTAGGATTTAGCGTAGTGGAAACCAATGATATAACATTTGTGTTACTAGAAGCATTATCCATTGAAATTGATATTATTTTATCACTAATGCAAAAATATCTACAAATATATGTAACGGTGCTAGCAATAAACTGCCCTGTGTGATGTGAATTAATATTTCTATAAGAAATAATGCGCTTTTTCATTATCCAATCCTCATCAATCCAATGACTGGTAACAATAAGGTAATCACAGTCGTTACCACTTCTACCAATATCAGTTGTAATAACAATATGATAATTTATATGAGTAAATAAATAGCACAAATATTGTTCATATTCATGTTTATATTTATAAATATCGCTCTTTAAGGTTGTGCGGGGAAAACCTTTATAAGTAGGATTAAGGATTTTTCTAATATAATGCAGAAAGTTAGGGTCAGAAGGAAAACTATAGGGTAAGCACATAACAGTTACCATTTTTGCCAATTCTTCCCGATCTTTTTTTGGATCATAATATAAAATACCACCGGTAACAGTGTTAATTCACGGTTGAAATTGATTTGAATCGGTACTAGGGTCAACCTGACTAGGAGTAGGTAGACTTTTCCCCTCGGCCAAAGCTTATAGACAAAGATATCTCACTCTATCTTGAGCGTGTTTCAATATGTGTCTAGCCAAAGTTCACCCCCCCCCCCCCCCAAAATATTTAAAAACTAACTTCGTGCCACAAGTTTTACACTTAGCCTTATTTTCTGGAATTAGTTGAGCAAACAATGGCCAAACGGGAGATGTTTCCGTCCGTTTTCTAGGTTGTCTAGAAAAAGTAGGGGTAGTAACAAGAGTATCAGATGTGGCATCATTTGGATTAGCAGGGTTATCACTAGTTGGGTTAACATTAGGAGCAGGACTAGTTGGTGTATCATCATCCGGTTGAGTTTCATCAAAATCTATTTCTTCGTTATCATTTTCATCAATAGTTGGATTAGAATAAAGAGCATTCATTAATTCATGGTCTAATTGTTCACCAGCTCTAATATTATGGCAAAATTGACTTTTAGTAAATTGTAATAAACTATTATCGTTATCAAGAATAGCAGGTGTAGGACGGATATGAGGTTGGGAGCCCGGGGCAGTGGAGGAGGAACAGATTGAGCACTAGATTCGTCAGTCTTGGATTTTTCCTTATTTTTACCAGAAAGTTTTTTAAGGAAGCCATCTTAATTAATAAAGTAATAGAAAATAAATAAAAAAAACAAAACTATAATATTAAAACTTAAGAGTTTGAACGAGTTTACCGAATTGACAAACAACTTGTTGAAAATTGATTATCGTTGAAGACTTCAATTCATCAATTTCATAATTTTTTCACAAATTGTAACAATAAAGTAAGCAATACTAGCAATTATAGAAGAAACTTAGAAAGAGATAGTGATAGATTGATGATTTTGTAAGAAAAAAATGAAAGAATGAGGGGGTATTTATAGTTGAAAATAGGAAAAAGTGTAATTATAAAAAGTTTGAGGTTAAAACAAAGTTGGGGGGTTAAATGGCTATTTTATAAATAGGCAACGGCTATTTTTGACAGTCTAAAGGCTATATTTTTGACCGTTGGGACCGTTTGGCCCGCTAAGTGATTAGGTCCGATCCCGGTCCCTGGCGGGCTAAATGGTCCCGGTCCTAGCAGGCCCAAAGCATAGGACCGGCCCACCAGACCGTCCTAGGCCCACTAAAACCGGTCTTAACGATACTGGCCCGTTTAGCCTGTTTGGCCCGCGGTCCCGGGCCGGTCCCCGGCCTGGACCGGCTCACTTGCCAACCTTATATGAAACTATATCCTTTTTTATTCTCCTCCACCAATAATGTTGCCGCAAATCTTGATACATTTTAGCGGTACCTGGATGAATAGAGTACCTAGAACTGTGTGCCTCTTCAAGAATTAATTCACGAAATCCATCCACATTAGGCACACAAATACGACCCTACATTCGCAAAACTCCATCTTCCCCCACAGCAACCTGTTTAGCATCACTGTGCCACACTATGTCCTTAAGGACAAGTAAATGAGGATCATCATACTGCCTCTCTCTGATGCGCTCATATAAAGAAGACCGAGCGACTGTGCAAACTAGAACCCGACTAAGTTCTGAAACATCTAACCTCACGAATTGATTAGCCAAAGTCTGAACATCTGCAGCTAATGGCCTCTTACCAACCGGAATATACGCAAGACTGCCCATACTCACAGCCTTTCTACTCAAAGCATCGGCCACCACATTGGCCTTTCCGGGGTGATACAAAATGGTGATATCATAGTCTTTCAACAACTCCAACCATCTTCTCTCACTCAAATTAAGATCCTTTTGTTTGAACAGATACTAAAGGCTACGATGATCAGTAAACACCTCACACGAGATACCGTAGAGGTAATGCCCCCAAATCTTCAGCGCATGAACAATGGCTGCCAATTCTAAGTCATGAACAGGATAATTCTTCTCGTGAACTTTCAACTGTCGCGATGCATATGCAATTACCTTGCCGTCTTGCATTAATATTTCACCAACCCAATGTGAGATGCCTCACAATATATCGTATACGATCCTGAACCTGTGGGTAATACCAACATTGGCGCCGTAGTCAAAGCAGTCTTGAGCTTCTGAAAGCTCAACTCACACTCGTCTGACCATCTGAATGGGACACCTTTCCAGGTTAGTCTAGTCAATGTGCTTGTTATAGATAAAAACCCTTCCACGAACCGACGATAATAACCTGCCAAACCCGGGAAACTCCGGATCTCTGTAACTGAAGTAGGTCTAGGCCAATTTTGAGCAGCCTCTATCTTCTTAGGATCCACCTTTATGCCTTATGACGATACAACATGCCCCAAAAAGGCAACTAAATCTATCCAAAACTCACATTTTGAAAATCTGGCATATAACTAATTATTCTTCAAAGTCTGAAGCACACCCCGAAGATGATGCTCATGTTCCTCTCGACTGCTGGAGTAAATCAAGATATAATCAATGAATACAACCACAAAATAATCCAAATAGGGCTTGAACATTTGATTAATCAAATCCATAAATGTTGTTGGGGCATTTGTCAACCCAAATGACATCACTAAGAATTCGTAATACCCATACCGAGTCCGAAAAGTTGTCTTAGGGATATCAGATGCCCTAATCTTCAACTGATGGTAACCAGACTTCAAATCAATCTTCGAAAATACCTTGGCACCCTGAAGCTGATCAAATAGATCATCAATTCTTGGTAGCGGATATTTGTTCTTAATAGTTGTTCATGATCAATTACCGAATTTCCAATTAACCTTATGTTAACAAAAAACATCTCATTGCAAACCTTCAAAATACTGATAACGAGATGCGAGGCATGAAGATCACATAATTATTTACCCGAATTAACGAGTAACATTTAACGCCACCTGGGCGAGCACCTACCTCGTAGGTTAAAACTCAATAATTACAAACACAAATTTTGGAAAATATGCACAGAGAATTTCATACAAGAATTCTTAAATAAGCCTAACATGCATGACTCCCTATTAGTACTATAGTACAAATTTAATTTCACAAGGGAGAGCTTAAACACAAGAATTTTCATCACAAGTATCTCATCCTTATATAACTTCCACCGCAGCTCATAGCCCGTTTTAAACATATCAATTTATTTTAAAAAGGGAGGATCTCGTCCTCAGTTCTGAATCACAAGTAATATGCATATCGTACCAATCGAAAATTTCCATTTTCTCCTTTTAAATAATTTTGGTTACACAAAATCACAACGCATAATGAACCCCCACACCGGTAGGGCATATAATTCATAATTTGTAACTAATTATCCGTAAATTACATCAAAACTTACCGAAATGAGTAACAGAAAGTCACATTTAGCCTCACAGCTCTTATTAGTGACCAACATGGAAAGATAGGCGTAGTTATCTCCATAGAATCTCCCAACAAGAGTAAACACATGAGTAGATTATAGAATTACGAAGCTCTCTCATAAGTGGAGAACAATAGGAGGACTCGTCTTGATACTCAAAACCAAATCAAGTTAAGGAAATTAATCCTTTATTTTAAATCGAGGTCGTACCCATAACGACACCATCTGATGTAAAGACCTCCGCTATACCATAAAACAAATATAACAATGGCTGAGTCTCTACCTCTAGGACGCCTTCTAATGGCCTGACCTCTACCTCTAGCTGCCTGACCCCTGCCTCTAGCTGGCTGAGCAAGCGGTGAAGCAACCGGTGCCGGTATGATGGCACGAGAATCCTGCCGAGATCTGTTACTCGCCAATCTAGGGCAATACCTCCTGATGTGACAAATGTTCCCACTCTCATAACACTTATCCTGATGTCGTGGCTGCTGAAGCTGAAGTTGACCCAAATGAGCCGGATAACCGTTGTAGTAACTCTGGAGTTGCGGTGCACTGATATGAGCTGAATGTGCACCAAATGTTGGCTGCCCATAGTAATGCATAATAGAACCATGACTCCCTGAAGCACCGGGAGATGCATGAAGTGCTGAATGAAACAGTCTGGGCGTATGACCCCTACAAAAATTACCCCTGCCTCTAGACGAGGCACCACCGAAACCACCAAACTGACGAGGCCTCTTATCAGACCTCTGCTCTCTCTCCTATGCAAGAACCATCTGGATCCTCCTTGCGACGTTAGCAACTGCCTGAAAAGAAATCTCACTTCCGGTCTCCTTGGCCATATGAAGTCTTATAGGGTGAGTGAGTCCCTCAATAAACCTCCTCACTCTCTCTCCCTCTGTAGGTAGTAAAAGGAGAGCATGACGGGCCAAATCCACAAAACGGGACTCATACTGAGTAACAGTCATATTGCCCTGCTGTAGACGCTCAAATTGCTTGCGGAATTCCTCTCTCAGTGTGATAGGGAGGAACTTCTCTAGAAATAGCTGAGAGAACTGCTCCCAAGTAAATGCAGGCGATCCAACTGGTCGGGTCAATGTATAATCTCTCCACCACCTCTTGGCGAAACCCGTCATCTGAAATACAGCAAAATCAACCCCATTGGTCTCAACTATACCTATGTTCTGCAGTACCTTGTGACAGCGTTCAAGATAATCCTGTGGGTCCTCAGAAGGTGTACCACTGAAGTGAACTGGAAAGAGCTTAGTAAACTTATCCAGTCTCAATAAGGCCTCAAAAGACATGGCAGGCCTATCACCGGTCTATGCCAATACAACTGGCTGAACTACCCCAACTGGCAGGGCTACTAGAGCCTGATTCTGGGGAGCTATCTACTCTGGAGCGGGAGTAGTGGGAGTTTGTGCTCCTCTCCCAACTTGTGAAATGGCTGGTGCCATTGGAAATGTACCATTCTGGGCCACGCCCTCCATAAGACTCACCAAACGGATTAGAGCGTCCTGAAGCACTGGAGTAGTTATGAATCCTTCCGGGACCTGAACTGGTCTATCTGGTACATTTTGAATTGGAACCTCCTCCTGAAGGTCCACCCGAGGTTCTACAATAGGTGCGGCTGCTCGAGCTCTGGACTGAGCTCTACCTCTGCCTCTACCTCGGCCTCTGGCGTGACTTCGGCCTCGGTCTTTGCCCCTAGTCATAGATGTAATTGGGGGCTCTGGCTCCTGTCCGGTTGTAGATGCAGTGCGTGTTCTCACCATTTGCGAGAGTACAAGAATAGAAGATTTCAATCGTCAATGATATAATAAAATCGCACGACATAGTAGAATAGAAATAATATTATTCCTAAACTTTATAGCCTCTAAGAGATAAGTACAGACGTTTCCGTACCGATCCTTCAGACTCTAGTAAGCTTGCTCGTGACTCGTGAGACCTATGTAACCTAGTGCTCTGATACCAACTGTCACGACCCAAAATTCCCACCTTCGGACCGTGATGGCGTCTAACATTTCACTTGCTAGGCAAGCCAATGTTAGAATAATATTATCCATTTTAAAATAATTTTTAAATTTATTAATAACAAAGGAACAAATGCGGAAGTAAGGTCTTAAATATAGTGAATAATCCATAAAAACAACGGTATCTAAATACCATCCCAGAATTGGTGTCACAAGTGCACGAGCTTCTAGAATAATACAAATAAGGGCCTGAATAAAATAAAGTTGTCTGAAAATAAACACATAGCTAAAGTAAAGTAGACGGGGACTTCAGAACTGCGGACGTCATGCAATTATACCTCAAGTCTCCTATGAGTAGCTAAAATCCGAGCAAGTCTATTGTACGCCGCTGAGACCAAATCCGAAATCTGTACAAGAAGTGCAGAGTGTAGTATCAGTACAACCGACCCCATGTACTGGTAAGTGCTGAGCCTAACCTCGATGAAATAATGACGAGGCTAAGGTGGGTCACTTACATTAACTTGTACGTAATATTAGTAACAACAACAAATAATAGAAATAAATCATGTAACTCATTTATAATAATTGAAGACAACTCAACAGACATAATCAATTATCATTTCCATCAATTTTCGTTGCAGGGTGAAAACCGCTCTCACAATATATTCATATTCAATTCTGTTGCGGCGTGCAACCCGATCCTCCAATATGGACTTTTAATAAGTCTGTTGCGGCGTGCAACCCGATCCTCCAATATGGACTTTTAATAAGTTTATTGCGGCATGCAACCCGATCCTCCAATATGGACTTTTTAATAAGTCTGTTGCGGCGTGCAACCCGATCCTCCAATATGGACTTTTTAATAAGTCTGTTGCAGCGTGCAACCCGATCCTCCAATATATTCATTTCGATCAATTCTGTTGCGGCGTGCAACCCGCTCCTCCAATATATTCATTTACCAATTCTTATAGAAGTAATTTCCCCAATAAATACAACAATTAACATAAAATTATAAGACAGCAAGCATACAATAATTATGATTTAATTATAAAACAAACAATGACAAATAGCAAGTTATTATGGAAATTAGAGAAAAAATAGGCAGTTTAATATTTAATATGCTAAATGTCAAATAACAATTAAGACACATAATTCAAATAGCATGTAACAATTAATGCAAGAATTCAAGGATTAACATTTGATAAAGAATATGAGAGAAACAATTATTATAACAATTAATTCATGATTTAAAATAATATATAATTTTTCAAGTAAGTAGGCAAATAATTAATTTGACGACGTATAGACACTCGTCACCTCGCATATACGTCGTTCACATGCATTTCACATAAAAAATAATTTAAGGGTTCTATTCTCCTAAGTCAAGGTTAATCACGACACTTACCTCGCTTTGCAAATTCCAATCAATTACTCGACCACAACTTTTCCTTTTAACTTTGTCTCCAAAACTTCAAATCTAGTCACAAACAATTCGATATACTCAATACGAATCATAGGAATTAATTCCATATGAATTTAATAAATTTTCAAGATAAAAATCCGAAATTCATTTAAATATTCGACCGTGGGACCCACATTTCAAATCTCAAAAAAAAACTTACGAAATCCGAACACCCATTCCGAGACGAGTCCAACCATACAAAAATTATCCAATTCCGATCTCAAATGGACCTTCAAATCTTAAATTTTCGTTTTTGGAATGTTTTACAAAAATTTCAATTTCTTCCATCTAAATCCGAAATAAAGGATGAATATAGACATGGATTCATGAAATATAATCACTTTTGGTTATAGAACACTTACCCAATTCAAAGTTGTAAAAAACTCTTTCAAATCACCCAAAAAAACCCGAGGTTTTAAGGCTCAAACGAAATGAAGAAAAATGGACATTTTCGATTCTTATGTTTCTATAAATTTTCCGCTGCTGCGACTAAATTGTCGCATCCGCGATGTCACTTTTGCAACTGAAAATGCCGCATCTGGGGAAGAAAAATGCGCACATGCGCTGACTTTCGCTTATTCAATCTAACAACCTGTTTTTGCGGATGCGCGGGTGCGTGCAAGTTTCCGCACCTGCGGAATTTTGCCCAGCTTGCCCAGACCGCTTCTGCGAGGAATTTCTCGCTTCTGCGGCCAAGGCTTCGCAGAAGCGAAGGCACTAGAAGCAGCAAACTTTCAGATTTTGCTTAAGTCCAATTCTTGTTCCGATTTCTATTCGAATCACACTCGGGGTACTCGGGACCCCGTCTGAATATACCAACAAGTCCAGAAACATAATACGGACTTACTAGGGGTTTCAATTCACGTCAAACAACAAAATTACAATTCATACTTCGATTCGAACCTTTAAGTTTTAAACTTTTCAATTTGCAAATCTCGTGCCAAAACATATTAAATGAATCCGGAATGACTTCTAATTTGGCACACAAGTCATAAATGACATAACAGAGCTATTCAAATTTCCAAAATCGGAGTCCGGCTTCGATATCAAAAAGTCAATCCCGTGGTCAAACTTAGAAATCTTTAGCCTTTAAATTACTAGTTTCCGTTAAATGGTCATAACTTGAGCTAGGGACCTCCAAATTAAATTCTGGGCATACGCCCAAGTCCCGATTCACGATACGGAGCTACCGAAACTGTCAAAATACTGATCCGGTTCTGTTTGCTCAAAATATTGACCAAAGTCAACTAAGTTGAGTTTTAAGGCTCTATTTCATATTTTAATCCATTTTTCACATAAAAACTTTCCGAAAAATTGTACGGACTGCTCTCGCGAGTTGAGGAATGATAATTAGTGTTTTTTGAGGTCTTAGAATACATAATTACCTATTAAATTTAAAGATGACATTTTGGGTCATCACATATACACTTAGTGTGTGTGTATATATATATATATATATATATATATATGAATATAGCTTATAGCTTATATACCAATTACTTAACCAATGTACGATATATTTAATTCTGGTTAGTTAATATATTTTTTTATATAAAATAATTAATGTGTTATTTCAGGATTATAAATGAAATTTAAGAAAAAATAACTAAGCATGGTTTTACATTAAAATGTAATCATAATTTTATTCACTTGAAATAATATTTTATTGATTTATGGAATCCTTAGTTAATGCACTCTTTTTTTCATAAAAAAGAAACAAACAAACAAATAATAAAATGGATAGATTAGTAAATAAATATTCCATGGGAAGAGAAGTAGTGGGTTTTTCCTTGGAAAAATATTTTTTATTAAAAGTTTTCAAACTTTCCGCTTGATTTCGGTCGGAATTTGAAATTATTTTCTTGTCCCACATCGGCTGAAATAGGAAAATAATTTTTTATTAAAATTTTTCAAAAATTCCGACCGATTTTGGTCGGAAATTGGAAAATACTCTTGTCCCATATCGACTGAAAGATGTGAGCTTTTTCATCTTATAAGTTGAGCTTTGATGCATAGAGTCCAACAGTTGTGGACTAACAAAAAATAAATAAATATAGGAAGGGTTGTAGTTAGTGCTTAGTAATAAGATTTAATACTATATATTTAGAATTAGAATTCAATAAAATAATAATGATAATACATACTAGTACTAATTAGTAATATAGTAATAAGATATAATATTGTGGTGATATGATATCTCGGGCTAGGGAGTATACATGCGATACAAAAAAATATATATATCTGGAATATTTTTAATATTATTATATATTTAAAATTTCGACCGATTTCGGTCGGTATATTGAAAATTAAATAAAAAAATTAATTAATACCGACCGATTTCGGTCGGTATTTTGAAAAATAAAAAAAATATTTAATTATTTCCGACCGATTTCGGTCGGTAAATGTAGTTTGACTGTCAGTCAACACATTGAAAATTTTGACCGATTTCGGTCGGAAATTTCTTAGCGACTATCATTTTTCGACTAATTAAAAGCGGTGGAAAATCGGTCGCTTTTTATCAATTTCCGACCGATTTCGGTCGTTTTTCCTGAACGAAATTAACCAGTTTTTAGTAGTGTTTACTCTTAGCATATAGTAATGGGGGGCGGTTCCAAAGCATTACATACGGGTTTACTGGCCCCGGTAGACCCGATAGCTTTTGCTCTCATACCTTATATATATATATATATATATATATATATATATATATATATATATATATATATATATATATATATATATATATATATATATATATATATATATAAATTTTATAAAATATGTATAAAAGTTAGACGGTAAACCCAATTGTTATTGTGTATAAATTTGATATTGTTGTAGAACACATAAACTTTAAATCTTAAATCCTAAAGTCTGGGGTGGAGATTTACTACCATTATCCTTTAGATATTTCACTTGGAATATGGACATATGGATATATGTTATTAAAGGCTTTTGAAAGGATATGGATTAAAAAATAGGCTTTGGTATTTCATGTTCACTTGATTTTTCTTGGCTAAACTTGGTGCATCTAGTGTTACTAGATAGAATCCTTTTGAATGGATCTGCTTCTATATAAAAGTTGTTTTGCTTACAGCAGAGTCATTTTTCATGGGTATCCTCTTATCACTCTCCTTTAGTAATTTTCGTAGAAGGTTATAATTTTTGTAGCCCTGACGTCGCAAAAAGAATGATACCTTTCTATTTTAGAAAAAAGTTTAATTTTAAAATTTTGATTTTACCTTGAATAAAATGATTTATATCCACACAAATATAAATGACTTGTTAAACCAGAAATTTCAAGTCATTCTTTCTTTTTCAAACTCTATACCCAGTTAAACACCATCACATAAATTGGGGCAGGGGAGTAAAATATTTTATATGTATATATGTCTATAGATAAATTTTACTAAACTGATCTAACGTGCAAATTTTAACATATAATGTCAATTATTTATCATTCTTAAAATATTTCATATCAAAATGTTTTATAAATAAATTTTATCAAACCGATCTAATGGTATAATCCTAACATAAATGTCAAAAAAATTATAAGTTAAACTTTCTATGTTTACTCATTTATATTGATATGTAAGTCCATCCAACCATATACTAAATGAATTTTACCTTTTGCTTAAGCAAATCGCATAATTAATAATGAGTTAAGGTGCAAGTTCATCATTAACTCAAAAGGCTAAATATACAGAGTCCAGCACAGAGCTTAAACAATTAACTGAAACAAAATAACAATGCCATGGATTAATAGAGAATGAGATCCAAACGACTTTAACCATTAATCATGCTGGAATCATAGAACTAAACAGAAAACAAACTCAAACTTTATTCATGCTTTCAATTTGGAGTAACATAAGTATATAGGCGTACCTAACAGCAATAACAACAATAATAACAACCCAATATAATCCAACTAGTGGGGTTTAGAGAGGGCAATGTGTATGCAGACCTTACCCCTACCCGGGGTAGAGAGACTGTTTCCGATAGACCCTCGATTCCCACCCTCCAAGAACTTTTCACCATGTTCTTGGGGTGATACGAACTCACAACCTCTTGTTTGGGAGTGGAGGATGCTCTAAATAGCAAAGAAATAGCAGAATCAGACCAGGAAATCCTAACCTGTTTTTTCTGTTTTTTTCTGATTAATCTCTCACCCCTGACATGTTTTAACTTTTCCTTTACTAGTTAGTCCTTTTATCCTATTCTAGAAGCTCCTAGGAAGTTATTAAAATTATTCTCTAAGTTAAAACCCAAAATTACCCTTCCAGTCCCTTGTTTTTACATTTTGCCGGCAAACAAATGCTTGGGCTTTCTAGCCCAATAGGCCTGCTACCCCCTTATTTTCCTATTTGGACTTTACCAACAGAACATGCCCAAATCTTCTTGCAACTAAACCAAACAAATTACTAACTAGAAGAGGAATCAATTTTGGATTCAATTTTGAGGAACTAAGAAACATTTAGAGTTAATCAAATAAACAAACTTAATACTTACTAGTGTATTTATACCTAAATAATATGCAATTAATTAAATTGGAACAAGAAATAAAACAAACAAAGCCAAACTAATAGGAAAACTAGGGAAGCATAGGAAAGAAATTACCAAGAGGTCCAATCTGTCGGAAAGAGAAACTCCGGTCAGTGGCCAATGTCGCAACACGAGCACTAGCTCATGCTTAAAAGCAGAGCTAGTCCTACATGTAACGACGTCGATCAACTGGCCGGCCAAAAGGAACGAAGAATCGAATGGAGTCCAAATTCTAAATATCTACTGCCTCTAAACTCCAAAATCTTTGGACGTATGAAGGTTTGATTTGGTTTGAGAAGAGGATATAGAGAATGTTTGAAAGATTCCGGCCAGTCAACGACCATTTGATCTGAATCCGGCCACCATGAAATAAGTTGGAACCAACATCAATCAACTGCTCTCATCAAGAGTAGTCGATTGATGTAGGTTTCATTACCAACAAGGGCCGGATTAGGAGAAAATTGAAAAGGGGATGAAAATTCTAGTTTTTTATTTTTCATATCCATTAGTCGTGGTATACAGTGGTGGACTGGCTGTGGGCGGCGGAGATGATTTCCGGCCGCCCAAGAGTGAGACCAAATGGGTAGGGTTATGGGGATTGGATTAAAAATCCAATCTCTAGATTTCAATTTTATTAAACTCGAAATGTTACTAAAACGGCAAACTTCATTTATGACGTTCGACACTAAATTAAGACAATCTCTATCCTCTTAAATTTGATTGCAAGTTATAGCCAAAAAACTTATTACATTGGCTACACACAAAAAAATGCGCTAACCCATTTGATCAACTCTTCAAGTTGCAAAGTAGAGTTTTTAATCTATTATGATCTACTACTCTTTATTATTTATCCACCATAAATTGTTAAATTTTTAAAAATAAATTAATTTTCTTATTTAACTCCATTTGATTTGCAAGATTTAGTAGACAACTGAAAGCTATTTCAAAATCGATATCACTTCTTTTTTAATAACTGAAGAAATGGAGAAATGAAATAAAAATTTTATATAACTAAAACCAAAAGCACCAACTTACGGTGAAATGAGCAAGTTTTAATCTCTCTCTCTCTCTCTCTCTCTCTCTCTCTCTCTCTCTCTCTCTCTCTCTCTTCTTTTTTCTTCTAAAGGCTTCGTCTTTATATTTCTCTAATCTAAATAAGTGTCATATTTTGCCTTTTAAGGTCAAGTTGGACCATTTTGAATCAGTCTCTTATTTTATGGATAAAAATTAAAAGGTGTAAAATACCATTTAAATATTCGTCAGAGATATACCCAGTTTTTCATATTATGAATAATGAGTTCCTTAAATTTATTAACTCTTACAATTAACAGAAAAAAATTTATGCTTGTTTAATAGAAACTAAAAAATAGCAAAATATTTTAAATAAAATAAAACTAATTAGAGTAACATGACTCTTGTGAGTTGTGATTCAATAGAATTACTTTAATCTTTTTGTGAGGTGGACCTATTGTTTTTGTTCATTAACATTCTTTGATTTTTGTTTTAATAGAAATGTCAGCAGCTTCTTAATTATAAATTTTTATACAAAATAGTCTATACATGTTGGATAGATAAGGTTAAGGTAAAAGAATAATATATATATACACTTTTATACATCATACAACAGTCTATACACGTTGGATAGATAAAAGTGTTTGTGATACAAAATAGACTGTCATTATATAAAATATATACAAAATAGACTGTCACTATACAAAAAATATACAATAGACTGTCACTACACAAAATATATAAAATAGACTGTCACTATACAAAATATATACAATAGACTATCACTATACAAATATATACAAAATAGACTGTCACTATACAAAATATATACAAAATAGACTGACACTATACAAAATAGACTATCGTTATACAATTTATATATAAAATAGACTGTCCCTATACAAAATATATATACAAAGTAGACTGTCACTATACAAAATATATACAAAGTAGACTGTCACTATACAAAAAATATACAAAATAGACATTTCGGAGTATTAAATGTAATATGTTTGGGCCGAAGGGACATTTCTTGTCAATGGGAAAAAACATGGCTATTAAAATTTTGAGGGGTTATAAGGGTCATTTTCTCCGTAGTTTTGGTGTTAAACTACGTCGTTTGGGCGACCTGGGAGGAGAAGTAATTGGACCAGGTAGTGGGTCGGACTGGATGGGTATTTTATGGACTGGGCTGCTGAAATCTGGCCCAAATCTGATTTTAGAGCTCAAACAGGCCCTTTTCTCTTTTGTTCTTTTTTTAATTAATTTCCAAATTTTAAAACACTTTCATTTAACTATCATAATTAAAACTACTTTGTAAAATTAAACTAATTATCTATTTAACCTACTAATTTACCAATTATCTAACTAATTATACCTAGGAATGCAAAAATAAGACGAAAACAACTAATGCATTTTTTGTGATTTCTTATGTATTTAACAATGCAATTTTAAAAGGTGATTAAATCATAAAAATGCAATTAAAATGCTAGAATGCAATAACATGAAAAAATAAAAATAGTTTTTGACATTTTTGTAATTTAAGGTACTTCTAATATGCAAGATAAAATGCCAAACAAATTAACTAAACTATAGAAAAAATCCTAAATTTCTATAAAAATAATCAAAGCTAATTTGGGTTATATTAGGAGTAGTTTAGGCATTGGAAAAAATTACCTGCTCACAGATACTATTTTGACATAAGCCAGTAATTTATGAGTAGCTATAAATTACTAAGTTATTGAAGTTTTGTCACCATAGTAATAAATAACTTAGCTACTGAAGTTGTCAACATGTCGTAAAACATTGATGTAGCTACCATATGTCGTCATTACCTAGTAACAATATTATTATCTTAGGGCTTTAAGTTATGATTTATTGAACTAATCATGCTCTAGGTCTTAAAATGCTTAAATTTATTAGGACTAAATAACATAAAGAACGATTACTAAGGCTTAAGGTATTTAGTTTAATGGGTAGTAATAAATTATTAAGTTACCGAAATCTGCCGAAATATATTAAACTAGTTAATATGTCCGCGCTATAAGAGTAATATATTTAATATAATATTTTTTACAAATTTAATTGAGATAAAGATGATAAATTTTTTTATATATTATATGTGTGTATACGGAATATAATTCTATAGATGAATCAGATTCTAAATATACATATTTTCTTAATCAATTAACTCTTTGATCTTTTTAAAAGAAGTTTCGAGAAAAATTGATTTCCTTACTCCTATGAGAATTAGGCGTACTTCCCCCCTTTTAAATTATCTTCTTTTATGGTATAAAGTTTATATTAAAGTTAATGGTTTTTCTTCCATATAAGTATCAATGGTTCGGTTCGGCCAGTTATTTTATAAAATTTATATCATACCAATTTTTCGATTATTCTATTATGTATAACCAAAATTAGACTTTTCGAAACCGCCCCGATCATGTCGGTTTCTCTTCGGTATCGGTACGGTTAATTTTCGGGTTTGTTTTAATGTCATGTAAAAGTCACTTGTAGAAGAAGAATGTTATAACATACGTACTTTTATAGGACTTATCAAAACTCTCTAGACATTTTTAAATATAAAAGATGACCAAAGTATAGATCCATCAACTATTCTACAGTAGCGTAAAAGAAACTAAGCAAATACAAAAAAAAATATAAATCATTAATGAAGCTGAGACTCAAGAATAGATTAAATATTCAAACAGATAAATCTAAATCATACGAAAGGAAACATATTCAATAAATTGTAGTTTGATACTCATAATTGTTAAAATACCTTGTGTCTTGCTAGTGAATATGCTGAAAATAATTAAATTTCAATAGGAGTAGCATAGTAAGTTTGGGAATTAGGATTTTGAGTTTAATTACTTGTTGGTTTGTAACTGTTTTCATAGTTCGAAAGCCTAAGAAAAAATAATGCTTTATTATTTTTAAACATAATATATAAATATATTTATTCGGTACGGTTCGGTATTTTTTCGGTTTATATTCATAAAATAAAAAACTTACCCTAATTATTGGTACGGTTATAAATTTATATAAAAATCTATAGTTTTATCAAAAGAAACCTAAAAATCGATTCGATACAGCATGAATCGGTCGATTTAATCAATTTTTAAATATCCATTGAGACCCCTAATAATTACAAATCAGTTTCAGACTTAAGTAGTGCTTTGTATCATACATATTGCATCATTCTAATAAGAAGATAAATTTCGGAATCTTCTAAGAATAAAAGAAGTTAAAATGTAATGTCAAATGTGTTAATGAAAACCAAACACGGAAGTCATGCCAAAATCTGAAAAGAAAAAAAAAAAGAATAGAGAATTTACAAAAAAGAAAAATGTGAGAGAGGAGCAAAAAATAATCCACTTCTGTGACAACTAAATGACCTCTTTGCTTCGAACCACATATCTGCCTCATTTAAGAACCTCCTCCTCAAAGGCTCAAACAAAATGTAATTTATATCCACCTCGTACTTCGATCTCTTTACATTCTTTACATCTTTAGACCATGCTAGTTATATTTCCTTTTCCGTATCCACTAAATATTTGCCGCTTTTCCCATATTTTTTATCTCATGATTTTCCTATTTATAACTTTTATAAAAGTCCAGCCAAAATTATGATAAGATACAAAGTCTCCTAAAATTCAAATAAAAAATTTAGATGTAAATTAATCTCACGAATGGGAAGGTTGCAACTATAAGAAGCTCTAGCAATTTTTTCATGCCTTCTTCACTCAACTTGTTACATATTGATCATATTATATATTTTATTGATGAAAACGGTAAATAAAAGAAGGAAAATAAACTACCATGATATTCATATCCGTGTATACCAAAATTAGGAAAAACGAAGAATAAAACGCACCAACGATCGTAGCGGCATTGAACAAAAGGCTAGCAACAAATGAACTTATTTAGTATTTTGATATATATATATATATATATATATATATATATATATATATATATATATATATATATTGATTACTAATTACTACTGTTGTTGCCATATGCTTGCATAATTTAGTATTTTGATACTTAAAGTTACCCAACTAAATTACTTATTTGTCAATAAATAGTAATCTTTAGGATGACGATATCATTATTTGACATATGCCAGTAATTTATGGGTAGTAATAAGTTACTAAGTTAATAAAATATGTCAACATAGTAATAAATTACTAAATTACGGAAAGTTGTCAACATGACGTGGATATTAGAGTAGTTACCATATGCTGACATGACCTAGTAACAATATTACTATCTTAAGGAGTTTAGTTTTGTCGGTAGTAATAAATTATTAATTTACTGAAATTTACCAAAATATTGTAAATTACTGTTAGTATTGCCATATATATGCTTAAATAATTTAGTATTTTGATACTTTAAGTTACCCAACTAAATTATTGATTTGTCAGAATACAGTAATCTTTAGGATGAAGATATCATTTTTTGACCTATGCCAGTAATTTATGGGTAGTAATAAATTATTAAGTGATTGTAGTGTGTCAACATAGTAATTAATTACTAAATTACTGAATGTTGTGAACATGTCGTAAATACCGGAGTAGTTATCAACATAGTAATTAGTTACTAAATTACGAGACACACTTGATTCAAGTAGAGGTCATGTGTACTCTGTTAGTGTCACACCTCCCTTTTCCCCGAGGGGAAAGGGGATAGAGGATTTTTTCAATTTAAGTAATATTATTCGAAATAAGATTATTTATTTATTTAGAGTCGCCACTTGGAATAATTTATGGTGTTCCAAGTCATCCATTTATTTTTAAATCCCAAATCAAGAAAATTGACTCTATTTATGGTCCGCGAATACAGAAGACCAGGTAAATAATTCTGTTAACCCGGGAGAAGGTGTGAGGCACTCCCGAGTTTCGTGATTTTAGCACGGTCACTTAACAATTAATACTTGACCTAATTATCTGATTTTTTTTTTTTTTTTACTTTTTAATTATCTGATTTATTACCTGTTTTAAATCTATTGTGCATTTTTGTCTTTTACCACTTTTTAATATTTATGAAATTTTTTTGAACAAGTCGCAATGTCGCACACTTGTCGTTTTGGTACACATTGCAAACCGTGCCACGTGAAACGCACCCGCGATTTACAACATGTTTATTTTTATTATTATTTGAAGTTATGGTCAAGTCGCGTGAAATGCGCACTTGAATTGGGGTTTACGTATAATGACTATGCCACAAGAATCGTACACATAGTCACGATGATTTATTATTAATCGCGCCTAAATCAAGCTACGGTGTTCGAATATTATTCAATTACTAATTTTGACATTATTGTAAGGTCATGAGGCATGTATATTGTTATGGAGGAAATGAAGTAAATTAATTATGAAAAAAATTGGCTAGCTTGTGAATGTTTATTTGTTTTTGGTAATGTGCAATAATTAGCCCATAAATAGGAAGTCCAATTAAGGTCTTACACCAATCATGGTCCAACCTAATCTCTTATAATTTTACTCCTAACCAATATTTGAAATTAGACTAAATTTATGGCAGAAAAAGATAGATACAGGCAGGACCAATTTAGTCACTAAGATAGGAGATCAAAATGAAACTAAAGCATGCTAAAATGGAAAGCCATTACTTCTTTGAATAAACAAGAAAAGTAACGAATTAATACATATTCATCAATAAAATTAACCATATGAACTACTAAAAAGGACAATAAATTAATCTTAACAAATACTCAACATGAGAACAAATTAATCTTAGCACACTCAGATACGAACTCGATCATATCATACTCAAAGTTAAATTAAAACAGAGTGACCCAAAACATTAATGAGAAAAAAAAAATAGAAAGAGAAGTGAACCTTTGTATTGATGATTGTGGATTTAAATTACAACCACTCAATGATCGGATAGCTCTCAACTGGACCCTTCGGACCACGGAAAACTCGAGCGGCAAATCTCAACTTGCAACCTCAATCGACCTTGCAAAACTGACGATTTAGTGGCTATTTTTGGAGCTTCTTTTTTTTTTTTTTTTGGGTTAATGATGGTGGGTTAATGATGGCTCAAAAGTGGTTAAGGGCCGGTGGTTTTGGAGTGGTGAAGCTGCTGGATTTTTCGAAAGAAAGCCGAAGAAAGAATGACACGAGTATAAATTTCTTTATCCTAGAAGAAGAAAATAATTTTTTCTCAACTCCTTCCTCCCTATTTTTTCCTTTCTCTCACCCTCATTTTTTAAATCACATTTCTCTTCTATTTATAGAAAACAAATTCGGAATTTTCAGATTTTTATTTTTTATTATTTATTTATTTTTTTATTTTTAATTAAAAAGAATTTTCACTTCCCATTTTTCTTATTTTTTTTAAAAAATAATTCCCCACTTTCCTTTACTTTTTTTTTTAATTTCTCACTTTTTTACTTTTAATATATTTAAAATCCCACTTTTTTACTTTTTTTTTTATTTTCCACTTACTTTTATTATTTTTTTTTTAAAAAAAAATCAGATACACTTACTTTTATTTTTTAATTCCAACTTTATTTTACTTTTTATTTTTTAAATTTTCACATTCTTTTACTTTTATTTTTTTAATTTTTCACTTTCTTTTACTTTTTTATTAAATAATTTTTACCTACTTTTACTTTTACTTTTTAATTTTATATTTCTACTTTTCCTATTATTTAATTCCCATCCAAAACTTGTTTTAAAAAAATAATTAATTTTTATTTATTTTCGGTTTTTAATTCATTTTATTTAAAAATTAAGATAAAAATAATAATAATAATAATAATAATAATAATAGTAATAATTGACCTTTTAAATTATTAATAATTTATATATATATATATATATATATATATATATATATATATATAAGTGTAACAAAGCTAAAAAAATATATATTAAATTCTGAAAATATTTACATAGTAGGAGGTGATAAAAATTCAAATATAGTAAAATATTAGGTGCTCACAGATGCCCCTCTTTGCTTGGAAACATGAAGAGTTTTCAGGCAAAGACTAGGTGAGCCACGTGACTAATTTTTGACCAAACCATTATTCAAAAGGAAAAGAAATAAAAGATAGGGTGCAACCGAGTCCTGGTTTTGGACAGCCTATCCCCGGTTACAGGGGAATCAGGTCGCGTGTAGTTCAAGGAGAATGGTGGAATGATGAGTTGAGGAGTCGAGTGAGATTCCGTCGAGGCTCCGGTCCGCGGTCCTGCTATTATATCAAAATAAAAAAGAAACTAAACAAGCCTATTAATTATGAGTTACAAGATTCCTATCTATGAGTCTTTAGAAACTTGATCTTGAGTCTTGACTGGTTCTTCATGCAGACTCTGATCTAAACCTTGATGCTCGCTAGCTGTAGGTTCTAGTTCATTGTTCTATAGCTTCTTCTAATCAAAACGGGACTCCAATGCTCGTGGCTTCAGTCATGTCTTAGCATTCCACATCTTTTCAATTGCTTTTGCATTTTGGATTCACTTATTTTTTTCTTTTCTTTTATTCTGAATTGAGACTTCTTCTTTTGGTCATCTCGAACCCTGTGCCTCGAGGTAAAACCTACTCAGACACCAAAACAAACAATCGAACAAAATTTTTCTGCCCCGGTTTGCACTAGGAAAATTTCGTGAGTTATTGTAACAAAATTCTAAATACTTCTTTATTGAAAGCAATAAAAGGTCGGGAGTGGTGTACCCTAAAAATGTCATTTTTTTTTGGATTGTGTTCTTTTATTGTCAAAAGGATGTCTCAACTAAGGATTGGTGTACCTTATGTACCTTATTGTCAAAAGGATGTCTCAACTCAATTGGGTTAAATAATTAATTTAGGTTTTACAAGTTAAATTTGTCCATTTTATTATTTTCGAGCCCAATGTTCATTTCATCTTAAGGCACAGACTCATGCCATGTGTCAAGTGACATGGCATATCTAGTCAAACTGCAAGCCAAAAAGATGACGCCACGTGTTAAATGATGTGGCAATCAAAGTCAAAAAGCAAGAACCAACCACAGGTCGCCAAGTGGATAAAATGACATGTGCCAATCAGAATCAAGTAAGAGAGTTCATAGCTGGACTGTCCATACTCTACAACTATAAATAGAGGGGTTACATAACTCTCAAGGCATTCATAGTAAGAGAAGAACACCCCGCAATTGGTGAAGGCATCCACAAACAGAGAGATCAATCATCAAGTGCATAGTTCTTCAACAAAGGAGTGATTAACGAAGTTCTTCCCGGAGATCAACCCATAACTCTTGGCGATTAAATACATCACAAGGAGGTCTGCATCGTCCTACATTCGAGAAAGACGTTTCTTAAGCCCTCGAATCATGGAGAATTTTAGAGAGGAGAATCAAGGGATACATAGAATTATACTCACAAATATTTATCAATAAAATCTCTTTTTCTTCATATTATTTTTGTTGCAGTTTATTTTATGGACTATGAAAATTTGTTGCGAACAAATTTTGGCATGCCTAGTGGGACCCATTCTGCCTTCATTTCTCCTTCTTGCTAGTTGAAAACTACGAACTTCATATCTACTGCTACAATGGCCTTCCGCAAGTGTGATATTTCATGCAAAGATACTACTGTTACCGCATCCGCTGAGCTCGGTCATGTTGGCCCAATCACTCAAAGCAAGTTCAAGGCTAGTGGCTTGGATGGATCCAAATACTTCACCTCCTTGGAGATGGCAAAGAAGAGCAGATCTCACATGACGTCTGCAACCAAAATCTTTGGGAGCAACACCCCATTCTCGCTATTTGAAGAACTTTCTCAAACAGCCTCCAACCTTGGTGAATTTGAGGATCTGGTGGATTCTACGGTTTAAACAAAAGTCAACGCCTTAATGACCGACGCAACTAACGTGGACGAAAAGTTTTCCATGATGGAATAGATTATAGAAGTCTTGAAGAAATCTGTTGAAGATAAAGACCTTCAAATCGCTCAACTCATGAACAAATTGGAGGCCTATGTACCTGGAGAGTCAAGCCACGTCCCTCCTCGTTCACCTGTCTTCACCTCACAAAAAATGGCTATTGAGGAATCACTTGCCAAGTTAAGCATTCAGAGAAAACAACAATCCACTTATGTTGCAGCGTTATCTGTCCAACAATTGCAAGACATGATAACAAACACCATCAGAGCTTAATACGGCGGACCATCACAAAGTTCATTGTACTAATCTAAGCCTTATACTAAGAGGATTGATTGTCTAACTATGCCAACCAATTATCAACCACCAAAACAGCATCAATTTGATGGCAAAGGAAACCTAAGACAACATATTTCCCACTTTGTCGAGACTTGTAGCAATGCTGGAACACATGGTGACCTTTTGGTAAAGTAGTTTGTTTGTTCGCTGAAAGGGAACGCATTTGACTAATATATTGACTTGGATCTCGAGTCCATTGATAGTTGGGAGCAACTTGAGAAGGAATTCCTTAATCATTTTTACAGTACCCGTAGAACTGTAAGCATGATAGAGTTAATAGGCACCAAGCAAAGGAAGGATGAGCCCATGGTGGATTACATCAATCGTTGGAGGGCATTAAGTTTAGACTGCAAGGATCGCCTTTCAAAAATATCTGTTGTGGAGATGTGCATTCAGGGAATGCACTGGGGCCTTTTGTACATCCTACAAGGGATCAAACCACAAACTTTTGAAGAACTTGCAACACGATCTCACGATATGGAGTTAAGTATCGCAAGCCATGGAAAGGCATCTCCATTCGCTGATCAGAATGAGTTCAAGAAAAATGTTGCATCAAAGAATCAAACCAAAGAATCTATGGCGATGAAAGCAACTTCTGTGAAAATCACTACTAAGAAAAAGGTGAAGGAGGATAAGACCCCGAGTCAATATCCCAAAGAGGAGAAATGCCGTCCAACCTTGAAAGAATTGGCGGCGAAGGTTTATCTGTTTCCAGATTCAGTTGTACCCACGATCCTCGATGAATTCTTGGCCAAGAAAGTCATTGATCTCCCTAAATAAAAAAGGCCTGAGGAAATTGGTAAAGTTGGCGATCCGAAATACTGCAAATTTCATCGCGTCATTAGCCACCCTACAGAGAAATGCTTCATCCTAAAGGAGAAAACCATGGCTCTTGTAAGTGAAGGAAAAATCATCATAGACATGGATGAAATAGCAGAAGTAAATCATGCAAGTATCACGCTCAAGGAAAAGAAGTGTTCAAGGTTGCAGAACTTGTCAAGCAATGCCTTCTTACAACTTGGAAGTTTCGAGCCCGTTAAAGTTTATCTTCCAAGGAAAACTCTTGAAGGTTCACTAGAGCTAGACAATCACTCCAAAGACAAAGATGATGAGGGTTGGATTCTAGTCACTCACAAGAAGAGAAAACATCAGGTGGTTTTGAGGCTACGAATTCCTAAGCCAAGAGCGATGATGATTAATGCAGATATGCTACAACCACCAAGAAATATCAAATCTTATACTAGCAAGAAGATTAACAGTGCCTTACCGCCGAAGTTCTGCAAGCCCATCATATTGCATGAATTCTTTCCTAAAACATTCCTTCCTGGAAGTCATGTTGGTGCAACTTATGTAGTTTTTAGTACTGATAAAACAAAGGAAAGCAGCGATGAGGTTGATCCAATGAAACCACAAGAACATCATGATGACGGAAAAGTTGTCACATGTTATGCAACAATTTCCTTCACAAATGATGACTTATTTCTGGGGTCTAAGACACATAACAGACCTTTGTTCGTTGTAGGGTTCATTCAGGAACAACATCTCAATCTCATACTTGTTGATGATGGTTCGGCTGTCAACATCATGCCAAAGATGGTGCTAAAAAATCATGGGATCTCTATCGATGAGCTATCCAAAAGTAACCTAACAATCCAAGGTTTCAACCAAGGAGGGCAACGAGCCATAGGTATGATCCGCGTGGAATTATCCATTGGTGAGATGAAGTCAAACACCCTGATTCACGTCATAGATGCTAAAACATCATACAACCTACTGCTCGTACGTCCTTGGATTCATGAGAATGGAGCGGTATCATCTACTTTGCATCAATGTCTGAAGTACATAAGGGATGGAGAGATAGTCAAAATTGAACAGACATCGATCCTTTCACTAAGACGGAGTCATACTTTGCAGATGCAAAATTCTACCTAGATTCTTGTGAAATGAGTGTGGAGAAACCATCATTAGTCGACGAAGCTGATGTCAAGTCAGAAGAAAAAAATGAGGCTCAATGGACTACCATAAAGCTGCATAAGAAGAGAACTGAAGAAGTCTACATTAAGCTATCACCATCTCAAGATGACATACATACAAAGACTGATAAGGAGCATCTATTTTTTCGCTATGTTCCATGTGAGCATCAAAAGAAAGGGCAACCTTTGCTACAGGAATGTACTCTAAATAAGCAAATGAGTCACAAAGATATCCAACATTTGAAGGAGCATATGACTGTCTCAGTTGCACAAATCCCATACGTGACTTGTGAGTCTACTAAAGGCAATCTCCAAGCTGATAAAATAAAAGGGCATTATGATCCTAAGGCCTTCATACTTCTTGAAAAGTCTGGTTATGACTTCTCCAATCCATCAAGACTAGGAGAACTCAAATACGAAGTCACTGGTGAAACGATACATGTGCTCAATAAGTCCCAAATGTAGTTGAGAAAGCAAAGGCACTATGTCCCCACTCCAAAGTTTGGGTTGGGATTCAGTTTGACAGAGCCTCTTCGAATTTCATCTAAGGGAAGCAAAGAGATAGATTCATCACAACACACCTCGGTAGAGGAGATAAAGGAAGATAAGGGCAAGAAAATAAAACAACGGGCTTCAGTGTTTAATCGCATTGGAGGCTCAACCCCTCCGGTCTCGGTGTCTGAAAGGCTAAGTCACAAAGGTGAATGTGTATATTCCAAACATCTAAAAGAAGTTTCCACTACCTCAAAGACCTCTGTATTTTGTCGCCTGGGAACCAAAAGGAAGTCACCATCTAGAAAGATACTGTCAAAACATAAGGATCAAGTCCATGAGGAGCGGGATCATTTTGAAGTTGTTGCTGACAAAGAAGTCTGTAGTGCTTTCCCATCACGTATGAAGAGGAAGTCTATTTTGTCAATATCCACAGATGGTCCACTAAAGGAGCAAAGGAGAACCATTGTTTACACTTGCCAGCCTTGTAAAAAAGCATAGAAAGAGAAAGAGAAAGAAGCCAGGCCGACCATCCAAGGAAGTCGAAGAGAAAAGTCAGATTTTGTGCAAACATCCTATCACAAAACTGTGGAAGATAGCTCATGAATTGACATTGATGATGAAGTCCACGAGGCTCCCCCTCAACTAGAAGATGGCCGTCAATCAACTGTGGATATGCTTAAGGAACTCAATTTAGGCACTCCGGAAGATCCATGCCCCACCTTCATTAGTGCACTTCTTACACCTCAGAATGAGAAGGAATACTCCAAGTTATTGACTGAGTACAAAGATGTCTTCGCTTGGTCGTATAAAGAAATGCCTGGTCTTAGTCCTAAGGTAGTCGTTCATCATTTAGGGATCAAAAGTGGAGCACACCCTGTGAAGCAGTCACAACGCATATTTCGACCCGAGCTAGTACCACAATTAAAGTCGAAGTCAACAAGCTCATCGAGGCAGGATTTATTCGAGAGGTGAAGTATCCATCATGGATATCAAATATTGTACCTGTCAAGAAGAAGAATGGTCAAATACGTGTTTATGTTGACTTTCGCTACCTAAACAAGGCATGTCCGAAAGATGACTTTCCGCTACCAATTATTGAACTCATGGTTGATGCTACAACAGGGCATGAAGCTATGTCATTCATGGATAGGTCCTCCGGATATAATCAAATTAGAATGTCTCCAAAAGATGAAGAGTGTATTGCTTTTCGAACTCCAAAAGTGATATACTGCTGCAATGTGATGCCCTTCGGTCTGAAGAAAGCTGGTGCCACCTATCAACGCGCGATGCAAAACATCTTTGACGACATGCTTCATCAGAGGGTTGAATTCTATGTGAATTTTTGCCTTAAAAATTAATTTTTGTTGACTTCGGTCAACATTTTTGGTAAATGGGACTGTATCCATGCTTTGATGGTCTCGGTAGGTCCGTATCGAATTATGGGACCTGGTCGTATGCCCGGAATCAAATTCGGAGGTCCCTAGCTTGAGTTATGAATTTTTGATGAAAATTAAAAATCTGGAAATTATTTATTTTTAAGAATTGATTGATATTTGGCACTATTAGTATCGGGTCTGTATTTTGATTCCGGAGCCCGGAACAGGTTCATTATGATATTTAAGACTTGTCTGTGAAATTTGGTGAGAAACGGAGTTGATTTGACGTGATTCGGACATCCAGTTGAGAAGATATGAATTTTGAAAGTGTTCTTGAGAATTTCATTTGTTTTGGTGCTAAATTCATAGTTCTAGGTATTATTTTGGTGATTTGATCGCGCAAACAGGTCCGTATAATATTTTTAGACTTATATGCATGTTTGGTTTGGAGCCCGGAGGGCTCGGGTGTGTTTCGGATAGGCTACGGGGTGATTTGCACTTAGAGAATCTGAGATTTTTGCTGCAGCAACTATTCTGGTGTGCCCTTCTTCGCGTTCGCATAGGTAGTGTCGCGAACGCGAAAGGTAAAATGGGTGCAGGAGAATTTTCTTCTTCGCGAACGCGAAGCATTGGGGGTGGTACACTTCACGAACGCGATCTGTCTCACGCGAACGCGATAGTTTAAAGGACCTGGGGGAGGGGGTCATGTTCTTCTATGCGAACGCGTCCACTGGGTCACGAACGCGAAGGCTTGGGGGGAGCTCCCTTACGCGAACACGTAGAAAGACTCGCAAACGCGAAGGCCTTAGGCCGCTGTGCATCGCGATCGCGAACGCGATGAAGGCCTATCCAGTGACTTAAAACAGACTCCAAACACGGGTTTAAGCCATTTCTTCAATATTTTTCAAGAACCAACCAGGTAGAGGCGATTTTCAAGAGTCATTTTTTCCCCCAAAGTGTTGGTAAGTGATTCTAAACCATTTTCTTTCAATTACCCATTACATTTTATGAATTATCAACCTAAAATCTAGAGTTTTCATGGTAGAATTAGGGGTTAGGGTAGAAACTAGGAATTTCGGAAATTTGAGGATTTAGACCCCAATATGAGGTCAGATTCCAAAACTAATTAAATATTCGGGCTCGGGAGTGAATGGGTAAAAGGATTTTGGTCCGAACCTCGGGCTTTGACCAAGCGGGCCCGGGGTCGATTTGGGATATTTAATTTATGGATATAATTAATTTCTTTAGCAATATTTGATATTATTGAGTCATTTTTGAATAGATACGAGTGGTTTGGAGGTGAATTCCTAAGGAAAGGTTGTGATTGAGAATTAAGTGGCATTCGGAGCGAGGTAAGTGTTGTGTTTAACTTTGGCTTGAGGGAATATGTATTGTGTGAGTATTTTATACATGTTTTGTTGTTGAATACGATGTATAGTTGAGGTGATGAGCATCTATGCATTGTAGTCGAGTCATAGCATGCGAGTGAAATTCCATTCTTGCAAATTTGTAGTCTTAAATTTTGTTATCCATGCTTATTGTTATTGTTGAAATGTTGGGAGACTTGTATCCGGTTCCACCAAGGTTAATAAAATTGTGAATATTGATTCGAGGTTGAGATGTTAAATTGTGAAAGTAATCATTGATGAAATATTGACTTCTTTGTGAAACTTCTCTCTATCCGTTGTTATTGATTCTGTGAATTGTGAGGAAGAGTGTAAAGCACGAAGGGTGATGCCGTGCATGATTTATTTATATTGTGAGGAAGAGTGTAAAGCACGAAGGGTGATGTCATGCATGATTTATTTATATTGTGAGGAAGAGTGTAAAGCACGAAGGGTGATGTCGTGTGTGATTTATTTATATGGTGAGGAAGAGTGTAAAGCATGAAGGGTGATGCCGTGCATGAATTATTTATATTGTGAGGAAGAGAGTAAAAGCACGAAGGGTGATGCCGTGCAGTCTTATTTATTATTTGGTAAGGTTGAGAGTAAAATCACGAAGGGTGATGCCGTGCAGTTTTCCTTGTTGTTTTAATTGCTCAATTCTTTTAAGGATTTTTGGTTTAATTTTGTCTTTTCATTATTCTCACTGTTTGTGTTGTATTCCCCCACTGTATGTTCCCTTCCTATCATTTCTGCGTTATTTCTTTATTTACTATTTTTGCCACTAGCATGATTATAATGTTTAGGTTATATGTGGGTGTATTGTCCTAGCCTCGTCACTACTTCGCCGAGGTTAGGCTCGACACTTACCAGTACATGGGGTCGGTTGTACTGATGCTGCACTCTGCACTTTCTGTGCAGACTATGATACCGGTTCGGGTTGATCGAGAATTTGCTCTTGGTCCGCTGTCCGGAGACTCAAGGTAGATTTGTCTTCATTCACAGACCTTGAAGTCCGCCTATATTTTCAGTTCTACTTTTTCTTTCATTCAGGAAGTTGTATTTCTTTCAGATTATTACTTATAGTAAATTCTAGAATGCTCGTGAATTGTGACTCCAGATCAGAGTGGTAGTAATTAATACAGTTTTATGATATTCCGCACTTATTATATTTCATCTTAGTTAATTATTGTTAATTACTGATGAAAATAAGGAATTTGTTTAATGATTCTCTAACGTTGGCTTGCCTAGCAAGTGAAATGTTAGGCGCCATCACGGTCCCGTCGGTGGGAAATTTCGGGTCGTAACAGTTGGTATCAAAACCCTAAATTTTCCACCGACGGGACCGTGATGGCGCCTAGCATTTCACTTGCTAGGCAAGCCAATGTTAGAGAATTATTAAACAAATTTCTTATTTTCATCAGTAATTAACAATAATTAACTAAGATGAAATATAATAAGTGCGGAATATCATAAAACTGTATTAATTACTATCACCCGATTTTGGAGTCACAATTCACGAGCATTCTAGAATTTGCTACAAGTAATAGTCAGAAAGAAATACAATTGTCTGAATGAAAGAAACAGTGGAACAAAAAACATAGACGGGGACTTCAAGGTCTGTGAATGCCGACAGATCTACCTTGAGTCTCCGGACAGCAGACCAATAGAAAAATCAGATCGAACCCGAGCCGGTATCAAAATCTGCACAGAAAGTGAAAAATACAGTATCAGTACAACCGACCCCATGTACTGGTAAGTGTCGAGTCTAACCTCGACGAAGTAGTGACGGGGCTAAGGCAAGGCACCTACAAATCAACCTGTACAATTTAACAGTGTATATGCAAATAACATAAATAAAGAACTAAACAGGAATGTCGGGAGGGGAACATACTGAGGGGAATACCAGATAAAGAACTACAACAAAATGATCACCGGAGCAGTCAATATACCATGAATCAACAGGAATAGTGAATACAGTAAGGAAAAATGTACGGCATCACCCTTCGTACTTTTACTCTCAATCTCACCATAAAATTAATAGAAACGGCACGGCATCACCCTTCGTGCATTAACTCTCATATCATGGCACGACATCACCCTTTGTACATTAACACTCACAATATGGCACGACATCACCTTTCGTTCATTAACACTCACAATATGGCACGACATCACCCTTCGTGCATTAACACTCACAATATGGCACGACATCACCCTTTGTGCATTAACACTCACAATATGGCATGGTATCACCCTTCGTGCATTAACACTCTCCCTTACCATAATGCAATGCATAAATAACAACAGGGAGATAGAATAACAAGTACAAACCTTATTTCAACATTTGGTTCCATAATATCAATCTCAACTTTGAAATAAAAACTCAATTATCACCAGAAAATCCGTAAATATGATAAGAACGATAAATTGAACAACATTAGTATAACACATAGAAATTTGGCATAGGAATGAGTCAATATAAGATAAATAGAGAAACATGGAAAATAGGTAAATTGGCGGCGCATAAGTACTCGTCACCTCACATATACGCCGCTAGCCTGAATTTCACTTAGCAAGTAATCTAAGGTTCCTAATTCCCTCAAGTCAGGGTTAGACACAACACTTACCTCGCTCCGAAGGCCACTTAATTCTCAATCACAGCTTTTCCTTTGGAATTCACCTCCGAACCACTCGTATCTATTCAAAAATGACTCAATAATATCAAATAACGCTAAAGGAATCAATTATATTGCATAAATTAAATTTTCTAAATTTTCCTCCAAAAAGTCAAAAAATCGACCCCGGGCCCACTTGGTCAAAACCCGAGGTTCGGACCAAAATCCTTTTACTCATTCACCCCTGAGCCCGAATATGTAATTAGTTTTGGAATCCGACCTCAAATTGGGGTCTAAATCCTCAAATTTCCGAAATTCTTAGTTTCTACCATAACCCCTAATTCTACCATGAAAACTCTTGATTTTAGGTTGAAAATTCAAGAAATGTAATGGGTAATTGAAAGAAAATGGTTTAGAATCACTTACCAACAATTTGGGGAAGAAATGGCTCTTGGAAAATTGCCTCTCGCCGTTTGGTTTTTGAGAAAAATGATTTTTTGGCTAAAATCTCGTTTTTGGATTCTGTTAAGTGCTGGGCAACAGTGTTCATCGCGTTCGCGAAGGTACTGGTTGCCAAGCCTTCACGTTCGCGAGACCCATCTCGCGTTCACTATGGTTACTCCCCCTGGCCTTCGCGTTCGCGAGGCATTGCTCGCGTTCGCGATGAAGGAATGGTTGGCTCCCCCTCCCCAATGCCTAACACTACGCGTTCGCGATGGGCTTGTCGCATTCGCGAAGGTTAACGCCCCCATCGCTTCGTGTTCCCGACCAAGCCTTCGCATTTGCGAAGAAGAAATCTTCAACTGCCCAGTTTACTCTTCGCGTTCGCGAGAGTACCTTCGCGAACGCGAAGAAGGACATGCCAGAATACCTGCTGCAGCAAAATACCAGATTTCCAAAGTCCCAAACATCCCGTGGCCTATCCGAAACTCACCCGAGCCCTCGGGGCTCCAAACCAAACATGCACACAAGTCTAAAAATATCATACGAACTTGCTCGCGCAATCAAATCGCCAAAATAACGCTTAGAACTACGAATTTAGCACCAAATCAAATGAAATTCTCAAGAACACTTTAAAATTCATATCTTCTCAACTGGACGTCCGAATCACGTCAAATCAACTCCGTTTCTCACCAAATTTCACAGACAAGTCTTAAATAGCATAATGAACCTATACTAGGCTCCAGAACCAGAATATGGACCCGGCACTAACAATGCCAAATATCAATCAATTCTTAAAAATAATTAATTTTTCAGATTTTTAATTTTCATCAAAAATTCATAACTTGAGCTAGGGACCTCCAAATTCGATTCCGGGCATATGCCCAGGTCCCATAATTCAACACGGACCCACTAGGACAGTCAAAATACGGATACTGACCCGTTTACCAAAAATATTGACCAAAGTAAACTAAAATTAACTTTTAAGGCATATATTCTCATTTTCATCAATTTTCAACATAAACGTTTTCTGGAAACCTGCCCGGAATGCGCACGCAAATCGAGAAGGGTAAAAATGAGCTTTTAAAGGCTTAAAAGTGCAAATTCGAGTTCTAAAACATAAGATGACCTTTTGGGTCATCACATTCTCCATCTCTAAAATAACCGTTCGTCCTCGAACGGACATAGAAAAGTACCTGGGCTGGTGAAAAGGTGAGGATATCTACTCCGCATATCGGACTCGGACTCCCAAGTAGCTGCCTCAATAGGCTGACCTCTGCACTACACTCAAACTGAAGGGTAACTCTTTGATCTCAACTGGCGAACTTGCCGGGCTAGAATTGCTACCTGCTCCTCCTCGTAAGTCAAATCCTTGTCCAACTGGACAGAGCTGAAATCTAACACATGGGACGGATCGCCGTGATACTTTCGAAGCATGGACACATGGAATACCAGATGAATAACTGCTAAACTAGGTGTCAACGCAAGCCTGCAAGCCACCTCTCCCACTCTCTCCAGAATCTCAAAAGGTCCGATATACCTAGGGCTCAACTTGCCCTTCTTTCCGAACCTCATTACACCCTTCATGAGTGATACCCGAAGTAACACTCTCTCTCCGACTATGAATGCAACATCACAAACACTACAGTTGGCATAACTCTTTTGCCTGGACTGAGCTTTGCGAAGTCGATCCTGAATAATCTTGACCTTATCCAAGGCATCCTGTACTAAGTCTGTGCCCAACAACTGAGCCTGTCCCGGCTCGAACCACCCAACTGGCGACCGACACTGCCTACCATATAATGCCTCATAGGGAGCCATCTGAATGCTCGACTGGTAGCTGTTATTGTAAGCAAACTCCGCTAACGGCAAAAACGGATCCCAAGAACCTCCAAAGTCAATAACATAGGCGCAGAGCATATCCTCCAAGATCTGAATAGTACGCTCGGACTGCCCGTCCGTATGAGGATGAAATGTTGTGCTCAACTCAACCCACGTACCAAACTCATACTGTACTTCCCTCCAAAAGTGTGAGGTAAACTACGTAGCTCGATCAGAAATGATAGACACGGGCACACCGTAAAGATGGACGATCTCATGAATGTACATCTCTGCCAACCGCTCCGAGGAATAGGTACCTGTCACAGGAATGAAATGCATTGACTTAGTCAGCCTGTCCACAATAACCCAAACTGCATCGAACTTCCTCTGAGTCCGTGGGAGTCCAAAAACAACATCCATAGTAATACGCTCCCACTTCCACTCAGGAATATCTAACCTCTGAAGTAAACCACCAGGTCTCTGATGCTCACACTTTACCTGCTGGCAATTTAGGCACCGAACTACATAGGCAACTATGTCCTTCTTCATTCGCCTCCACCAATAATGCTGCCTCAAGTCCTGATACATCTTGGCGGCGCCCGGATGAATAGAATACCGGGAACTGTGGGACTCCTCAAGGATCAACTCACGAAGTCTAATCCACATTAGGCACACAAATATGACCTTGCATCCTCAAAACTCCGTCATCTCCAATAGTAACCTACTTGGAACCACCGTGCGGCACTGTGTATCTAAGGATAAGTAAATGAGGATCGTCATCTTGTCGATCTCTGATGCGCTCAAACAAAGAAGACCAAGCAATTGTACAAGCTAGAACACGGCTGAGCTCAGAAACATCTAACCTCACGAACTGGTTGGCCAAGGCCTGAACATCCAATTCAAGCGGTCTCTCACTAACTGGAATATATGCAAGGCTACCCATACTGACTACTTTCTACTCAAAGCATCGGCCACCACATTGGCCTTCCCGGGATGATACAATATGGTGATATCATAGTCTTTCAATAGCTCCAGCCACCTCCTATGCCTCAAATTGAGTTCCTTCTCCTTAAACAAATACTGCAAGCTCCTATGATCAGTGAATACCTCATATGGCACGCCGTAAAAATAGTGCCTCCAAATCTTCAGCGCGTGAACAATGGCTGCTAACTTTAGATCATGAATAGGGTAATTCTTTTCGTGAACCTTCAACTGCCGTGAAGCATATGCAATAACCTTGCCACCCTGCATCAATACCGCACCAGACCAATACGAGATGCGTCACAATATACTGTATAAGATCCTGAACCTGTGGGTAACACCAATACCAGTGCCGTGGTCAAAGCAGTCTTAAGCTTCTGAAAGCTCGCTTCACACTCGTCTGACTACCTGAACGGGGCACCCTTATGGGTCAATCTGGTCAACAGAGCTTCTATGATGAAAACCCCTCCACAAATCGATGGTAATAGCCCGCCAAACCCAGGAAACTACGGATCTCTATAGATGATGTGGGTCTAGGCCAATTCTGGACTGCCTCAATCTTCTTAAGATCCACCTGATTACCCTCTGCTGATACAACGTGACCCAAGAAAGCAACTGAACTCAACCAAAACTAGCATTTTGAGAACTTAGAATATAACTGCCTATCTTTCAGAGTCTGAAGAACGATCCGAAGGTGCTGCTCATGCTCTTCTCGACTGTGGGAGTTGATCAAGATATCATCAATAAACACAACCACAAAGAAATCTAAGTAGGGTTTGAACACCCGGTTCATCAAGTCAAATGAATGTTGCTGGGGCATTTGTCAGCCCAAATGACATCACTAGAAACTCATAATGCCCATACCGAGTCCAAAAAGCTGTCTTAGGAACATCAGATGCCCTAATCCTCAACTGATGGTAGCCACATCTCAAATCAATCTTTGAGAACACCTTGGCACCCTGAAGCTAATCAAATAAATCATCAATCCTCGGCAATGGATACTTGTTCTTGACATGACTTTGTTCAACTTTCGATAATCTATACACATCCTCATCGATCCATCTTTCTTCTTCACAAACAACACAGGTGCACCCCAGGGCGCGACACTAGGTCTAATGAAGCCTTTATCAAGCAAATCTTGAAACTGCTCCTTCAATTCTTTCAACTCTGGCAGGGCCATGCTATATGGCGGAATGGAAATAGGCTGAGGCCCGGAGCCAAATCAATGCAGAAATCAATATCCCTATCGGGTGGCATCTCCGGCAGATCTGCAGGAAACACCTCTAGAAACTCACGAACAACTGGCATCGAATCTATGGAAGGAAGCTCCGCACTAGAATCGCGTACATAAGCCAAATAAGTTAGGCACCCCTTATTGACCATATGCCAAGCCTTCACATAAGAGATAACCCTGCTGAAAAAATGGCCAAGATTTCCTCTCCACTATAATCGAGGCAACCCCTGCAAGGCTAAGGTCACCGTCTTGGCTTGACAATCTAATATAGCATGATAAGGTGACAGCCAATCCATACCCAGTATGACATCAAAATCAACCATGTCAAGAAGTAGAAGATCTACACGAGTCTCAAGATTCCCAATGGTGACCACACATAAACGATAAACACGATCTACAATAATAGCATCTCCCACTAGTATGGACACATACACAGGAGCACTCAAAGAATCACGGGGCACAACCAAATAGGAAGCAAAATAGGATGACACATAAGAGTAAGTAGATCCCGGATCAAATAGAACTAAAGCATCTCTACTGCAAACTGAAACAGTACATGTGATAACAGCGTCAGATGACTCAGCCTCAGGCCTGGCTGGGAAAGCATAACACCGGGGCTAGGCCCCACCACCCTGAACTACGTCCCTATGACAGCCTCTAACTGGCTGGTCTCCACCTTTAACGGCCTGACCTCTACCTCTAACAGTCTGGCCTCTACCTCTGGCTGCCTGACCCCTGCCTCTGGTTGGCTGAGCAGGTGGTGCAGCAACTGGTGCCGGAACCATGGCACAAGAACTCTGATGCTATGAGATGCCCGTTGCCCGAGGGCAAAATCTAGCAATGTGCCTCAGATCACCACAGCTATAACATAACCTCAGTTGCGGTGACTGTTGACCCTAAAACTGACCCTGTCGACCCGAATAACCACCCTGATAACTCTAGATTGGAGGTGCACTAATAGGACCTAGCTGGTCGGAATAATGCATCTGAGAGCCACGACCACCTGAGCCACCGTGGGATGCCAGAAGCACTGAATGAAACGGCCTGGGAGGATAGCCTCTACCAAAAGTACCCCTGCCTCTAGATGAGGCACCGCTGAACTCACCGGAATAATGAGGTCTCTTGTCAGACCCCTGACCTCCATGAGTAAGAACTATTTCAACCCGTCTAGCGACATTAGCAACCGCCTGAAAAGAAATCTCACTCCCAGTCTCCTTAGCCATCAGCAATATGATAGGCTGAGCAAGTCCATCAATAGACCTCCTCACCCTCTCTCTCTCTCTCTCTCTCTCTCTCTCTCTCTCTCTCTCTCTCTCTCTCTCTCTCTCGATGGGAAGCATAAGAATGGCATGACGGGCCAAATCCATAAAACGGGTCTCATACTGAGTAACAGTCATACTGCCCTACTGGAGACGCTCAAACTGACGGCGAAGCTCCTCTCTCAATGTGATAGGCAAAAACTTCTCTATGAAGAGCAGAGAGAACTGGTACCAAGTAAGAGCAGGCGACCCAGTTAGTCTAGTCAAAAAGTAATCTCTCCACCATTTCTTGGCAGAACCAGTCATCTGAAATGCAACAAAATCGACCCCATTGGTCTCCACTATACCCATGTTTCATAGAACCTCGTGACATCTGTCAAAATACTCCTGGGGATCCTCTGAAGGAGCACCATTGAAGTAAACAGGAAAGATCTTGGTAAACCTGTCCAATCTCCATAAAGCCTCAGAAGACATAGCTGGTCCATCTCCGACCTGTGCCACAATAACCGGCTGAACTAATCCGACTGGCTGAGCTGCTGGAGCCTGATACTGAGGAGCTATCTGCTCTGGAGCGGGAGTGGTAGGAGTCTGGGCTCCTCCTCTAGCCTGAGAGACTGCTGGTGCCATGGAAAATGTGCCGGTCAGGGCCACGCTCTCCATAAGGCCCACCAAACGGACCAATGCGTCCTGAAGTACTGGGGTAGCAATGAACCCCTCCGGAACCTGAGATGGTCCGGCAGGAACAGTCTGGGCTGGAACTTCCTCGTCAAGTTCTATCTGAGGCTCCACTGCTGGGGCTGCTGCTCGGGCTCTAGGTTGCGCCCTGACCCTGCATCGGTCTCTGGCACGGCCTCGAACTCTGACCCGCATAGGATCTGCCACTGGAGGCTCTGGCTGCTGCTCAGCAGAGGAAGCGGTATGTGTTTTCTCCATCTGCGAGAGAATAAGAGTAGAAGAGTTCAATCAGCGTTGAGAAAGCAAAATCGTACGACAGAGAAGAAAAGAAATAAAACTTGTTCCTAAACTTCATAGCCTCTGGAAGATAAGCATAGACATCTCCATACCGATCCTACAGACTCTACTAAGTTTGTCATGAATCGTGAGACCTAGGCAACCTAGTATTCTGATACTAGCTTGTCACGACCCGAAATTTCCCACCGACGGGACCGTGATGGCGCCTAACATTTCACTTGCTAGGCAAGCCAACGTTAGAGAATCATTAAACCAATTCCTTATTTTCATTAAGTAAATAACAATAATTAACTAAGATGAAATATAATAAGTGTGAAATATCATAAAACTGTATTAATTACTATCACCCGGATCTGGAGTCACACTTCACGAGCATTCCAGAATTTGCTACAAGTAATAGTCAGAAAGAAATACAACTTTCTGAATGAAAGAAACAGTAGAATAGAAAAGATAGACGGGGACTTCAAGGTCTATAAACGCCGACAGATCTACCTTGAGTCTCCGGACAGCAGACCAATAGCAAAATCTAGATCAACCCAAGCCGATATCAAAATCTGCACAGAAAGTGCAAAGTGCAGTATCAGTACAACCGACCCCATGTACTGGTAAGTGTCGAGCCTAACCTCGACGAAGTAGTGACGGGGCTAAGGCAAGGCACCTACAAATCAACCCGTACAATTTAACAATGTATATGCAAATAACAGAAATGAAGAACTAAACAAGAATGTCGGGAGGGGAACATACTGAGGGGAATACCAGATAAAGAACTACAACAAAATGATCACCGGAGCAGTCAATATACCATGAATCAACAGGAATAGTGAATACAATAAGGAAAAATGCACGGCATCACCCTTCGTGCTTTTACTCTCAATCTCACCATAAAATTAATAGAAACGACACGACATCACCCTTCGTGCATTAACTCTCATATCATGGCACGACATCACCCTTAGTGCATTAACACTCACAATATGGCACGGCATCACCCTTCATGCATTAACACTCACAATATGGCACGGCATCACCCTTCGTGCATTAACACTCTCCCTTACTATAATGCAATGCATAAATAACAACAGGGAGATAGAATAACAAGTACAAACCTTATTTCAACATTTGGTTCTATAATATCAATCTCAACTTTGAAATAAAAACTCAATTATCACCAGAAAATCCGTAAACATGATAAGAACAATAAATTGAACAACACTAGTATAACACGTAGAAATTTGGCATAGGAATGAGTCAATATAAGATAAATAGAGAAACATGGAAAACAGGTAAATTGATGGCGCATAAGTACTCGTCACCTCACATATACGCCGCTCGCCTGAATTTCACTTAGCAAGTAATCTAAGGTTCCTAATTCCCTCAAGTCAGGGTTAGACACAACACTTACCTCGCTTCGAAGGCCACTTAATTCTCAATCATAGTTTTTCCTTTGGAATTCACCTCCGAACCACTCGTATCTATTCTAAAATAACTCAATAATATCAAATATTGCTAAAGGAATCAATTATATTGCATAAATTAAATTTCCTAAATTTTCCTCCAAAAAATCAAAAAAAGACCCCGGGCCCGCTTGGTTAAAACCCGAGGTTCGGACCAAAATCCTTTTACTCATTCACCCCCGAGCCCGAATATGTAATTAGTTTTGGAATTCGACCTCAAATTGGGGTCTAAATCCTCAAATTTCCGAAATCCTTAGTTTCTACCCTAACCCCTAATTCTACCATGAAAACTCTAGATTTTAGGTTGAAAATTCAAGAAATGTAATGAGTAATTGAAAGAAAATGGTTTAGAATTACTTACCAACAATTTTGGGAAGAAATGGCTCTTGGAAAATCGCCTCTCATTGTTTAGTTTTTGAGATAAATGAATTTTTGGCTAAAATCTCGATTTTGGATTCTGTTAAGTGCTGGGCGACAGTGTTCATCGCGTTCGCGAGAGCACTGTCACGTTCGCGAAGGTATTGGCTACTAAGCTTTCACGTTCGCGAGACTCATCTCTCATTCACGATAGTTACTCCCCCCATGGCCTTCGCGTTCGCGAGGCATTGCTAGCGTTCGCGATGAATTAATGGCTGACTCCCCCTCCCCAATGCCTAACACTATGCGTTTGCGATGGGCTTGTCGCATTTTCGAAGGTTAACGCCCTCAACGCTTCGCGTTCACGACCAAGCCTTCTTGTTCGCGAAGAAGAAATCTTCAGTTGCCCAGTTTATTCTTCACGTTCGCGAGAGTACCTTCGCGAACGCGAAAAAGGACATGCCAGAACACCTGCTGCAGCAAAATACCAGATTTCCAAAGTCCAAAACATCCCGTGGCCTATCCGAAACTCACTCACACCCTCGGGGATCAAAACCAAACATACACATAAGTCTAACAATATCATACGAACTTTCTCGCTCGATCAAATCGCCAAAATAACACCTAGAACTACGAATTTAGCTCCAAATCAAATGAAATTCTCAAGAACACTTTAAAATTTATATCTTCTCAACTGGACGTCCGAATCACGTCAAATTAACTTCGTTTCTCACCAAATTTCACAGACAAGTCTTAAATATCATAATGAACCTTTACCGAGCTTCGGAACCAGAATATGGACCCGACACTAACAATGCCAAACATCAATCAATTCTTAAAAATAATTAATTTTCAGACTTTTAATTTTCATCAAAAATTCATCACTTGAGCTTGGGACCTTCGAATTCGATTCCGGGCATACACCCAAGTCCCATAATTCGACACGGACCCACTGGGACCGTCAAAATACAGATCCTGGCCTGTTTACCAAAAATGTTGACCGAAGTCAACTAAAATTAACTTTTAAGGCATAAATTCTCATTTTCATCAATTTTTAACATAAAAGCTTTCTGGAAACCTGTCTGGATTGCGCACACAAATCGGGGGGGGTAAAAATGAGCTTTTTAAGGCTTAAGAGCGCAGATTCGAGTTCTAAAATATAAGATGACTTTTTTGGGTCATCACAATGACTTAGTGTTGAAGACAAAGAGTAGGCGTTACAATCTTGAAGACCTTCGAATTGTTTTTGAAAGGTTAAGAAAATTCGACCTAAAGATGAATCCACTCAAGTGTGCATTTGGAGTTACCTAAGAAAAGTGTTTTGGCTTTATTGTGCGTCATCGTGGAATTGAAGTTGATCCCGCAAAGATTGACGACATTCAGAAAATGCCCGACTCAAAGAACTTGAAGGAGCTCCGAAGTCTACAAGGAAACTTAGCATTCATCCGGAGGTTCATCTCTAATCTGGTTGGGCGATGTCAAACTTTCAATCATCTATTGAGTATGGACATCCCTTTTTCATTGGGATCAGTCATGTCAAAATGCTTTCGAAAGAATCAAAAGATACTTGCTCAATCCACTTGTGTTAGGGGAACCAATGCATGGGAAGCCATTGATACTCTACATTGCGGCATAAGAACACTCACTTGGGGCACTACTTGCTCAAGAGAATGATGAAGGAAAGGAACAAGCCTAGGTGAAACATGCTCCAACAATGCTGCAGAGTACCAAGCTTTGATCATTGGTCTTGAAATGGCATTAGACATGAAGATTCTATAGTTGGAGATATACGACGACTCTAAATTGATCATCAACCAGCTTTTGGGGATTTACGATGTAAAGAAGGAAGATCTTTTGCCATACCACCAATATGCTTCTTGTTTATTCGAAAGATTCGACCAAGTGTTCTTAAACCACGTCCCAAGAGAAGAAAATTGCATGGCTGATGCTTTGGCTAACTTGGCCATGACGATGGCACTTGGAGAGAATGAGTCAACAAAGGTACATGTGTGTCATCGATGGGTCATTCCTAGACTTCTTGATCTTCAAATCAACTAAAGTCATCATATGTCCGTTGGGGTGATTGTAGAAGAGGATTGGAGGCAACCATTGATAGAGTACCTTGAACATAGAAAGTTACCCAAGGATCCGCGACAAAAAAATAGACATCAAGCGAAGGCCACCACGATTCATCTTCTACAAGGGGATATTATTTCGCCACTCTATTGAAGGACTATTCTTACGATGTCTTGACAAAGAAGAAGCCCACCAAACGATGGATGAAGCACATTCTGGTTCATGTGGAGCACACCAATATGGTCCCATGCTCCATTTTCGCATCAAGAAGATAGGCTACTACCGGACGATAATGGTGAAGGATTGCATGGAGCACGCCAAAAGATGTCAAGCGTGTCAATTTCATGCCAATTACATCTACCAACCTCTAGAGCCTCTTCATCCAACTGCAGCTTCATGGCCTTTTGATACATGAGGACTTGACGTTGTTGGACCGCTTCCAAAGTCATCAAAGGGACAGATGTACATATTGGCTACCACAGACTACTTCTCTAGATGGGCTAAAGTTGTTACACTCAAGGAAGTAAAAAAGAAAATTGTTGCCGATTTTATCAAGTCGAACATAATTTTTAGATACGACATACCAATATACATAATCACGGATAATGGAATGCTATTTGACAGCAAGCTCGTGAGGAGTTTATGCGAGAAATTTGGTTTCAAGCAACATATGTCTTCAATGTATAATGCACCCGCCAATGGCCTTGCCAAAGCTTTTAACAAGACGCTTGGTAACCTTTTGAAGAAAGTTGTTGCAAAGAACAAGAGAGACTGGCATGAGAAAATTGGTGAAGCTTTGTGGGCATACTGTACAACCTTCAGAACTGCTACACAAGCAACTCCTTACTCTTTGGTGTTTGGTGTAGAAGCAGTTCTTCCGTTTGAGTAACAAATTCCATCATTGCGGATCACAATCCAAGAAGGACTCACGTCCGCAGAGAATACTTAACTTCGCCTAGCAGAGTTTGAGGCATTGGATGAGAAAAGATTGGAAGCGCAACAAAAATTGGAGTGCTATGAAGCTCGACTAGCTAGAGCCTTCAACAAGAAAGTGTGGCCACGATCATTCCAAGTGGGAGATTTATTCCTAGCTGTTCGACGACCCATAATCCTCAACAAATGCATAGGCGACAAGTTTACCTCAAAAATGGGATGGGTCGTATGTTGTGAAGGAATCCTATTCAAGTGGCGCATACAAAATTATTGATAAGGATCGTCTCAGAGTTGGTCCGATCAATGGAAATTTTTTGAAGCAGTACTTCCCATGAAAGTCAGCTACGCTCCTCGACGTATGAGCCTAAACTGCAAGTCATGATGCTCCATACGAACCCAAACTGCAAGTCATGATGCTCCTCGACGCACAAGCCTAAATTGCAAGTCATGAAGCTCCTTGATGCATGAGCCTAAACTGCACGTTGCTACACTCCTGTCCCGCACGAGTCTAAACTGTGTACGGCCAAAAATAAAGTCTTCTAGGTTGAAAACCTCGCGAGAGGCGGTCTAGGCAAAAATTAGGACATAAAAAAAAAAGAAAAAAAAGAACTCACTCCTCTGAACTACGTTATCACTTGATCCTCTTCATCGAGGTACGTAGGCAGCTTAGAGTTTCATTCTAAGTTCAGTTGCATGAGTTTTTAAAAAATAAAAATTTGGCGTCATCAGATCATCACATAAATTCTTGAAGTGTAGAGGCACATATCTATGAGGAAAAGAAGACGATTTGTGTTGAAGTACAAAAAATATTTATTGCTTCAATAGTACAAAAGTTGATACATCCAAAAATGTAGAGACAAAAGCCTCTACATTTTCTATACAAAAGCCTAAATCACGAGGATGATCGTAAACTAGGATTTGTTGCTGGCGCATCTTAAATGTTTTTCCAAGTCTGTATGGAGTCTCCACATTTAATATCATTCTCAATGTATGTCTCTCGCGTTCAAATAACTGTGATAATCTCTTGACCACGTATCTTGTTGTTAGGACTCGAGTATGATAGTTAGCTTCTCTTGTGAAAGTGTTGGTTGAAGGTCCCATATATGAGAAGTCGTCTCTCTTGAAAAAACCTTCAATCACCATGAGAGCTGCCATTGATGAACTTCAAGACTATCAACAAAACAAGTGCAACAGTTGGTGAAGGGGTAGCTCCGCATCTTGTATGATATCTCAGTCTGATATCTGGACCCTTTGTTTCTTTGTGATTCTGCAAAAGAAATAAATGAAGATATAAGATTTGTGAAGCATCATAGCTAAAATTACTACACGCAAGGCTGTAGAGTCAATTTCAAAAGGAAAGCAAGTTCAATGGACGACGGGATCAACTTTGATAAAAAAAACTACCGCAGTCAATCTGGAAAATGTTATTCCCCTAACATTTTTTATGTTGTAGATTTAGATGTCTAGTTTCCAACAATACAAACCGTTTGCGATTTGGAGGTTCCTAGCCCAAGACATGACTTTCTTTATCTAGAGTGCACAAATCTGGAAATCAAGTACGGCAGATATCTGTAGCAACTTCAAAATATTATGGCGGACATTCTAAAAGGATTTTTGCCACGCTATTTACAGATATTATGAGGTTTGGAGTTTTCTTTCCAACAGTATAGATGGATCACAATTCCGACACCTAAAGCTCAAGATATGATTTTTTTCTCCAGGAGCGCGCAAAGCAGAAAAGTAGCAAGATAGACATCAGGAACGAATTCAAAATAACATTACGGCCAATATAAAAGAAGTTTTGCCACGATATTTTCAGGTGTTGCGGATCCCGAACTTGTCTTTCTGATGGCATAGACGACTTGCTATTTGGACGTTCCCAGTTTGAGATATGTACTTTCCGATGACAACATACAATGTTATGAAGTCAAAATGGCAGACTCGTGCATCACCTTCGAAAGTTCATTCCGACCTGTCCTGATGAAATTTGGCCCTATGTTTTGGATATGATGCTATGGTGCAAGTTTTGATTATGTAGAATCAAGTGGATTGCAGTTTAGACACACCTAGGTCAAGATACAATTTTTTCAATGAGAGCATAAAATGCTATAAAGTCAAAACAGCAAAGATGTTCCAGGTGCTTACTTGTCAAAGTTGGAAAGGCCTACTCTAGTTGTCTTCCTCGCCAGCCTACAACGATGCGATATGGGACATATTATGCTCGCCAATGATGAGATAGGGTCTCTCCGAGACTCCAAGAGTAGGTATTTCATCGTCGATGTTGAAAGGATACTTCATGTGTCTCTCTCGCCAACCGCAACAAAGAGAGGAGTGGTTTGCTCGCAATGCATCTTCCTAGGGACATCAAGATCTCTGTAACTCTCTCAAAATCCTAAAAAAAAAATATTTTGGGAGTCCTCGGAGCCAATAGCACGATTTTTCAGCAACACGATACTTCAATTTAACAATATCACGACATGAAGCTTTTGATTTCACATGATTGACTGGTGTCGACGGTGCAAAGATCAATTCAGAAACCAATGCTTCATGGGCTATAGCTGATTTCGTTTAGTGGTTCTGCTTCTTGATGAATACTTCTCCACAACCCCACGTTCTAAGAAAATAAAAGAAGAAATAAAGGTTAGCATGAGTAACAAAAAGTTTGATTAAAACTAATCAGCATGGAAAGGGAAGTTAAAATTTGGGAGCCTCATTAATCTCTAGCCTTGATCATGAGTTAGGTCTTTGAGTATCCGAAACCAGAAGTTCCACCAGCCACGTGCAAGAATAAAGACAATGGAACGGAGCTTTCACTCAGCAACAAGAATCGGTACCAATGACACGACGCTTCAATGCGGATGGTGAGCATTGTGACGTGCGCTTCTCCGTCAAATCTTGATGGATCGTACGCTTCATGAACCTCTTCCCTACAATAAAGGAGTGGTGATCATCCACTTCTTCTCATGAACCTCGCCATGTATATCTTCTCCAAGCCTGCAACAAAAAAAAAAGGAAAAAAAGAAGAAGTATGTTGCCCGAACAATCCTCGTGATTTCGGCGCTTGATTGATCAAAGATTGATTGCATCTGGATCAAAAGGGATGGAGCTTCGATTTTTATAGATTTGTATCTCACCAAGTCTTCTTACCAATGGTGTAAACAGCTCGTAGTTCGGATGCTCCTATCTTGAGATATGCATTTTTTTAGCAAGAGCATGCAAAACTGAAATGTCGAGCGTGATAGAACTTGGACCACGTTTAGGAATCTCACCTGGGATAATACAATACGAATTTAAATCCAAATTTTTTATATGTAGTAGTACTCCGAGTCTAGTTTCTGTAGCCACAAACTGCTAATTATTTTGACATTCCTACACCAAGATATGAAGTTTTTCGTGAAGATGCGCAAAGCCAAAATATCGAACGCGACAGAACTTGGAACCAAGTTTAATTTAAGTTCACATGGGACAGTACAAAGCGAATTTAGCTTCAGTTTTTGAACGTGTCTTGCCTTAAGTGTGTACCTTTTGGACGATCAAGCGGGTTGAGTTTTGGACACTCTTATGACAAGATGTGAATTGTTTTCTGTAAGTGCGTCAAGCTGTCGGACTAACGGGAGACGTCCGACTTAACTAAAGCATAAGAAAAGCTAATTGCTAGCTGCTGCCTGTTGGTTAATACAATGAGGTTGGAGGTATGACCACGCCTGAGAATTAGTTATGTTAAGCATGACCTCTTATATAGATTCTCAAATGCGGTGCCCTTGATACGTTTTCAACAGATACAACCATAACTTGTTGAACAAGAATTTCAAACATAGAAACAAATTCCAACACTTTTGGTAAAAAAAGATTCTAAATCCTTGTTTAATGTCGAAGTGTTGGAGAATTCTTACCAAATTTGGTAAGTCTTTACTTGGTCCTATGTAAAATGGGTTTGACTTATTTATTTTAAGTCCATACTGTTACGTTTATAATTTGAATAATGATCAATATCTCTAAAGAAGTCTTGACTAATGTTATATTAGTGTATGCAGATTCTAGTGAGCAACAACATTACTAAAAGGAATGAAGGTTCACTCAACGACTATTAAAACGGGAGATTCAAAATGATAATGGGAGACAATTTGAGTGGGAAACACAACATAATGTGAGACAATTTGAAGTGCTGCTCATTTATTCAATAAAGCATGGAGCACTCCCTGGATTAATTAATCCAGCCCATCAAATGGAGACAATTTGAAGTGCTGCTCCTTTCTTCAATAAAGCATGGAGCATTGAAGCACTCACTCGGTTTCGGCATGGAGTAGAGCACTCACTGGGTTAATTAATCTAGCTCATCTCTCATGAATGAATTAGAGGCATCTTTCTTGAATCAAATATCAGTAAAATATTGTGGGTATCAATCAAAGACTAATCTACAATAACTCTCAAAACTAACCTATAAGAAGATAGAGAAACTCAAGGATTGATTGCGCAACTACACAAACTGTTTCTAAACCTTTCTAGTTCTTAGTACAAATATAATATTCTTGAGTCTACAAGTGTCATAAAAGATAGGAAGAGATAGAACACAAAAAGAAAGTTGTGTCAACATTACAAAAGATATTGTCGCTGAATATCGTTAATGGTGAGCGAACTAAAACCATCACCATTGTAACCTATTATCAAAGATCTAAGGAAATCCTTGTGACCCAAGGAAAAATGGACGTAAGTACCTCACCGGTACTGAACCAGTATAAAAATTGTTGTGTCTTGTTATCTTTCAGTTTGCTTGGTTTATTTCTCTTTAACCGTTCACTGTGCAGAATCTAGTCGATTAAACCCATATTTAGTCAACTAAGTTTTAATCGACCACAATTCCCCCCCCCCTTGTAATTTCAATTGGTATCAGAGTTAAGCTCACAAACTTTGCTTAACAGCTAGTGAGGAAAATATCATGGGATCAAACACAGTCGTTGGTGCATTATTTCAAGAGGGAACCTCTCAAGTACGACCTCCATATTTCAACGGACAACACTTCTCTCACTGGAAAATTCGGATGGAAACATACACTATGTCATATAACATCAAAGTTTGGCATATGATCAAAAAGGAAAATCTTCCAATTCCACCAAAGAAAGATGAGAATGGTCAAGTCATAGTATCAACTGATTCACTTGACTTAGATTATTACACTGATGAACAAATTGTTGTCATAACTGTGAATGCCAAAGCAAAAAATCTTCTGTATAATGCTATCAGTGGAGAAGAGTATGAAAAAAATTCAAGATGTGAAACTGCTAAGAAAATGTGGGATAAATTGGAGGTCACATATGAAGGAACCAACAAAGTGAAAGAAACAATGATCAATCTTCTAGTTCGTGACTATGAGCTATTTCAAATGAAAGATAGAGAATCAGTAGAGGAAATGTTCTCCAGGTTCAGCAAAATCCTTGGAGATCTAAAATCTTTTGGTAGACCAATCAAAAGCGGAGAATAGGTGAGAAAAATTCTTAGAAGTCTACCCACAATTTGGCAGGCCAAGGTTATTGCTCCGGAATGTCAGGACCTTGACAAAATGTCCTATGATAAACTTAGAGGTGATATAATTGCCTTTGAGAAAACTTACTTGGACAGGTAAATTCAATAAAAAAAGAATAAAACAGTTGCTTTTAAAGCAACTGTGGCTGAACCAGAAAATGAAGAAGAAGAGAAAGGAGGAGAACATGATGAAAACATAGCCATGCTCTCCCAAGTTGTAACAAGCATGATGAGGAAAAACAGAAATAGCAGGAGAGGTAGATCAAACTTCAGAAAAGGAAGGACAAGAAATAAAAATGATGGAAGATGCCATGAATATGAAAAAGATGGACACATTCAAGTTGATTGTCCTGAACTGAAGAAGAAGCTTAGCAGGAACCTCCAAAATAAGAAGTCCTTTGGAGCCTGGAGTGATGAAGAAGAATCTGACCATGAAAAAATTATAAATATGTGTTTCATGGCCATAAACGAAGATAGCAACAAGGACTCGGGTGAGCTTGGGCTCATGGTCGACGAAGGAGCAGATGAGGAAGAAGACTCAGGTGGACTTGGTCTTATGGCAAATGAGGGAACCAGTGAGGAACACCGCAAGAATAATCGAAAAGGAAAATGGTATCTTGATAGCGCGTGTTCCAGACATATGACTGGTGACAAATAATTATTCAAAATTGTCACCAAACTAGATGGAGGAACAGTTACCTTTGGAGATAAATCAAAAGAAAATGTAATTGGAGTTGGAAAGGTTCCTCTCAGCTAAACATGTGATGTAGATGAAGTGTATTTGGTTGATGAACTTGGTTACAATCTTCTCAGCATTAGTCAAATATGTGACAATGACTACGAGGTTCGTTTCAACAAACATGGTTGGTTTATTGAAGATGAATCAAGTAAAGTTATTCTCTCTAGAAATAGGGACAGAAATGTTTATACTATCAGTAACTTAGATAGTGGTGGTAATTAAATTTTTCTAGCTTCTATTCTTGATGACCCTTGGGTATGGCATAGAAAATTTGGTCATGCGAGCATGCATACTATTCATACACTTTCTAAAACCGATCTTGTCATTGGTCTTCCAAAACTAGACTTTTCAAAAGATCAAATTTGTGATACATGTCAACTAGGAAAATAAACCAGATCCTCTTTTAAAGTCAAAAATATTATTTCCACTACAAAACCACTTCAACTATTGTATATGGATCTTTTTGGACCTACTAGAACTGCTAGCATAGGTGCTAGAAAATATGCTTTTATTATAGTAGATGACTTTTCTAGATTCACCTGGGTTATTTTTCTAAGTCACAAGGATGAAGCTTTAAGAAACTTTGAAGTCTTTTGCAAGAAAGTGTATCGTGAAAAAGGTTACTACATTTCCTCCATAAGAAGTGATCATGGAGGAGAATTTGGAAGAAAAGCTTTTGAGAACTTCTGCAATAATCAAGTGAACTCTCACAATTTCTCTTCCCCAAGATCGCCACAAAACAATGGAGTGGTAGAACGTAAAAACAGAACTCTATAAGACATGACAAGAACCGTGATTGTGAAAAATCCTCTCCCACACCACTCCTGAGCAGAAGCCGTAAGTACAACATGTCATGTCATCAACATATGCCTCATTCGACCAATACTCAAGAAGACTCCATATGAACTATGGAGAGGAAAAAGACCCAACATAAGTTATTTCTATCCTATCGGTTGTAAGTGCTGTGAATACCTAGTTTTTGTATTGTTTTAACACATCCTAAAGTCATTAGTGTTTTATTACTTTAATTATATTTTCCAATTTTTGTGTCTTTGATTGCATATTTCCTATCATAAAAATACCAAAAAATAGTTCTTTCTTTATTTGTGCATTTTAGGAATTAACTAACTATTCAATTGATGAATTAATCTAGTTAATTGATCATTTGAATAAGTTACTTAATTAATTTATTTGTTTGTGTAAATTTAGTTTAATAAGTAGGATTAAGAAATAAATTGGGCTAAATTTAAAAGAGAAAGTGGCCAAAAGTGCAAGATAAGGGGCTGCCCTTGAAATGGTCTGAAACGGCGTAGTTTTGCCTCAAAACTACGTCGTTTCATTAAGTGACCCAAGATCAAATCTCACCCATTTATCACCTCTTGATCTAATGGTCCATATTTGATCTCTCAAGAGGTATTTAATGCCTAAAAAATTAGAAAACATTCCCTCATTTCCCCAATAACTCTTTCTCTCTTCTCTCCTCCGACACCGAAAATCACCCACCGGCGGCGGACCACCTCCAAAAACCTCCAAATTAACACCATGTAATCTCCACAACCTCCTCTTCCCATATCTCCAAACCAATTCCTTCAAAACCCCCTCAAACTCCTTGACTTTTAGATCTAGGAAACTTTTGTCGCCACTTTTTGGTCCAAATTCTTGAAGCTCCGGCCAACACCACCCTACAACACATACATGAATGGATAGAGCTCCACGAGACCTATCTTTTCCTACCCATTTCACCCCCAAAATCACCATCGCCGCCGGCCCGCTCCTCACCGCCGCCACGACTCCACTGCCTCACCACCGCCAAAATGCCCCGAACCCCCATCTTAGCTATTTTTTGACTCAAAGACACTCATTTCTTTTGGCGAGATGCTGAAACGCATTTCGTTTTAGCATCTACCCGAAAGAAACATGCGTTTCGGAGTCGGGTAGTCGCCTTTTAGCATCTCTGGCGTCTTCTCGTGGCTCGAACAGATTCAAGCATACTTGTTAGGTATAATCGTCATCTCTTTAATTAATTTCTGATTTTTTATATTAGTAGATTAGTTTCTGATTTTTGATTTTTTCTATTTTGGTTGTTTCTTGTTAATTAGAGTTTCAAGTTAGGTTTATTTAATTAGTTATCTCTATTTAGTTTAGTGGTTTGTTAGATTTGTTATTGATTTAAACATGATCTTTAGTGTATTAGTTAAATCGTTCATTTAGTTAGTCGATTATTTAGTTGTGGTTAGTCGTTGTCCGATTGTTAACGATGCTCATTCTGTTTTGAGAATTAGTTTGTGAATTTAGTTATTTGTTTAGTAATTAGTTTTCACAAATCGAATTCATTCCCATCAAGTAGATTTGAATACTTAGTTCAATTGCGTTTTTAGTCTCGTCTATGCTTTGTCAGTTCATAGTTGTCCAAGTTTGATTTATTTTGAGCAAGTAGTTTATTGTTGATGGTTAAAATCTGAAGTTTAGTTTATTTTATCACAAAATAGGATAATAGTAGCTTACTTTTACTAGTAGGGTGGCTGAAAGGATATTTTTTCTCCTTGTTTCTGACACAGCAGATTTTCAGGCTGTCCTTTCACCTTTGGGACATATCTTGAACAAATTGAGTGGTTTGAAGGGATATTCTGGAGAGCAAAAACTTTTCATAACAAATACGAGAATCCTTGAAGTTCTGGTTTCTGGTTTCTGGTTTTCCTCAAAAGTGCTGAATTTTGGGTCATCTTTCTGGATATTTTCTGGGGTCTGTTCTCTGCTGTTTTGTTGCTGAAAGGAGCTGTGTTCAAGTGATTTTTACTGGTATCGAAGCCCTTTTTGTGTTGTCTTGATTTTGCTGCCGGTAAGGTACTCTCTCTTACCTTTGCGATGTAGATTTGAATGCAACAAATGACGAGATAATATCATGAGCTCGCTCCAGTTTATTTTAAAATTATTTGCTATTGGTTTTACTCGAAAGATGCATACTATTTCAGTTCTGAATATGTGTTAATTTTGTCAGTTCTCAATAACATGCACTTGAGCCCCATATTAGTCAATATTGAGTTACTTAACTGTTATGAGATAAGATTTTACTTCAAAAGTTTAGAAAAAAGTACTTAATGTTTGAGTTGAAAACTTGTGTATGGTGGAGTTAATATTTGAGTTGAAAACCTGTGCATGGTGGAGTTACGCTTTTAGGAGCATTTTATTGGTCCTTTTTGGCCCAAGCTTCGTTCTCTTTTCTGAATTTGAGATTTGGTTAGCTTGCTTATAATTTCTTTTTTTAGATTTTAGTTTGTCTTAATCAAATTTCTTGTTCTGATAAGTTCAAAGTTTAAGGTATATTATTATGTTGAAAGATCATGATGGTTTATTTGTTTTTAATTTGGCATTTAACATGGAATGAATTTTTCTTTTCTTTTCTTTTTAGTTTTTATTTATTTATTTATTTATTTATTTTTCTCTCTTGAGGATGATTATGTTAAAAGTGAAGTACATGCGAGTATTTGATTACTAATAATATTCGATTCTGATTTCTAGTGTTTAGGAGTGTTTGAAGCATATTTTAGATTTTTTATACTTGTATCTTTAGCATGGTAAACAGTTAATTACTAAGTCATATTTCATGATATATTAATGGTTTATTAAGTTGTTTTCTGTTCATTTCAATTTTCCCTGAATACATGTAACTGTTTAAACATTCATTCTCGTAAATTTGGTGACATTTCTTTGTCAAATAAGTCAAGTTAGTTCTTTGATGCCTTGAATATTGAGAGGGTCTACGGGGAAGTTCAATCTGACCATATATTTGGCAAAAAATGAGTTAGCTTGGCTCAATACCAAAATCCCATAAGTTGGCCCAATTTTTTAATATAAGCATCTCCTCAGTTAATTTCAATGATTTTTTTTAACTAAGCAACTTAATCACTCTTAATTAATTTAAGCGATAGGTAATTTTAGGCACGTTTGGGATGTAGACCATGTGTTCAACACGATCCTTGGTCGATATTTTTTTAAAAAAAAATAAAGTAGTCATGTGTGCATTTCCGCTCCTTGACTCTTCAATATTAATTGTATTTAAACCATGTGTACCGACACGTTCCTTGTTTTAGTACGTATAATCAAATAAGGACCTTGTGTGCTTGCAAGCTCCTAGGCCAAAACTATTAATTATTAAGTTGTACTAGACAATAGTAACTCAAGGCAAATAATACACACTTTATCCAAAACTAATTCAAGCCAATTTTTAGTCAATAAAAGCGACCGTGCTAGAACCACGGGACTCGGGAAATACCTTATAACTTATCCCCGGTCAACAGAATTTCTTACTCGGATTTTATTTTCGCAGACCAATAATAATAGAATCAAATCTTCCTTTGACTAGGGATTCAAATAAAAGGTGACTTGGAACACCAACAAAATCAATTCCAAGTGGCGACTCTGTAAATAAAATAATCTCTACTCAATTTTGTCACTTTAATTGAAAAAACCCTTCAATCCACATAATATCATTTTGCGAGTAGAAAAGGGGTGTGACAGCTCTGGCGACTCTGCTGGGGACCCTTCAAAAATTCGATCTTGTACATTGACTTTATTTGGCTTTATTAATTTTTGTATATATTGTGATTTATTTGGGCCTAATGTGTTACTTGTCGAGTTTTTACCGTTTTTATATTGTTGAACTGTACATATAAATTGTATCCTCTCTCGCATCCCTCTGAGTCTTCTGATAATTAGTTATATTGTGTTTGCCTACCAGCATCACAAAATTTCTGTCTTGAGATAAAGCCAGTTAGCCTACCAGCTTCTGGTGAAGGATTTAGTCACACGTGTTTAGGCGGGAGAGTCGTTAGCTAGCCAGTGTTGTTCCACTACTGGTGACGCTTGACACTCCTCGACTCGGGTTGTCCGCCCGGGTAAGCCAGGTCTAGATACCATATCCTTTTGGATTTACATTTTTAGAAGTACAAGCCACAAGCAATGAATATCCCTAGTAGGCTACGCTTTATTTGCATCATGTGTATTTGACTTAGCATCGCTCGACACAAGGGTCGAGTTCTATTTTATGACAGGCTTTGTTGAGACCATTATGTGATGTTATGTTCTACTTGTTGCATTATTTGGGAGGCTTTCATGTCGACCGACTTTAGCATAAATCAGTTGAACGAACAGAGAAAAAATGATGTGGTCTAATGCATAAGGTTTTTAAAGATTAATTTTCATAAAAAAGAACATAGTCGGTTTTAACCGAACTACACAAGTCTGATTCTCACCGGATGTGAGATACGTAGGCAAACCTCATCGGTTCCGGCCTCAATTTTCAAAAAAAAAAAAAACAAATCAAAAATATTTTTCTTTTCCTTAATTCACTCTTTACAATCCTTTCCTTAGAAAATCCAAAAAAAAATACTAAATCCAAAAATATTTTTATAGTCCCACAGTTTAGCTTTTTATTTATTTATTTTTATTCTTTTATAGAGTCAAAACCCGAGAAATCGGAATTTTTGTGTGTTAATAATATGTTTGATCAAAGCCTAACCCCGTGTCTGGGTAGACAGGTATACCATGAGTGGGGAAAGAGGTAAGTCTGAAAAGAGGCCTAGATCAGAAGGGATACCAGATTTTCTGATTGTCGATCAAATACCACAGTTGTTGTGGAATTGGTAGAGAGACTTTAAGGAATATGAGCGAATACAGATAAAGAAATACTTGGGACATTTGGTTCACATGATTACGATCAAGCCTAGGAGGGATGTGATTGAAGCTTTGATTCCGCACTGGAATCCTGAAAATAACGTGTTCCGTTTTACCGACGGTGAAATGACTCCGACCTTGGAGGAAATCACCCATTTCCAGGGGTGGGGCCGCAATCTTCGCCGCCAAAGGCCCATAGTACCAAAAAATGTGAATGAGGTTAGGTTTCTGAAGCTCTTGAACATAAATTACGGACAATATGAAAGTTTAGGAGGCAAATGGGTTGAGTTGGGATTTTTGTTTCAATTGTATGGTCTAGAATGCAATTTCGAAAGGAATGTGGGAAAATTGAAATCAAAGGAAGATAAGGAAACATGGAAGGTACATAGAAGGTTTGCATTTATGGTTACTTTTTTGGGGCGTGTAGTTTTTCCGGAAAGGGAGGGACGCATTGACATCCGCTTGGCAGGTGTAGTTGAGGCTCTTATCTCAGATGGGGATGATTATACTTTGGTCCCTATAATTCTTTCTTGTATTTTTCGTGCTTTAACTAGATGTAAAATGGGCTCACGAAATTTTGATGGTTGCAACATTTTGTTACAGATATGGTTGTTGGAGCATTTCTATAGTCATCCTACGATCACTGATTTTAGTGAGCTATGGACCAATCATACTTATGATCACCAGAAAAGAATTGACGAATGTGACTTACCAGAGGGGATTGGCGCCTGGAAAGAACTACTTCTTACTCTGTCTGCCAAACGGATCACTTGGAACTACGATTGGTTCTCGTCTAAAGAGGTCATTTGTGAGTCTGCATACCATTCTTATTTGGTACTCATAGGATTGGATGGTGTTCAGTCTTATGCTCTACTTCGGGTAATGCGCCAATTTGCACGACTACAGGAGGTGCCACCAACACGAGATATGAGCAAGTTCTGTTATGATTTTGGTAAAGATCAACCTCATGACAAACAAGAAATTATGAAAATTTGGTATGCAAGTAAAGTCTCGGAGTTGAATGATATGGTAGAAGACCGAGATCGTGGAGAGGTGATCCCTGAATATATTACCTGGTTTCATGACCCTTCATCGCTTAGAGATAGGCCTGAAGGGTCCAACAGGAGGAGAAATGATCAAAGAGCTATAGAAAGGTTAAAAGAGGAATTGGAGCATGCCCGGATGACCATATCCAGACAACAAGCCCAATTGCAAGCCGTAGTCGCTCAGATTCGTTTAAATATTGAGAAATATTATCAATCTACCTTACGGGTCATTGATAAAGATCTAAAGCATGCTAAAAATGAGTCGGCCCGCTTAGAAGAAAAACTGGCAAGCACTATTGGTTTAGTCAGAAGAGTTGAGGCAAATAAAAATGCTGAAATACATAAGCTGCAAGAAGACTTGAGTATCATTGAAGAGGATGCGCACCAACAACAATTGGAGTTTAATCAGCAGAGAGAGCAGTTTGAATGAGAAAGGGCCTATTGGATACACTCAAAGGGTCAGTTTCATGCACAATTGGAAGGAATAAAAAGGCATAAAAGAGGTCATCAACATGCAGATTTTGAGGCAGAGCGGCGTCAGTGGATGATTGAGAGAGCTGTGCTAAACCGCCGTATTGAAGACTACGAGGGATGCGAGACACAGATGGGGAACGCCCTCAACACAACCCAGATATGGTTGCAGAATTGTCACGTGAATATAGGGCAAGCCAGAGAGAAAGTACTTCAATTGGCAGAGAAAGCAACATATATTCATGACGATCATCATCATCTAAACAATGAGACAATTGGTCAACAAGCACGTACCCTCGTTTCACAGTTGCCGACAGTGTTTCAGAATTTGTACGAGATTTTGGGGGGAGAGTGGAGGCCAAGGGATGCAGACCTTTGATGATATCAGTTTAAGCAAGAATACCATTAAAGATTAAAGTTTTAGTGCAGTCAATTAGTTTGTAGTTTCATTTTTCATTTGTCGCATTTTTAATTTTATATTTGTCGCATTTTCAGTCATACTTATGTCTTTAGAGTCAATTTGAATAATAATAATAATAATAATAAATTGTTATTATTTTCTCCTGAACTACGTAATGATCTGATTCATGCGGCGACATGATACGTAGGCAACCCACAAAAGGTTCGATCAAAATATTTTTCAATGATTCTAAGATGAGGGATCAAAATGAGGCGTGAGTGAAAAGAAAAAAGGAGACAAGAAGATAAGAGCGTCAATAAGAAGCAACCTCATAAGCCAGAATGAAACATGAATCCTCCAAAAGCATGTTAGAAATAGTGACAATGATAGGAGCATGACACATTACGTGTGATTCATATCTATAAAATGTTTAACCCTAAGACGTTTGTTGTCTCTTATTAAGTAAGCTTAAGGTGGTTGGTTTGTGGTGAAACTGGCAACATACCATTACTTCACCCCGGGGTCCCTCAGAGGGAACCTCCACTGTACCTCTTTCTACTCAACCATCGCTCCATGCAACAAGCGACCACATTCTACCACCAGGGTATGTTCCAAACTACAGCGTCCACGCTGCTCCTGGTACCTCTAATGTGCGACCTCCAGTCGCACCAATCAGGAACACTCCTCTAGTCATGTCTGGCGCACCAGTATACACAATCCCGCATCCACCTCCTGTGACAAGGCCAATCAACGATCCACCATCTCATGCTTATGATGGCCAATACTTCTCTCCAAATATGGCTTTCGGGGTCTCAGATCCATACAATCAGACTCCTCAGTACGAGTCACCAGTGGAAAATGAAAAGATTTCCAAGACGGTTGAGCCGGATGAGATGACGAGGAAAATGAAAAGTCTTGAACAGAACATAAAGAACATACATGGACTAGGTGGTCACAAAAGTGTTTTGTTCAGTGATTTATGCATGTTCCCTCACATCCATTTGCCACCAGGGTTCAAGACCCCAAAATTTGAGAAGTATGATGGACACGGCGACCCTATCGCCCATTTGAAAAGGTACTGCAACCAGCTGAGGGGTGTAGGTGGAAAAGAAGAATTGCTGATGGCTTATTTTGGGGAAAGTCTTGTGGGGGTAGCCTCCGCATGGTTCATTGACCAAGATATCTCTCACTGGCATGTCTGGGACGACATGGCCCAGGCCTTCATCAAACAATTTCAATACAATATTGATATTGCGCCGGATCGCAATTCCCTATCCAATATGAAGAAAAAGCCGACTGAAAGCTTTAGGGAGTATGCAATCAAGTGGAGGGAGCAGGCGGCTAGAGTTAAGCCACCTTTGGATAACTATGAGTTGATCACTGTTTTTCTGGAGGCCCAAGAGCCTGATTACTTTTAGAACATGATGTCCGCAATGGGTAGACCTTTTGCGGAAGCGATCAAAATAGGAGAAATGGTCGAAAATAGCCTCAAGACTGGCAGAATTTTAAGTCAAGCTGCTCGCAAAGCCACCACCCAAGCTTTCCAAAATGGGTCAGGAAGTTTGGCAAATAGAAAGAAGAAAGATGAAGGATCCATGATGACCTTGGGATCCAGGAAAGTTCAAAGAGGGGCATCGCACCCTTATATGTAAGTTCAGCAGGGGCAATCCAGCTACCCTCAACATTACTATCCCCTGCCAATTCCTCAGTACTCTGTGGGACCGCCACAGTATACAGTGTTTAATGCTCAATTCTATGCTCGTCCTCCCAATCAACAGGTACGGGCACTAGCTCCAATATTCCCCCGACCTCAGCAACAAAATTTTCGGGCACCCTACAATGTTCGTCCTAGGCAGGATTATGGTCGAGAGCAGAGGTCGGTGGAAAACTTTACTCCATTGGCTGAATCATACTCTAGTCTGTTCCAGAAATTGAAACATATGGGCGTGATTGGACCCATCGCTCCCCACCATATGCATCCCGATTCACATGGATTTCAAGCAAATTCTATATATGAATATCATTCAGGTGCTCTGGGGCATAACACTGATGACTATTGGACCCTGAAAAGAGCCATAGAAAGACTCATTGTTGAAAAATTGATTGTAGTCACGAATGGCGAGGACCCTCCTAATGTGACCAATAACTCATTTCCTGCACACAATGATGTTCATTTTGTGGGAATGATTGGCCGAGATCGTGAATACAAACCGGTTGGTCGAGCAGAAATGACAGTGGTAACGATTCAAGAGGAAACCAAACTGGAAGCAAATCCAAGCCGAGATGCACCGTTGATTGTGAAAGGTGCCCAGAGCTCAGAGATGGCAAATTTATTTGTTCCAAAAATCTCGAGGTTGGAAGTTCGCTCCAATGTTCCAAGCCCAAAGTAATACGTCCTTGGAGGTCACCCCATCACAAAGCATAATCAGGGCGGTATGACGGGTATAATAGAGCCGATCATAATCAAGCCTGCCACACAACCCCGTGTAACAAATACAAAAACCATTCCTTGGAACTACAACAAAACAGTAGTAACATACAAAGGCAAGAAAATCATAGAAGAAGTGGGCGAAACTGGAGGTTTGACTCGATCAGGGAGCTGTTACTCTCCAGAAGAGTTGAGGAAGGCTAAGCAAATCAGAGAAGACCAAATGCCAATAAAGAAACCGGTCACTGAAGAAGAGGCGGAGGAGTTTTTGAAAAAGATGAAAGTTCAGGATTACTTAATCATTGACCAGCTGAGAAAGACTCCTGCCAAAATCTCTCTGTTATCTTTGCTCATACACTCAGGAGAGCATGCCCGTGTACTAATCAAAATCCTGAACGAGGCACATGTCTCAGAGAATACCACCGTGAATTAGTTAGAGAAGATGGCCAATAGATATTTTGAGGTGAACAGAATTTCCTTTACTGATGATGAACTTCCTAAGGAGGGAGCCAGTCACAATAGGGCTTTGCACTTGATTGTCAAATATGAATGGCATTATGTGAAGCGAGTCATGGTTGATGGAGTCTCGAGTGTAGATGTATACCCTCTATCTACCTTGAAAAGCATGAAGATCAATATAGATAGGATCCGACCCAGCAATGTTCGCATCCGGGATTTTGATGGCTCAGCGAGAGATACTATTGGGGAGATCAACCTCACCATGACAATTGGGCCTGTTGATTTTGAAATTGTCTTCCAAGTAGTAGACATGGAAACTTCTTATAACTTTCTTCTTGGAAGGCCATGGATCCATACGGCCCGAGCTGTGACATCCACCTTGCATCAGATACTCAAATTCGAGCACGACAGGCAAGAAATTATTGTTCACAGAGAAGATGAGTCATCCATTTATAAAGACCCGTTAATCCCATGTATTGAGGCCAATGAAGGATGTGAGTCTATTGTCTATTAGGATTTTGAAGTGGTTGTTGTAGACCATGTTGAGGAAGGAAAGCCCATTCTACATCTGCATCTCTCCATCACATCTGTAATGGTGGCTGCACTTATGATGAGACAAGGTTATGAGCCGGGAAAAGGTTAGGGGGCATCATTGCAAGGAATTTCAGAACCCATTTCTCCGTTCAGTAATAGGGGTACTTTTGGTTTAGGCTTCAGGCCAACACAAGCAGACGAAGACAAAGCCAAGCACCGCAAAAAGCACGGGTGGGTCTTGCAGCAACCTATCCCTCATATTTTCTTCACTTTTGTCGAGCCACGATTCAAACAGGGTCAAAATTCCTCGGCGCATGCAAACATTAATGAAATTTTCCATGGCCTCAGGCAGATGTTTTCTGAAGTGAATATGATCCAGGCTAGTGAAGGCACTAGTCGTGCCGATATGCAACTAATTGGCCCAGACACCATGCTCAATAACTGGGAAGCAGCTCCTCTCCCCACAAGGAAGGATTCTTGGCAGTTGACTTTTGCAGCTTCTTTCTTTTGTACTTTGGGTTACTTTCAGGGTTGTAATCCAAATATCTTAGTATGATTTTTTTATTTTGACGTTAACCCTTCTATCCTTTCAAATTCAATGAAATGTAGTTCAGTTTCCTATTAAATTTTCTATCTTTTCCTTTTCCTAATTCCTTCCATTTTATTTCTATTTCAGTTTTGTTAATGCCGGCTTTAATAACATGACATGCATGCGGAATTCACACCCAGATCTCAAAAAGCTGTCTAATTTCGAAATAATGCATCAAGAGGTCGAATATGATGAAGATAAGGTTTTTGATGAAATAAAAAGAGAGTTGGATCAATTTGAAAACAAGCCTAGGCCCAACCTCAATGAAACTAAGCCAATTAATATCGGAGGTCATGAAGAGGTCAGAGAAACAAAGATAAGCATTCACACTGAACAAAAAACAAGAGATGCCTTGATTCAACTTTTATTTAGGTATAGAGATGTGTTTGCCTGGTCTTATGATGATATGCCTAGTTTAAGCGCCGATTTAGTGGTTCATAAGCTTCCCACGTATCTTGATTTTCCACCAGTCCAACAGAAGCAACGAAAATTTAAAACGGACATGAGTGATAAAATCAAAGAGGAAATAATGAAGCAATTGAGCGTCAATGTTGTCAGAGCCGTACGATACACCACCTGGGTGGCAAATGTTGTGCCCGTGCCAAAGAAAGATGGAAAAACTAGAGTCTGTGTTGACTACAGAGACCTGAACAAAGCAAGTCTGAAGGATAATTATCCTTTGCAAAACATCCACATTCTATTAGATAATTGCACAAAGCATGAGATACAGTCGTTCGTGGATTGCTATGCTAGGTACCACCAGATTCTAATGGATGAGGGTGATGCAGAAAAGACTGCTTTCACCACTCCGTTGGGTACCTATTATCACAGGGTCATGCCATTCAGTTTAAAGAATGCAGGGGCAACTTACATGAAGGCCATGACCACCATTTTTCACGACATGATGCACAAAGAGATTGAAGTATATGTCGATGATGTCATCATAAAATCAAAGACACAGGCTGATCACGTGAATGATTTGAAAAAGTACTTCGAACGGCTTCAAAGGTATGACCTTAAGCTCAATCCAACCAAATGTGCATTTGGGGTTCCATTTGGGAAACTCCTCGATTTTATAGTCAGCCAGAGAGGCATCGAATTGGATCCATCTAAGATAAAGTCCATTCGAGATCTGCCACCCCCGAAGAACAAAAAAGAAGTCATGAGTTTGCTCGAGAGGTTGAACTACATCAGTAGGTTCATTGCTCAGCTCACAACCACATGCGAGCCCATCTTTAAGTTGCTCAAAAAGGATGCTGCTATCAAGTGGACGGACGATTGCCAAAATGCTTTTGACAGGATCAAAGATTCTCTGTCAAAACCCCTATACTGGTCCCACCTGAACCTGGTAGGACTTTGTTTTTATATCTATCGATGATAGATAATTCCTTTGGATGCGTTTAAAGGCAACATGATGTAACAGGCAAAAAGGAACAGGCAATCTATTATTTGAGCAAGAAGTTCACCAATTATGAGGTTAAGTACACCCTTTTAGAAAGGACATGTTGTGCCTTGACTTGGGTTGCTCAAAAGTTGAGACATTATCTTTTTGCCTACACTACTTACCTCATATCCAGAATGGATCCTCTGAAGTACATCTTCCAAAAGCCAATGCCCACTGGCAGGCTCGTAAAATGGCAAATCATGCTCACAGAGTTCGATATCGTCTATGTCACTCGCACCGCGATGAAAGCACAGGCTTTGGCTGATCATTTGGCAGAGAATCCAGTTGATGATGAGTACAAGCCACTTACCACATACTTCCCAGACGAAGAGGTCAACTCAATAGAGGAAGTAGTTCCAGACGACAACCCTGTATGGAAAATGTATTTTGATGGAGCTGTCAATATCAAAGGAGTTGGGATCGGGGCAATCCTCATCTCACCTATTGGACAGTATTACCCTACAACGGCCCGACTTCGGTTCTTCTGTACCAATAATACGGCGAAAAATGAAGCCTGTATCATGGGTTTGAAAATGGCCCTCGATCTGGATGTGCATGACCTATTGGTTATGGGAGATTCTGACTTGCTTATCCGGCAAACCCAAGGTGAATGGGAGACTCGAGACATCAAGCTTATTCCATACAGACAATGTGTGCAAGACTTGAGCAACAGATTCAAATCCATCGAGTTCAGGTACATTCCCAGGTTTCACAATGAGCTAGCCGATGCTTTGGCTACTTTAGCCTCGATGCTCCCTTATTCGGGCAACACTCATATCGATCCACTAAAAATCCAAGTTCGAAATCAACACGGTTACTGCAATACGATTGAGACAGAACCAGATGGTGAACCATGGTATCATGACATAAAACGATTCCTGAAAATAAGAGAATACCCAGATCATGCCAAGGGAGATCAAAAAAGAACTATAAGGCGGATCGCCAGCGGTTTCTTCCTGAATGGGGAAATTTTGTACAAAAGGACCCCAGATTTGAACTTGTTGAGATACGTAGATGCCACAGAAGCTGAGTGGATCATGAGTGAAGTGCATTCGGGGGTATGCGAACCTCACATGAATGAATATGTTTTGGCGAAGAAGATTCTGCGGGCAGGGTATTATTGGCTTACAATGGAGCGAGATTGCTTTAGTTTTGTTCGCAAGTGTCACCAATGCCATATTCATGGTGACCTGATTCACTCGCCACCTTCGGAGTTGCATCCCATGTCCTCTCCTTGGCCTTTCGTTGCTTGGGAATGGATGTTATTGGGCCAATTGAGCGAAAGGCTTCAAATGGGCATAGATTCATTTTGGTTGCAATTAATTACCTCACCAAGTGGGTGGAGGCCGTCACTTTCAAAGCAGTGGTAGACTTTGTTCATTCCAACATCATCTACCGCTTTGGTATCCCAAATACCATTATCACTGACAATGCAGCCAATCTCAATAGTCATTTGATGAAGGAGGTATGCAAGCAATTTAAAATTATGCATCACCATTCTACCCCTTACCGGCCAAAGGCCAATGGAGCCGTTGAAGCGGCGAACAAGAACATCAAGAAGATTCTTAGGAAAATGATCAAAGGTTCCAGACAATGGCATAAAAAGTTCCCTTTTGCTCTTTTGGGATACCGCACGACTGCTCGCACATCTGTTGGTGCAACTCCTTATCTATTGGTATATGGGACAGAAGCTATAATACAGGTTGAAGTCGAAATTCCCTCTCTTCGGATCATTGTGGAGTCGGAGATTGAAGATACATAATGGGTAAAGACCCGATTAGAATAACTAATGCTGATTGATGAAAAACCGCTAGCAGCAGTGTGCTTTGGCCAGTTATACCAGCAAAGAATAGCACGCGCGTACAACAAGAAAGTGCATCCAAGGCACTTCGAGGTAGGCCAACTCGTTCTGAAATACGTTCTTCCACACCAAGTAGAAGCTAAAGGAAAGTTCGCTCCAAACTGGAAAGGACCCTACATCATCAAGAAAGTGTTACCAAAATGGGCCTTGCACTTGGTAGATGAAGAAGGATGGGTACCAGACATGACTATTAATGCAAATGCAGTCAAAAGATATTATGTCTGATATATACCCACTGTGGAACTTTCACGCATGATTTTCTTAGATTGAGATGACGAAGGCTACCATTGCTCGCTATTCCAAGAAAGTGTCACCCTTTTTGTTACCCCTTTTAAGCTGTATTTTTCTTCTTCCTTGTTTTTCAATTTTTGGAACCTGTGTACTTCCCAAAAAAAAAGTCAAACAATAAATTTTCTGAGTCATTGAACTACGTCCGACCTAATTCCGTAAGGATACGTAGACAGCCTTACCCTAGGTTCGGTCCCATCGCAACAAAAATCCATATTACCAATACTCCAAAACTGGGGCAGAAGTTTGTTTTTATCTTACGGTTTTTCTTGTAGAAACAGTTCCAAAAGTTGTAATTCAGTTCAAGGTTCTTTTCGCCTTTTCCTGTTAAGAACTTCTGATCAATCTTTGAGAATACTTGAAGTCCCCATGTCAGGGGCATTGGCCAACCTTCAGTGTGTCGTATCTTAGTAAAAACAAAAAGTAAAGAAGAAATGAGAGAGTCTTATCAATGAAAACTCGTATGGGCACTGTTAGGCGACATTAAGAAAAGAAATGCGAGAGTCTTATTGGTGAAAACCATATGGGCACCATAAGGCGACAATGATTAGAGAAATGAGAGAGGTCAGTTAGAAAAATCCCGCAAAGGGCGCTACTAGCCGAATGAGGGTCTTCGATGCTCCGGCATGAGCACAACTAAGACGGTTTCAAGATGAACATTTGTAACGTATTTTGAGAATTAGACAGCTCAAACAGATCAGGCGTCCAGTCAAAAATGCATGTCATTATTCATTGAAGTCGGCACATATCTCCAGATAAGTCTCCTTATTTCTCTCCCCGAAAGGGACACCTTTTATTTAGACACAATTCCTTTTTCACTTCTAATTGCTCTTCTATTCTTTTCCATAATTTTTCTTAGATTCCCTTTCGGTCTAATCTTGCATCAAAAGTAAAGCAAAAACTGGATTTAAAACTGGCTACAGTTTCCCCGTAATATCGAGCATAATTTGGACCAAATACGGCATTGACGGAAGCAGGAATCCATCTGTGATCTCTTTTGATAAGGCGGACAAAGTGTCTCAAAGAAACTGAAAAGGTCGCCTAAGCAAGACTTGCTTCATGGGAAAAGTTGATAAGCACTACAGACAGAAATTTGTTCTGGGTGCAAGACAACTAAATTTGATTTTGAATGAAAATTGCCTTGCCTTAGGGACAAGGATTAGCGGTACCATGGACATCCGGGTATGAAATAGCCAGGGGAAACGTAAGAAAGACAATGTCTCTAGAAAGCGATACAGAGTATCCGGGAACCTCGGTACCACACTGACAAAATCAGTTCTTCGACAGCGGAGGGGTGAATTCAAACTACTCAGGGCATCAAGGCCACAAACTGACCACCACTTTAAAAACTCACAAATTTTTCTTTGTTTGAAGCAGGATCAAAGTAGTGCAGAATGGCGATTCTCAAAGGGCGAATGTCACCGAAGGTAAGTTTCCTCAAAATCGTCACTTTCCTTTATTTGCAGTGTGCATCATTACTGTCCATACCTCCCATTTTTGTAGCTTAAACTAGGTAGAACATTTTCGCCTAGGGGGATCCAGCACACAGTTCCGGGTAAAAGTACTCTTCGCTCAGGATGTTTTACGTAGTTTAACACAGGTAGAACCTTTTCGCCTAGGGGGATCTAACTCATAGTTTCCGGGTAGAAGTACTCTTCGCTCAGGCTATTTTTTGTAGCTTAACCCAAGTAGAACCTTTTCGCCTAGGGGGATTCATCTCATAGTTCCGGGTAGAAGTACTTTTCGCTCAGATGTTTTACAGTAGCTTAACCCAGGTAGAACCTTTTTTGCCTAGGGGGATCCAGCTTATATTTTCGGATAGAAGTACTCTTCGCCCATGTTTGTTTTTCATAGCTTAACTCAGGTAGAACATTTTCGCCTAGGGAGATCTAACTCATAGTTTCCGGGTAGAAGTACTCTTCGCTCAGGCTATTTTTCGTAGCTTAACCCAGGTAGAACCTTTTTGCCTAGGGGGATTCAGCTCATAGTTTTGGGTAGAAGTACTCTTCGCTCAGGCTGTTATACGTAGTTTAACCCAGGTAGAATCATTTCTCCTAAGGGGTTCCAGCTCATATTTTCGAGTAGAAGTACTCTTCGCCCATGTTTGATTTTCGTAGTTTAACCTAGGTAGAACATTTTCGCCCAGGGGATTCAGCATCCTTTCAGTAATACAAGGTGCCAGCCCCTGGTTACACTCCTTTATGTAATACAGGGTACCAATCCCAGGTTATGCTCCTTTCAGTAATACAGGGTGCCAACCCTTGGTTACACTCCTTTCAGTAATACAGGGTAGCAACCCCTGGTTACACACCTTTCAGTAATACAGGGTGCCAACCCCTAGTTATACTCCTTTATATAATACAGGGTACCAACCCCTGGCTACACTCCTTTCGGTAATACAGGGTACCAACCCCTGGTTACATTCATTCTCAGTAATACAGGGTGCCAACCCCTGGTTACACTTCTTTCAGTAATACAGGGTGCCAACCCCTGGTTACATTCCTTCCCAATAATACAGGGTGCCAACCCCTGGTTACACTTCTTTCAGTAATACAGGGTGCCAGCCTCTGTTACACTCATTTCAGTAATACAGGGTACCAACCCCTGGTTATACTCCTTTCAGTAATACAGGGTGCCAACCCCTGGTTACACTACTTTATGTAATAGAGGGTACCAACCCCTGGTTACACTCCTTTCGGTAATACAGGGTACCAGCCCCTGGTTACATTCCTTTAGGTAATACAGGGTACCAACCCTTGGTTACACTCATTTCGATAATATAGGGTACCAACCACTGGTTACATTTTCTTTCGATAATACAGGGTACCAGCCCTTGGTTACATTCCCTTTTCAGTAATACAGGGTACCATCCTCTAATTCCATTTCCCCTTGTAACATAAGTTACTTCCCCTCGTGGTTGCATATCCCCACATAGTTAGTTTATACTACTCCCGTTGTCTTCATTTCAACAAATTAGATACTTTATAGCTTTCTCTAACTCACAAAATTTTTCTAGCGCCAAATTGGGGCAGAAAAAATTTGTTCGTTTTGTTCGTCTTTGATGGCTTTGCAGGCCCCGCCGCATAGCACAAGTGACGATTAAAGCTTGCAGTTTCAGCTTTTTCATCAGAATAAAGAAGTTTTTCGGTCACAAGATAGTTGGAGTTAGCTTGGATAATGTGTCAGCAGCCCAGTTTCTCGAGTTTCATTTTCTCGAATTCTTATCCAGAAAGCAAGCAATCGAGAATGAGCCATGATCGTTTCCTCAAAGAGCATCAAGATCCAATCTAAGGTCAACACAAGCGAGCAGGTCAAGAATCAAGATTTGACTCCACAAGACACATAGATTAGGAATTTTGTAACTCTTAGTTTGCAGACATATGTAGTTCTTTCTCTTTTCATTTTGATGTAAGCAGCACGTAACAGTAACAGCAACAACAACAGTAACATCAGTCTTAAATCTAGTGTCTGGTAGTCCCAGCTACCAAATTTTCCCAGAACTACACTGACCTGATTCCTCTAAACAAGGATATATAGGCAACCTCGGAAGCAGGGTTTGGTCACAATTTTAAAAAAAATGCTTTCATTGGAGTGATATGTGAGCAAAAATTAGCCATGGCATTCACTTTTCTTTGCACGAAAACTCTTCATCTTCTCGAGCAAAGAGGGGCAGCTGTGAATACTTAGTTTTTGTACTGTTTTAACACCTCCTAAAGTCATTAGTGTTTTGTTGCTTTAATTATATTTCCCAATTTTTGTGTCTTTGATTGCATATTTCCTATCATAAAAATACCAAAAAATAGTTCTTTCTTTATTTGTGCATTTTAGGAATTAACTAACTATTCAATTGATGAATTAATCTAGTTAATTGATTATTTGAATAAGTTACTTAATTAATTTATTTGTTTGTATAAATTTACTTTAATAAGTAGGATTAAGAAAGAAATTGGGTCAAATTTGAAAGAGAAAGTGGCCAAAAGTGCAAGATAACGGGCTGCCCTTGAAAGGGTCTGAAACGACGTAGTTTTGCCTCAAAACTACGTCATTTCATTAAGTGACCTAAGATCAAATCTCACCCATTGATCACCTCTTGATCTAATGGTCCATATTTGATCTCTCAAGAGGTATTTAAAGCCTCAAAAATCTGAAAACATTCCCTCATTTCCCCCATAACTCTTTCTCTCTTCTCTCTTCTCTCTCTCTCTTCTCTCTCTTCTCTCCGCCGCCGCCGGAAATCACCCACCGGCGGCGGACCACCTCCAAACACCTCTAAATTAATACCATGTAATCTCCACAACCTCCTCTTCCCATATCTCTAAACCAATTCCTTCAAAAATCCCTCAAACTCCTTGAATTTTAGATCTAGGAAACTTTAGCCGCTACTTTTTGGTCCAAATTCTTGAAGTTCCGGCCAACACCACCCTACAACACATACATGAATGGATAGAGCTCCACGAGACCTATCTTTTCCTACCCATTTCACCCCCAAAATCCCCGTCATCGCCGACCCGCTCCTCACCGCCACCACGACTCCACTGCCTCACCACCGCCAAAATGCCCCGAACCCCCATCTTAGCTATTTTCTACTCAAAGACACTCATTTCTTTTGGCGAGAAGCTGGAACGCATTTCGTTTTAGCATCTACCCGAAAGAAACGTGCTTTTCGGAGTCGGGTAGTCGCCTTTTAGCATCTCCGACGTCTTCTCGTGGCTCGAACAGCTTCAAGCATACTTGTTAGGTATAACCGTCATCTCTTTAATTAATTTCTGATTTTTTATATTAGTAGATTAGTTTCTGATTTTTGATTTTTTCTGTTTTGGTTGTTTCTTGTTAATTAGAGTTTCAAGTTAGGTTTATTTAATTAGTTATCTCTATTTAGTTTAGTGGTTTGTTAGATTTGTTATTGATTTAAACATGATCAAATAAAGTCCCTTTTTCAGGCTGTCCTTTTACCTTTGGGACAGATCTTGAACAGTGTTTAGCACACAAAGTTAATCTTTTGGATAGATTTTTGGTGAACCAAAATCTGTCCCAAGAAAGGGACTTTATTTGCCTATTTAAGGAGGCTTACTCACTGAAAAGGAACACACACTCTATTATACACTCTGATCTTACACTTAGACATCTCTCACTCTAAGAAAAATACACAACGAAGAGAGTGAAAAGTTCAGTTGAACATATCTAATATAAGCTGAAAATTGAGTGGTTTGAAGAGATATTCTGGAGAGCAAAAACTTTTCATATCAAATACTAGAATCCTTGAAGTTCTGGTTTCTGGTTTTCCTCAAAAGTACTGAATTTTGGGTCATCTTTCTGGATATTTTCTGGGGTCTGTTCTCTGCTGTTTTGTTGCTGAAAGGAGCTGTGTTCAAGTAGTTTTTACTGGTATCGAAGCCCTTTCTGTTTTGTCTTGATTTTGCTGCCGGTAAGGTACTCTCTCTTACCTTTGCGATGTAGATTTGAATGCAACAAATGACGAGATAATATCATGAGCTCGCTCCAGTTTATTTTAAATTTATTTGCTATTGGTTTTACTCGAAAGGTGCATACTATTTCGGTTCTGAATATCTGTTAAATTTGTCAGTTCTCAATAACATGCACTTGAGCCCCATATTAGTCAATATTGAGTTACTTAACTGTTATGAGATAAGATTTTACTTCAAAAGTTTAGAAAAAAGTACTTAATATTTGAGTTGAAAATTTGTGCATGGTGGAGTTAATGTTTGATTGAAAACCTGTGCATGGTGGAGTTACGCTTTTAGGAGCATTTTATTGGTCCTTTTTGGCCCAAGCTTCGTTCTCTTTTCTGACTTTGAGCTTTGGTTAGCTTGCTTATAATTTCTTTTTTAGATTTTAGTTTGTCTTAATCAAATTTCTTGTTTTGATAAGTTCAAAGTTTAAGGTATATTATTATGTTGAAAGATCATGATTAGACATATAAAATTTATTGGGTCTAATCCATATAAAAATTGGATTAAATTCAATTGGGTTAAATAATTAATTTGAGCTTTACATGTTAAATTTGTCCATTTTATTATTTTCGAGCCCAAGGTTCATTTCATCTTAAGGCCCAGATTCATGCCATGTGTCAAGTGACATGGTTTATTTAGTCAAACTGTATGCCAAAAAGATGACACCACGTGTTAAATGATGTGGCAATCTAAGTCAAAAAGCAAGAACCAACCACATGTCATCAAGTGGCTTAAAATGGCATGGGCCAATCAGAATCAAGCAAGAGAGTTCATATGTAGCTGGACTGTCCATCCTCTACAACTATAAATAGAGGGGTTGCATAACTCTCAAGACATTCAGAGTTGGAGAAGAACACTTCGCAATTGGTGAAGGCATCCACAAACAGAGAGATCAGTCATCAAGTGCATAGTTCTTCAACAAAGGAGTGATCAACGGAGTTCTTCCCGGAGATCAACCCGTAACAACAAAGTGCTGCTCAACGTTCTTGGCGATTAAATATATCACAAGGAGGTCTGCATCGCCCTACATTCGAGAAAGACGCTTCTCAAGCCCTCGAATCATTTTAGAGAGGAGAATCAAGGGATACATAGAATTGTACTCACAAATATTTATCAATAAAATCTCTTTTTCTTCATATTATTTTTGTTGCAATTTATTTTCCGGACTACGAAAATTTGTTGCGAACAATTAGCTATCTCATTATTTTAGTATAAAATTTATTTCAGGATTAACTAATACTTATAATCAAACATGGGATAAATATAATCCTGAATTATATCCTGAAATTATTATCGTTATCCCATATACCAAACGAAGTCTTAAGGCATCGTCGAGTTATGGGGATTACCAAAAGCAATACCAGTACAAATCAAGATAAAATTTATATTTGATTGTGGGTATATATTATTTCAAATCAAGATAAAATTTATAGCAAAAGCTTGGGATTAACTATCCTATATAGGAGTTGTTGATTGAACCAAACCACTCCTGGAGGAATATAATTAAGATATATATACAGACTACAATAGTTGACAAATTTCTTAGCACATATATATAAGTGAATCTCTTGTATATTTAAATGTAATAATTGCATAGTCATATTCTTCAACCACTCTATTTGCCTTATTTTGAAATTCTTCCTCAATGATTGGCGTATTTAATTTAATTACAATTTCTTTTTCAGGCATCCATAGTCAAACACAAACAATCGTTAAGTATTCAAGCATGCATGCCTACGTGGATAAAATTTATGCAATTCACTAACCATTTTTTGGACAAATTGACTTGCCAATAATGCAGCAATGCCCCTCCCCCCTAATTTTATTTTATTTTTCTTCTTTAGTTTGATACTACAAAAAACAATAATTACACCGCAGTTACAAACAAATTTGAAGTGGCTATAGGTTATATGAATCCTTAATGTTATCATTCTTGTGAAAATTTGTCTCGGTTCAATTTTGTATTGCAAAACAAATTATAGGTATAAAAAGTAGTAAAAGATTATTTTCGCATTTTCTACAGGCATAATCAGCACTTCTTTAGCTTGGTACTTTTGCTATATAATTTGATAAATTATTCGTTCGTAACTAAGCAGATAAAGTACATTATATATATGGGCGTATCCAAGGTATGGGGTGTGGATTCACGAGAAAATGCACGTCTAGGTTGAAGGTTCAATTCCTATGCCTATCTTGTGTTTTAATTAAGTACTCTCTTTTTTGTCTTTCTTTTTATATTTGGTTTATTGTTTCAAAATCCTCAAGTTTGACACATTGAAATCTCTATTCTTTTTATTTAATTTTAAAACTTTATAATTGAACCAAATGTTTATATTAAATCTAGTAGTAATGGAAGATGTAGCATATAGTCAATGGTTTAACTATTCATCCCAATATTTTCTTAATTAAATATATATGTGTGAAAAATTATAATTTTTAAAATAATAATTTGAACCTATAATATAAGAATGTGTAATGAATTCAATGGTAAGAACCTAAAGAGTTGAATTATCAAATTTTAATCATGAATTCGCATATTCATAATAGTACACTCATCCTCGTGAAATTCTGGATCAACATCTGATTACATAATACAGGGATTAACTACTTACCTATTAGGTAAGGTTGACGTTAAAATGTTCTCAAAATAGAAACTATTGGGTAAAAACAATATAATAAACTGTTGTTTGCATTGTTTTATAAATTAAGAACAGATTAGAATCACCTTTTATGTTGAGGTAGAGAAGCAAATCACATGGAGCACTATAAGCAACATAAGTAATGGAATTTGCCTTTTGATTTGGTTCCATGTGCAGGAATTTATTTCCAGATATATGTCAACTTTGTTTAATTTTAGAAATTTAGAATTCTATCCTTCATTATTTCTCATTAAAGAACGAGTTTTTTTTTTTTTTTTTTTTTTTGCTGAATGGATTTCAGTTCCAGTTCTGGACTACTATAAAATTATAATTTACAAAATAGGATCAATCTAAATGTAGTTGATAAAGTTGTAAAATTCCAAATAGAAAAAGTGAAAAAAGAAATGGATTCCATGTTTTGAAAGTTTTTTCGTTGTATGACTCTATTGTGAAATGAGCTTCCTCCACCTTAGAGAAAAGGAAACTGATGTTGACTAATTAATCACACCAGTCCTTGTTATCTTTATTTTTTTTTCGGGGGGGGGGGGGGGGGGGAATAGAGAATTAATATCTCCCTAATTTTTGAAAGGAAACAATCAGCCAAGGAAGTTGTGCGTGTGGTTGTGCGTGTGTGTGCGCGTGTTTTTGTGCCGAAAATAATGGATTCAGTTGAATATATTGATGAAAGATTGCATCATCCTCTCGAGTGAATATATTGATGAAAGATTGCATCATCCTCTCGGGTGAACCGTGCACTTACATGTATTGTCATAGATAATACAAAGATGTTTATAGTCTATTTGATCAAGCTTTTTTTGATCAAAAATATTTTTTTTTAAAAGTATTTTTTTCTTAAAAACACTTTTTGAAAAAGAAAAAAACGAAATAAATTGATTTTAAAAGTTTGGTGAAACGAACTGTTACTATCAGTAGACCTTTTCTTTTAGTGGAGACAAATTTTCTTATAGTTGTGCCAAAGTGAGAACAAAGTTCATGGAGGAAACTTGAAAGTCTAATATATTTAAAAAAAAAAAAAAGTGCACTACAATTATGTAAGGATTTTGTTTTTAAGCCCTATTCAGAAACTATTTATATTCGGTAATTGAAAAAGTGTATAAAATTTATATAATTTTGTATATAATATATATAATGTATATATATTTCAGCTATTATTTTGAGAGTAACTATACAATGTCATTTTCTTATCTAAGTTAAAGCAAAAAAGTAAAGATAAAGTAAAAACAGGACCATGGTGGGCTTGGGAGGAGAAATTGTCACATGTTGAAAGTATAGGCCAGTCCATTTATAAGCGATAAAAACTCAAGATTTAAATAACCGCTTATTCATTCATTTAAATTAAAAATAAGCCGATAAATGTATAGTATACGCATAATATATATATAATATATGTATAATATATGTATATCATTTAAGAAAAGTAAGTAATGAATCCAGCGTCTATTTGTGTAAAAATCTTTAAAAACAAGAGGATATTATCTCCTCTAACCAGTTACAATTTGAATACTGAGTGTTCATTGTTTTGTACTACTAGAGGTGTCAATTCCCAATTCCCACTTTTAAAAGGAAATCTTAAGCCGAAATCTGCACTTTATTTAGACAACTTTTCCTCTGTCATATATGATATGATATTTTAACTTTTTTTCCAATTGGACAAAGATAAGATAGGGATTATAGACGGATATAGGCTATTGGCAACGACGGCGAACAGATTCCGTTTTCGATTCAAATTATCCAAAATTATGTAAACAATATTTGTTTCCACTCTAACTTACGTGAAAATTACTAATTTATCACAGGCATAAATCATAATCCTATCTATTGTCCATTCTAACGACTAATTATGAGAAATTTTTTAAAAAACAATTATATATGGTGTTTATTTCAAATTAATTATGCAAGTGCCTTACCTTATGTACACGTATCACTTTGCATGTTCACTGTAATTTTTAATTACTAAAATTAAAAAATTCGATTTGATGTCAACATAATTTTTACCGTTACATAACTAACATAACTTATGTGAAGCTTTCTTATTACTAAAGTTCAATATTGAATGAGGTAGAAAACTTGTGTGTAACGACCGAGGTCTATCCAAATGGATTTTCATATTGAGATTGGATGCATTTGGGAAATTGTATACAAGAGATAGATTATTCAAGTGGGGTGGGGCTCAAGATCAATTTTGTGATCCCTTATGTGAGCAAGACCATGAAAGCTTGGCCCATTTATTCTTTACATGAGACCACTGCACAACTCTGGAAGAAGCTGCTTAACTGGATAGGTGTCACTAGAAATCCAATGGCCCGGGAAGATGAACAACAGCGGGCGATGCAATATGCTAGTGGGAGCAGTCCAAGAGCTGAGGTATATAGAATGCTACTAGCAACGGTTGTTTACCATGTGTGGATGCAAAAGAATTATAGAGTGTTTCAAGGCAAGCAACAGAGTATTGAGGTACTGGCCAGACATATAGCTCAGAAAATCCATTTTAGAGGTTCAATGAAGGTGAAGATTGCAAAGTGGTTGAAGAGCTTAAACTACTACCCAGCCTAATTACTTTTGTTATCGAGATGATCTTTTTGCTATTTTAGTTTCTAAGCTTAGACCGAAGGTTGAGATTTGATGTCCAACATTCGGTGTTTGTATATTGTACATAACTTCAATTTTGGTAATAAAAATCTAACTAATTACAAAAAATAAAAAGTTCAATTTTTCTTAATTAAGATATTGTAATAATAAAAAGACCACAAAAGGCAAGAAGAGGGTGAAAATATAGTAACAAAATATATCAGCTATTTCTTTCTTGTGTGAATCACCACATTATTCAACCATCAATTGATAGAAACAGAAAAAAAATAAAAAAAAAATAAAAAAATAAGAGAACTGAAAAGTGAGCAATAAAATAATATAGAGAAAATGGTTAAATTTGTTCATAAACTATGTGAAATGGTTTAAAATTATCTCCATTAATAGTTGGGGGTCATTATGTCTATGTCGTTATTACATTTAAATCAATCCATCCTTTTTTCTTCTTTCTTTTTTTTCCTTTTTTTGAAAAAAGTTTCATATCGTCTTTGTAATTTTAAACTTTTATAATTGCTGCCTTCTAGTTGGAACATAAAATTAAATTGATACAGTTGATCTAAAATGCTGTGTCCTAATTGGACAGTCTATAAGCTCGCTTCTTTCTCTTATCTCAAGAGGTAAAGCTAAAGACAACTTTTCACGTACATATGCGACACATTATTTGGGAGCCAATCTTTTTTGTGCCTCTTTCTAAACCCTTATTTTGGAGTGGTTTTGTTGGTGACAACACCTGCCTCCATGTTTGACAATACCATGGGCATCATTACATAGGCAACCCACGATTTAAAAATGACGGGCGTCGTTGTCGAATAAAATTTTGAGCAAATGTTATGGTAGGAATCGAATCCAAACAGCACACTAAAGTCAAATTATAATCCCAAATCGATCAATGCAACTGTATAAACTTTTTTTTTTGAAATAACTAATATTCGGTTTAAAGTATACGTATTTTTATATATATTGCCTCGTATTGTGCTCATGTTTCGTAGATTTTGGATGTATAATATATTGATTTGTACTAATCTATGGTGTTTCTATGTGTGGGAATCATTCGGATGCGATTTGGCACGAAAGTACGTGAATTGGAGCGAAAATGGGAAGAAAATACAAAAGTGACCAGTTGAGCACCACAGGCAGTGTGGGGCGCTACCTGTGGCGCACAAAACAGAATGTGAAGAAGTTGAGCGCCAGGGCAAGCGCCCTACGCTGCCCTGGGCGCGCAAGACGTGAAAGTGTCCTATTTCGACCGGAACTCAGTTATTTCGACCCCAAGACGCCCCAACTCATATAAAAGCGAACATAAAACTATTTTGGAGGAAAAAATATTTTTTAGAGTAACTTTTGACAATGGGAGAATATTTTTTAGAGTAACTTTTGACCAAGGGATAGCATAGAACCGTCGTAGAGACCGAGTTTCATCTTTTCTTCCACTAAATTTAGTAATATTTATGTTTCTTTGTATGATTTGTTGTTTGGCTACCATGTCTATATGGAGCTAAATTTTACGTTCTAGGGTTGTGGTTCTTTCATAACTATTGTTATTCGGATATTGATTTTGCTTTCTTGATTTATTTATTCAATTGCGCTTAATTATTTGATTTCTTGATCACCAATTAAATAGTATCTACGAATCTAGAATTGAACTCGAAAGTGGGAATTCTAGATTGCATATAGGATTGAGTAGAGCAAGTTCTTGAACCCGGGCATCGGGGAACAGATTCGCGGTTAGGATAGACATATACCTAATTGCCTTGCTTGGTTGATGTACAGAAATTATAAATGTGTTCTTTTTAGTTCTAATTCCATATACATATAGGCGTTAGGTTAGCTTGAATAGGCGAGTAAGAACTCGACAGATTCTTATTAGCGATATTAACCCTGTCAACCAATAAGCTAGATAAATTAGTTAGTCAATTTAATTGAAGAATACAATAGGAATGTTAGATAGCCCATAACCCTAGATCGTTTTCATAACATTGATAACATAAAAATATGTTCTTCCTCTGTTCAAAATTCATTATGTGTTTTTCTTTATTTTAATTAGTTTAGAATGAAATACTTCTAATTTTAATTCTTGTTTAGATAGTTAGGATAGTCTAATTTAGTTAATAGTTAATCACAAGTACTCGTGGGTTCGATATCCGACTTTTAATCACTTTATTACTTGACGACCGCGTATACTTACGTGTGCGTTTGGCCACAACAAGTACCGGGGCCGGTGATTCCTACACGAAGGTAATATTGAGCTAATAATTCTCGATACTCGATGGTTAAAAAAAATAGTTCAAATTTATATGATATAATATATTTTACGAAAATTCACTTTCATATTTTAATACTTATCATCACTAATATAATGTAGTTATTTCTTATAGGAGTATCATATTTGGCAATACTCCACTTATGAACTAGTTTTCCTAACTGAATTTGATCAAATGTGCAATTTTTATATGATATCGAAGTCAGATCCATTTGTATTCTTGATTTACACTATTGGCTCCTATGATATATTATTGTTCATGCTACAAATATCTAATCGGTGGTACTTATCTCCTTATAACACTATGGTGTTAGACAATACTTACCATATTAGCTACGCATCTTTTAGTATTGATTTAGGTGATATATCAATTTTTATTTTTTACTTAATTTTCGTATTACATTGTTGTTGCTATTGCTTGTTGCTTTATTTTTATTATTTTTTGAGTCGAAAGTCTATCTGAAATAGTCTCTTTACCTTTATAGGATAGGGATAAGGTTTACGTACACACTACTCTCGAGAGACCTCACTTGTTGGATTAAATTGCATTTGTTGTTGTTATTGGTGTACTTAATTTATACTTTTTTTTATATTTTTTACATAGATCTTTAGATTGTCTTCCCATACCACCCCAAACCACGTTCCTTTCAACCCTCACAACAACTCTGCCCACTATATATTTATAATATCCATAGCTGACCTGACACTTACATATATCTTAGCTAAACTGTGTCCTTTACCCATAACGACATTTCAACCTCTTGACATTTAAAACTCTTTTGCCTCAATTATTACATCTGTCGCTAAATTATGACTCGACCACCTAGATTTCTATTAACCACCACCAACTCTTCCTCCACTCCACCGCCGCCGCCAAATCCCGCTGCGATGGAAGCGGAGGCTGAGCCACCGTATTCGGTGACAGCAGAATCCGATTTCGTCGTCATCTTAGCTGCTTTACTTTGTGCAGTAATCTGTGTCTCAGGTCTCATTGTAGTAGCTCGTTGCACTTGGCTCCGGCGTGATACGCCGGAAATTCCGCCGCCGGCGAATAAAGGCTTGAAGAAGAAAGTTTTAAAGTCCTTGCCGAAGTACAAGTACGATCCTTCTTCTACAGGCGCGGGGAACAGTGCGCTGCCGGTCACGGCGGAGTGCGCGATTTGTCTGGTGGAGTACGTTCAGGGAGATGAAATTCGCGTGCTGCCGCATTGCGGTCACGTGTTCCACCTCCAGTGTGTGGACACGTGGCTTGCATCTCACGCGTCGTGCCCGTCATGCCGGCAGATTCTCGTCGGTTCTCGTTCTCGGTGCCGGAAGTGCGGCGAACTTCCTCCATTTTCCGGCGACTCCAACTCTGGTTCAATTACAACGCCGGCGGAATCTCGCTCTTGTCATATATCTTCCAGTACAAGCTAAGTAACCTTTGACTGTAAGAAAACGGAAAAGTAACGGAGTTAACACGTAAAGTGTTACCGACCATTATCGTAACTGTAAAACGTTAAGGGACTTTTGTCCGGTGTTGGAAACGGGGCCCACATGAGCTCGAGGAGAATTGGATAAGGATGAAGATATTCCGGTTCTGATTGTAATCAGAGTGTAGAAGGTGACAAAAGTGGCATGACCCGAAGAAAGCTGCAGGAGTGTTACATTTTTATTTATTTTTTTATTTTTGCCTAAAATATCTGAAATTTATTGTCCATTTAGTTCGAGATTTATGTGAAATATCGACACTAAACGGTGATAATTATTTTTCCTATTAGTTCGAATTTATGTGAAATGTCCGACACTACAAAAGGTGAAAACTCTTGCCAAGAAGTATTTTTATTAACAGAGGTTAAATTCGAAATCCCTCGTTGATTTCAACAATCTTCATTTTTTGTTTTGGTTTTCCGTTCGGATATTTTTTCTTAATGCTTGATTAAATTTGGCCTTGCTTCGAAAAGTTTCACATTAGGGTAAGAGGTGATTCTATCGAGGACTCAAACTCAAAATCTGTAGTTAAATATAAAAGACTACTTATCACTTAATTATTGGTACCATCTCTGATTTAATTGGTTAAAAGAAAATGTTTAGCAATTAAAATTCCGATGAAAAAGAGAGTTCTAGTCGGGGAGGCGTTGACATGACCATTCAAAAGATGTGCCTTAACGTAGTGCCGTGCATTATTTGGGTCAAATCGAAAATCCGAACTGATCCGTATTATTTGGATTGATTCTGATCGGATTTCAACTCTTTGGATCGGATTTCAGATTAAAGATTTAATTATTTTGAATATCGGATACGGTTTGGCTTAATTTAAATTCTAACTGATCCGAAATCCTAGGGTCTACATATAAAAGTGAAGGTGTCATCAATTTCATGGGTGGTCATTCAACTTTATGTTCATTCCGCAAAAGTCATTTTTTTTCTTTTTGTTACGTAAAAATCATTTAACTTTGTGTTCATTACCCAAAAATTACTTTTCTTTCTTTTCTTATACAAAAAATATTTTACCTTGCTCTATTTATCATAAAAGTCACCTTGGCCATATTTTATAATACTTTTACTTGAAAAGTCTATTATGTCATTGACATTATAAATTCTCTCATTTATGTATAATACCTTTTATATTATATACTATATAATATAGTTTTACCTAGGTATTTTACTTATAATTAAAATAATATTAAATTATTTTATTTATTATTTTATAGTATATCCATACATTTAATTTTTTCATGGTACTCAATTTGTTTAATCATATTCAAACATGAACATGTTTTAAATATAAAAAAAATAATAAAATATTTATTTTTTAATATTTATTTAAAATAATAAAACATAATTGTTTAACAAATGATAATTTTTTATAGTAAATAAAAATTTTAAAAGAAGTTTCAAAGATATTTGTGTTTAATATTAAGTTTTTTAAAGCTTTATCTAGTAATATTATTCATTTAAAGTATTAATCTGATGTGATATTTTGCTAAATGTGGGTATTTTATTTATTAAATTAATGGGTATGGCTTGGCTGATAAATCAATGTGCTTTATTTTTTTAATTTTCATTAAGTATATTTCATTAAGCATGATTAAGAACGTGGACTTGAGATTTGTTCACGGTAATGTTATTGACAAATTTAATAATGCTACTTATATATCTTGAAAATTAATATTAAGAAAAAATAAATAAATGTACGAATATATTATAAAAATAATAAATAAAATAAGATTAAGTTATTTTAATTATAAGTAAAATATATGGGTGAAAGTATATTCTATGTCATATAATATAGAAGGTATTACATAAATGGAAGAATTTATAATGTCAAAGGCATAATAGACTTTTCAGGTAAAAAATTTGTAAAATCTGGTCAAAGTGATTATTGTGATAACTGAAGTATAGTAAAATAATTTTCTTGTAACAAAAGAAAGAAAAGTGACTTTTGGGTAATGAACACAAAGTTGAATGACCTTTACGTAACAAAAGAAAGAAAAATGGCTTTTGGGTAATGAACACATAGTTGAATGATCACCCATAAAATTTACTAGATTTATCCAGCTATGTGTTGTGCGGCTCCCGCGAAGCGAATGAAGGGAAGCTCTTAGAGCTTCCGGGTGAGCTTACGCTTACTCTCAGCCTCTTTAATTGTGAGTGGAGATTCCCCTACAGAGAGCCAGATAGGGGAGACCCTTACGTCCGATTCAGAGGGATTCGATCTTAGTGAGAGAGTTGGGATTGAGCTTTCACTAATACTAATAGAAGAATTTTCAGTAAAGGAAGGAAAGAGCAGATTGCTTATCTCATGTCTACTTTTCGTGAAAAAATACCAATTGAAGTGGAGGGTTTGACGTTTTTAAGACCTCACTAATCAGCCAACCACGTTTTAGTTCATAATGAATGAACCCTCGTGCCAGTAGCCAACTCTGACGTGTCAGCTTAGTTATTCTCATCAAACCACTTACTTGATGTCTAGCTTCCTAACTGGTCAGTTCGTTCTTGACAGATCCGATCAGGTGTTCATAATCTGGAGTAAAAGGATTCGAACCTTTGCATGCCGGTACCAAAAATCGATGCCTTACAACTTGGCTATACTCCATAGGCTTAGTTGCTGCCCCCTACTTGCTCATTCACAATTACTACCACAAGAAAGTCACCCCTATCTAAGGGGCTTATGCATTCCACGACCGCAACCCCTTTCTTCTTTTTAACTCGAACTATGATACACGACCTTCTTTTACGACGAGAGAAAAAAAGGAAATGAGCCCATTGATTCACCTATCTGAAGATGAAGGAATGAAAGCATTAAAGTCTTGATCCCCTGCTTAACCTGAAATGAAACCTCTCAAGCCAGGGAAAGATTGACCATCGGGTTCATTTCCGAGTCAGGTTTCATTTGTCTTACTTATCTCATATTCTTTCATCAAGAGCACGTAACGACAGAAATGAAGGCTCTCAATGGGGTCTAATACTAGTTGAGAAGCTTGCATCAATACTTGATGTTGATTGTCTTGTGCGAAATAATAGGAGAAGTTATTTAGACAGTAAGAGCATCAAAGTATATTTCATTATTTGGCAGCAATTAGTAAAAAATTTGGACAGGTCTTGTTTCTCTGAGTTTTCTTGCTGAGAAACACAAGTGAGGTTAATCATGTCCTTATATTTTTGCTCTGGCTTGGTATGTGATGTTTGAAACGGGTGTGCTTTTGCCTGTTTCTCAATCCAAGTATGTTGTGATCTTACATAGTTTCCTTATCATGAAAGATTTGAGTAATTATATGGAATGTTGTGTATGACTCGTTAGTTATAGCTAGTTATACTTAAAGTCTTTTATCTTAGCATCTTAATATATAAGGCTTACCATCCGAACCGTAATCCGAAATATTTATCCGATCCAAATATCAAAATCCAATCCGAGCCGAATTTAATTTGGTTCGGATTGTAATTTACCAAATCCGAAATCCGAAATTATAGTCCAAAATATGCCAAATCTGATCCATGAACAAGCCTATCTCAATGTGTGATTGATCAACTATAGGTGAATGTGTTGGGAGACGACCTCTCGCTTTTCAGCATTTCTTGCCTGAGTTTTGACCATTACCTGACGTCACACGAGAGGACCTTAAGCAGTGGTGTTCGATGACTTCGATCACTAAGAAATTCTATTGATTCCATGCACCGAAAGGAAAAAATTCATGTGTTATACCCAATATGTTGAATTGAGAAAGGCAGGAGAATGGAGGATGTAAATTGGGATTCCGAAGACATTGTTTGCTCCAAGTTGCAGGTTTCATTTTTATATTTGTATTTTCAAGCACTATTTAGTTTTATTAAGGTACTAAAGCTCTGTTTATATCATGCCTTTTTTCATTTTTTGTCTTTTGACTATCCATGTTAAAGGACAATATTACTCTCAATTATTGAGAAATTGATACGTGGGTCGAATTAAATCCATATTTTTGCTCTTTTAAGTGTTTCACTATTTAAACTCAGATTATTAAATAAAAGTTAACAAATGAGATCATATACTCCTTTATAAAAAGAACAAATATTATCAACTTTTCAGACATCGCGCAAGCAATCGCATTAGATAATTTGCCTTAAAAGAAAGAAGACATTGTTCGCCTTAAAAGACAAAATTGAGTTCTGAATAAACGAAAGTAATAACAGCGAATTCCCACAAGTAGGTGAATTCTCACAAGTAAGGTATGGGAAGGGTAGTGTGTATGCAGACCTTAACCCTACTGGGAAGGGTAGTGTGTATGCAAACCTTAACCCTACTCTGGAGGGCAGAAGGACCGTTTCCGATAGACCCTTGGCTCAAGAAAAGAAGCAGTGGCAACAAGCAATAACAACAGCAAGATATTAAGAAAACTAACGCGAAAGATAGCAATCAAACCACATGTAGTAATAGAAATCCAAGAACAAGAAAGATACCATGCTAACATTAATACTACCGTTATTGGAAAGAAAAAGAAAAACGCTCGACCACCTACTAACCTTCTACCCTAATTCTCGACCTTCACACCCTCCTATCAAGAGAAGCTGAAGTTACGTCATGTCTTGCCTAATCACCTCTCCCAATACTTCTTAGACCTACCTCTACCTCTCCGCACATCCACTAAGGTTAACCTCTCAAACCTCCTAACTGAAGCATCTATGCTTTTCCTTTTTACATTCTCGAACTATGTTAACGTTTTGGTAATAAAGAGATCTTAAAAAACAGACTAACTTTTTGAAAATGAGGTTAGCCGATTGATTAATCAATCTAAGAAACACATTAGTTGGGAGTAAATGTTTTAGCATCCAGCGTCATCGATCGCCCTAGTGGTCCGGTCCTTTTCCGGACCCTGCGCATAGAGGGAGCTTAGTGCACTGGACTGCCTTTTTTAGTCATCGATTGCCCAAAGCTAAAGATGCTTCTATACAGGAATCAATTGTAGACCAATCCCATTTCTGCCAAAAAGCAATGAACCAAAAGGATATGTAAAGATAGAGAAGAAACCCACTTATCACAAATACCACCTATCATTTCATTGTGTTATAAAGCAATAATAATAATAATAATAATAATTGAGTTAAAAGGCAACTAAAGGTGAATCTTCTCAACTAGTATATGTCAATATCATCAACTTGTGTAGGTGAATGGAAAGTTGGAAACAAATCTAGCAAAGATTCCCAATAATCAATTATTTCATGCAAGTAACCAGTAGAACAAGCAGAAGGATACTACATAAAAAATGGGTTTGGAGATAATAAGACAGAAAAAGTGCAGAAGATATATCAAGAATGCAGACCCGCATTATAGCGACATACCAAGATAAAAATGAGGGTGACACACATCTCCTTTAGAAACTTGGTCTTTGCATTGCCTTTATATAAAACAGAAACCACTCTGTGAAATAACTTTCATTTGAGACAAGAAGCAGGGAATATTCTTGAAATGTGCCGTCTGTATGAGGTGAAAATTTTAGTGGACTTAAATGTATCGCCAGGATTTGAGACAAATGGGAACAGCAAGAGAAACTCACTGCTAAACACTGTCAAATAATCAGACAAATCCAATACATATTCAGACCCCACTTGTGGGATTACACTGAGTTGTTGTTGTTGTTGCAATACAGATTCATAATGTAGAGTTAGTGCGTTTAGAATGGGTACAATCCTAATATATGTAATCCATGATACGCCTCCGGACAAATCTCCGTACATTAACACTGTTGCCCCTTAGGTTTACCCACAAGAGAAGACAGCTAATTCTCATAACATAATCAGAAGTTCGATAAATATAGTCACAGCTGATCTCATAACATAACATACTAAACTTGCTAACAACACGCACATCGTTTCTGGGAGGTAAATCTGAAAAACTACATAGAAACCAAACAAGCTAAAAATATATCTACCATCTCCAATCACCTGTTAGGACTCGTAAATATTGCTTTGTCTTTGGATCATAACCACACAGAAATAAAGCTTCAAATTCTGTAGCAGAGATCTTTGACAGATAGCTCAGCGATCTTACCTCATATGAATGCACAACGCGCTTATCAGATACCTTTACTTTATGAACAGCTTCGTAAGAAGTTAAACTGACAGGTATTCGTGATCAGTGAACTGTATAGGCGTCTCCTATCAATCAAATCCTCCTTCATCTCCACTGCTATCACCAAACATGGCCGCCATTTTCATTGCCAAGTTTGCAGCCATTTCCCTCCTTTGGAAGTCTGGCATTAACCTCAAGCTGTCTCGAACATTCCCTATCTCGGACATTAACTGCTCTAAATTCTCAAAATCAAATGTTGTTCCTTTATCATCCTCTAAATCATCAGCAGCTACATCTGCTCTGGGCACTTCTTTTCTTTCACTTTCTCCTTCCAATTGAGACGCAGATGATGAGGGTAGCATTTCTCGTCCAATTAACTCGGTTCCACTCTTTCCATTGGGAACTGATTCCTTTGTTCCACTGGTTTCACCGGGAGCATCTGCAGATACCCATCCTAAATCTGTGTCATCCCAGGGATCAGCGGAGCCAGCAGATAAGATTTCGTATTCAAGTTCAAAATCAGATTCTTCATCTGACAATTCTGAAAGGTGAGCCACAGAAAAACATTCGGTCATTTGAATAGGCCCTCAAAAAGGTACAAAAAGAGTAAATTGCATCATCGACAGAAATATTAAAACCTTGCGGTTCAGGTAATGAAGGTTCAGTAATCCTATCACCAGACTTCAAGATCATTCCAGGCCACATATAAGCTGAAAGTGCCCCAAAGAGCCGTTCAACGCCCTGAGAATCACCATCCACAGAAAGACCTGTCAACAAAAAACATTCTTATTACTGAATTCTAAAGAATAAGAGTTAAAAAAAGTGGAAGAACACTTCCATTTTAGCTAGCATCAGTGGAAAGGCAAACTAGAACCAGCTCATGAATAGAATAAGAAGCGTACTCAAAGTTATGAACCGTGAATGGTTGCAAAATGGAGTAGAAGCTTTGCAGCAAGTCAGCAACTGATAATACAAAATGTGTTGTATCATGGATTACTCATGAATGATGCTAACATGGGCATTTAGGGCCAAGAAGTGAAATACTGGGGCACATTCCATCATCACATTACACATTCCTATTTGCCTATAAGTAGATCGCCAATATGCAGATTCATACAAAGTCATACTGAGGTACAAGTTCCAAGAAATATCTTTCTAAATACAGATTTCACAACCAATGTTATCAAAGGCGAAAAGCGCAAAAAAGCTCTAATGTCTGTTGGGGCTTTAAGCGCAAATAAAGCGGGAGCTTTAATGAAGAAAGGCGCAACTGGGGAAAAACTACAAATATGTATATATACTCCAAGACTAATATCTATAAGCATGAATACCAAATATATGAACAAAGAAATTAAAGAAAATTTATGATAAATGAAATATCACTTGTTTAGTATAGCCTCTTCGGGATTACGCTCATTGGCAAGGAAAAGTATGTCTTAGAGCCTTGATGACAATACTGAAGCGCCCGCTAAGCGAGGCGAAGCGCTCAACATGTTTTGAGCCTCGCTTTAGGGCTTAAGCGCCTTTGATAACACTGTTCACAGCAAGAGACAACCTTGGTATGACAAAAGACTCCAATTGGATCAACACTACGGAAACCGACAATGATTTATGCTGCCACATCTCATCAATAGTAGCACAGTAAAATAACTGGAATTAAAGTGAATAAAATTATCCAATGGGAACCTTCAGACACTCCCCTTAGCAATTATAGGACCATAAAAGCGGAATAGATGACCTTAGCCACCTAAATTCTCATCTTTTCACTCTTTTCTCCCGCATATAAGTGGATGCAGCAAAGGATTTTATCGTCTAATATAAATTCAAAAACAGGGGATTAAGAAAAGTTGTGACAAAGAAGGATAGAAATCTCATGACAAAAACAAGAGACATACATTTGTCAAAATCAACATTTGATGCACAGGCTTCAACATATTCTATGTTGTGTTCGAGGCACCAATCTAAGCAGGACTTCTTATACTCCAATGATGTATCATCATCTCCTAATAAGCTGCTTCCTTCTGTTTCAGAAATTCCAGAGTCCAATTCTATATAAGGTCTACCTGAGGAGTCTGCACTTTTTAACAGGCGTCGTCTGTATTCAACATGAGCTGAATGACCAGGAAGAAGGTCCAATTTGTTGCCAATGCACAACAAAATCTCAAACGTAAGGATGTCGGTGCGGGAAACCCAATCTTTCAGCGCAACAAAAGATGAGAGCTGCAGATGGTGTCAGACGAGAAGTCATCAGATTTCTGAAGTAGAGTGCATAATATCGTAAAGTAGGAAATGAAAAGAAGAGGAAAGAAAAAGGTCAGGCTTACATCACTAATATCGAAGACCAACACCAATGCAATAAGGTGGTCAAATGCTGGCAAAGCTCCAATGGAGAAATCCTCATGAAGATGGGCCACCCAAATAGAAACATCAGCATTATAATACTTCGTGTTGATTGTCCACCTGACGAACAAATTAATGATGCATATTTGTAACATAAAAAGAAAATTCTAGATACTAGAGCATCTTTTGCAACAATATAGCTAATCAAGGGAAGGGGGATATACTTTGTTAACTTACGGATAGGCTAGGATGTCAGAAGATGAATCAAAGGCGTCTTCAGAATCTATTGAAAGTAGTCCTGCATTTAAAAATTGAAAATTATCTGGCAATGCTATATGAAATAGAATCACCTCCACAGATAAGAAAACTTTTATAAGTGGAAAACATGCACTGAGCCAGTGCTACAAAAGATAATTACAGAGAGCGCAATTCCCATAATAGAGCCGGGGGTCTATTGGAAACAACCTTAATTACACTGGGTATTATTGTTGTTGTTATGCAATTCCCCTAATAGATCAATTATTGCATCTACATCATGTACAATGGTAAGGTTGCACCAAAAAGCTAACAAAGAGATGCATCTATGTTAAAGGCTAAGAATGTTTCTAATTTTGTCTTCAAAAAATCTGTTGTTTCTCTCTTTAGTCCACCAGATGGAAAGGGGTATGATAGTCTGAAGTCTTTAGGGACCTTTTGCTTAATCCCGATCTTTTCCAATGAAGTAGCAAGTTGAATGGGATTTTGGACTAATTAGCAAGTCACATCTCTGTCTTCTTCAGGACTCCACTAACAGGAAAAATTATAAGAATTGGGTCCTTCAGGAAAACTTTCGATTGGCATTATGGACATGTATTCAGAATCCACTCCATCTTAAGTGACTTACTTCACTAGCTTTGGATTCCCTTATATAAGTGATATACCAAAAAGTAGAGAAACCAAAGAACCAATAACAGACCAGTTTTAACTCCTAAAAAATAAGTACATTTGCAAAAGACTATTTCGTTTTTCATATACTTGCATAAGACTCTATTTCTATATACATCTTATGCTCGATTTTCCCCGTTCATGTTAATGAACCTATGGAATACATCAAAAAGACTCTTTTTTCCACTTCTGCATATGTATATGTAACAGCCCAATCCGCTAGTGATATTGTCCGCTTTGGGCATAGACCCTCACGGGTTTAAAACGCGTCATGAGGGTCTAAGGCATGTTTACTTATATACCCAGCATCTCTCCCGTGTTTTGTCGATGTGGGATTCGCCTAGGGTGTCACATACACCCCCTTCCTTGCTAAGTTTGCCCCACCACTGTTCAAGGTTGCACGCGGAGTGGCTCTGATACCATATGTAACAGTCTAGCGATATTGTCCGCTCGGGCCTAGGCCATGTCTCATCAACCAGACTTGGTGTAGCCTCCAACCTTCGAACTCAAGGATACAGTGGTACGAGCCTATAGATCAGATCCTGTTCAAGTAAGGTCGTCCGCTCTAATACCAACTGTAACAGCTCAGCCCGCTAGTGATATTATCCGCTCTGAGCCTAGGCCGTCACAGGTTTAAAACACGTCACTAGGGTCTAAAGCTTGTTAACTTATATACCCAGCATCCCTCTTGTGTTTTGCCGATGTGGGACTCTGTCTAAAATCTGGGGTGTTACATAAACCCCCTCTTATAGACTCAGCGTCCTCGTTAAGATTTGCCCCACCGCATGGGATTCGCCTAGACTCAGCACTGAGGTTTGTCCCGCCTAACCGGGATTTGCCTAAACTCAGTTGAACTCTGACTCACCGTCGGCAAGGCTGACACAACAGTGGTTCTGATACCATGTGTAACAGCCCAGCCCGCTAGTGATATTGTCCGCTCTGGACCTAGACCCTCACGGGTTTAAAACGCGTCACTAGGGTCTAAGGCATGTTTACTTATATGCCCAGCATCTCTCTCGTGTTTTGTCGATGTGGAATTCGCCTAGGGTGTCACAGTATAACGTAAGATGATCATTTGATCTCATTCTCTAATTTTCATTTCTTTCCGTACCTCATCAATGATTTAAGCTTCACAAAAGAATGGAGAAGCCAGCTAAAAATCCAATATAAGTTTCAAAAGAAAACAAAAACAACAAAAAATAAAACCAACAAGAAAGATGAACCTTGCCCAAATAGGAATTACCCCAATTGAACACAAATAAATAAGGAATCATACATACAACTTTATGCATCAATCAACGTCTCAATGTAAAATTAGTTGGCTCGACAAGTATTTCGATCTCACATAATCCAATCTTCAACAACAAATTAAGCTTCTAAGAAGGATGGAGACCCACAAAACGACATGGATGTGGAAATGCTTACAATCCTTCCAACGCCTCTACTACCCTAAAAGCAGCTAAAAATCCCAAGACATTTCAAACTTAAACAAAAACAAATGCAACAAGAAAGATGAACTCGACCCAAATTGGAAGTACCCTAAGTAAACTCAAATACATTAGGACTCACATAAGAAATTAAAGATTACAACTTTATGTATCAATCAACGTCTCATTGCCAAGTTAGTTGGATTGACTATATGAATCATGAGTACGCAACAAGACGAACTCGACCGAAATTAAAATTACCCCAATTAAACACAAATACACCAAACTTCATATAAAAAGATTCAAAGATTACAACTTTATGTATCAATCAACCTTTCTATATGAATCATCTGTATTTATTCCTCTCTCATCCTCGTCTGTACTCTCTACTAGCTTCAGATAAGCCGCTTTCTTTGCTTCCACTTTACCTTGGACCTCTCCATTCCACCACCAGCTTCCTTTGTGGCCCCCAGGATAGCCCTTCGTAACCCCTAAGACCTCTCCATTCCACCACCAGTCACACGTGGATGTGAAGCTGATACTCAAGTTATCCCCAAGAAAGGTAGTTTCAAGTATCTCGAGTCTATTATCCAGGGTAACGGGGAGATTGACGAGGATGTCGCACATCGTATTGGAGCGGGATGGATGAAATGGAGGCTTGCGTCCGGCGTTGTAATAAGAATGTGCCGCCAAGACTTAAAGGTAATTTCTACAGAGTGGTGGTTCGACCAACTATGCTTTATGGGGCGAAGTGTTGGCCAATTAAGAACTCACATGTTCAGAAGATGAAAGTAGCAGAAATGAGGATGTTGAGATGGATGAGTGGGTATACCAGGAGCGATAAGATTAGGAATGAAGCTATTCGGGATAAAGTGGGAGTGGCCTCCGTGGAGGACAGAAGCGGGAGTCGAGGCTGAGATGGTTCGGGCATATAAAGAGGAGAAACATTGATGCTCATGTCAGGAGGTGTGAGAGGCTGACCATGGCGGGTTTGAGAAGAGGTCGAGGTAGGCCAAAGAAGTATTGGGGAGAGGTGAATAGACATGATATGGCGCGGCTTCAGCTTAATAAGGACATGACCCTTGATAGGAAGGTATGGAGGTCGAGGATTACGGCAGAAGGGTAGTAGGTAGTTATAAGTTTCTCCTTTTCCTACCAGTTTCTTTAGTAGCACTCAGGTTCCTGTATATGCCTAAGTAGATCGTTACTTCGTCATGTGATTTAGTTCGCCTCTGTTATCGTATTTCGTGTTGTTAGTGTTTAGTACTACTAATTCCCCACCCCCCTTTATTTTTTCATTTTTATTTTTTATTATTATTTTTTTCCCTCGTCTTCTTCCTTTTCTCGCTCTTTCTAAGCCGGGGGTCTATTGCAAACAGCCTCTCTACCTTCACTAGGTAGGGTCCCAGACCCTACTGGGTTTGTTGTTATTGTTGTTGTATTTATTCCCCTCTGTTCGTCCTGTTTAATAAGAATCCAGCTAAATATCCTAAGATATTCCAAACAAAAACAAATGCATCAAGAAAGATGAACTCGGCCCAAGTAGGAATTACACCAACTAAAAACAGAAAGACCAAGATTCATACAAAAAGATTAAAGATTACAACTTTATGTGTCAATCAACCTCTCTATACGAATCATATGTATTTATTCCGCTCTATTCGGCCCATTTAATTAGAATCCAGCTAAATATCCCAAGATATTCCAAACAAAAACAAATGCAACAAGAAAGATGAACTCGACCCAAATTAGAATTACCCCAACTAAACACGAATACACCAATATATAAGAAGTTTAAAGATTACAATTTTATGCGTCAATCAACCTCTCCATATGAATCTTACATATCTATTCTGCTCAGTTTAGTTAATTTTATAACAATTTAACTATACATAATAGCAATGAAACATGGAGTTGAATTGAACTCTGAATTAAGATATTTTCAAAAATAAGTAAATAAATGCATCAAGAAAGTTGAACTCGACCCAAATCAGAATTACCCCAATTAGAAACAAATACAGCAGGATTAGTAAAGAAGGATTAGTTGGGCCGACTATATAAACCATATATACCTATTCTGCTATATTCGACCAATTTTTATTACAATTCAACTACACATAATAGCAGAAGAGAAATGGGGGTTGAACTGAACTCAGAATAGTAAAGAGAGAAAAGGGTAAGTTTACTTACGGGAGAGAAGGGTACGTTTGCCGACGTTGGGAGATCCAAGAATTATGATTCCGGGTTTATTTTCAAGCGATTTATCGTCAACTGTTGGAGGGTTCTGCTGCTGTTGTTGATCCATTTTGGTTCCTTCACTTCCACTGCTTACTCTTTCGTTGTAGTAGATGCGATCGCTGTAACACTTTGTTGCCCTTCTAACATAATTTTATGTTTTAAGATAATCTAACTTTAACTTTAGAAATTTGTATGGCTACATACTATATTTAAGATCACGATTAAAATAATTTTCTT